>NW_026262582.1:26993088-27385314 GCF_021869535.1 Mytilus californianus | reverse complement strand
ATATATATATATATACTTGATGCAATAAACAATTACTTGTAGATGATGTATGAAGGCTAAAATGATAACTAATACAACGATGTAAACATGAAGATGTCATATATACAAATGACCCCGGTCGGAATTGAAAGACAGAAAACAAACGTCCTGATTTTAGCAATTGCTTTTATACGAAATAATTTGAGACAGAAGTTTACGTTAACCACTGGACATTATTCTTCTGTCATGGAAGGCACATAAAAATATGTCGGGTTTAAACATTCTTGTAACTCATCAGATCGGAACTATACCCCAAAAAAACATGGCAAGACAACAACATTGTACCGATCCAAGAGTACCAGGACTGAATCAATTTCTAATTTTAGGGGTTCCAGTTTTTGTTAAGGACAACAAGAATTTGCAATATGGTAAAGAGGGACACCAACTCATCATTAAGCTAAATGTGTTCAGTTTGTCGAATCTAACTTGTCAACAAATTGCATCAAAAGTTTGTTTGAGACTGGTATCCACAGTGAAAATTAATCCGGTTATAGTGAGTGCTGAGTTCTACAGTCAAAATATTAAAGTCAGTGGATGGGAAATAATTTTCGCTTTATCTGATATGAATAAAAATGCCTTTACAGAATACAAAATTACTCTTTGCAATGAGATCGGAAATTTAAGTTTCGTCTTTAGTTTGCTGCCTGCAGGTAAGTAAATCAGAAACAGCAAAAATAACAAAGTTCTAGATTTTATTTTAAATATTTCTCCTGTTGTATATTAGGGCAGACGTTAGTGCCTGACTGTATTTGTTGAATGTAACCGTATTTCGTATTTCCTCATGTGGTCTTATATCAATTCGACCTTCCAAAATTCAAATCCGAAAGGTTCTAAATGAAATAGGCGTGATTGTCTAAGGTACAAGTTACTAAACACATACATTTTTAAAGTATCAGTTTTATTTTCTGGAGTGCAATAATACACACAGAAGCATTTGCAGCTTGGTAAGTAGTAAAGCTGATAGTCTTTCGGCATTTAAACACACAAAGAGAAAGTAAAAATAAATGCATAATTCTCATTTTGTGTGTCAAATTTGTGTAATCTGGATTAATACCATTTCAAGTTGAACTGGTCATTTTGACAAAAAGGGTTATGCAGAAAGTAAACGAATCAAAATAACCAACATCATCTATAAGATACTAGTTCACTAAAAAAGATGTCATTTGATTTGACTTTTATCATATGATAATTGTTAAAGCAAAAAAGAAAAGCAGAAGACAACAGTTCATAATACATGTAATTCGCCTTCCTGAAAACCGAATATGAATATAAAAGTTTTAAGGATGTTTAGGTGATTTTGGATATGCAACGTTAGCTGATTAAGTGACACATATATTACACTTGATACAATAGTAGATCTTTAAAGTAACTTATATTTATGAGTATATTTTATTTTCAAATTTCAAATTCGCCACTGCTCAGGTTAAAAAAATCCCAAAAAGATGTAGCACTTAATTAGATCTAATGTATGCTGAAGTATAAACTTACAAAAAACAATTTAGTTTTGGTACTGGTTGACGTCTACTTACTCAATTATGAAAAAACGTAAAGCTATGGTTGATAATTTACATATTATTTACAATCTGTTTCAGCAAATAACTCTTCAGAAGGTAAAGCAATATCGTAACAAAGCATCGTCATTATAGTATTACTGATAATTATCGCAGTCCTTGTGGCATAGATTGGAATATATTTTCGTATGTATACAGTGTCTTCTTTTTTATTATTGAAAAGACAAATTTTCAGAATACAAAACAAAAAATTAAAAAAATTTAGATGCATCATTGAAAAAAAACCCCGCCTAATTCAAATAATAACGATTCAGTTTGAATTATTTTCATGAATCCAGTAAAAACTGTATTCATTATCCAAGCCTAGAACATGGAATGATGTTCAGTATATCATTCACCAACGCATAGTTAATAAGAATTTCATTATAATGGGATTGCCATTTAACAGGGGAAAAGTAATTCACAAACTATCTCACAGAAAAAAATCGATTATGAATACAAACAAAACAGAGAATAAACTAAGGCTACTTGACAACCAAAAATTTCAGTAATCTTAGTACTGCCAAATGTCTTTAGATTAAAGTACTCAAATATTTAACACATTTATTACGAGGGATTCAATTTCGATAGTATTGATCATATTATTTGTTTAAAGTGCGCACTGGATGTATTAAAAACGAATTTGTTTATTATGGAAAAAGACAGTAAGGAAAATTCTAACAGTAACAGTTATACATTAAATGAATCAATCAATTTGAAATCAGGGTTATACAGAACAGATATGTATTAACATTATTGGCAGTTTTGTCCTGCAATTACAGCGTTGTTTCTCGTTGTTTCTTAAAACTAAGTCCTGTCTAGGCCAATGAACGAAGACTTTCTTCCGTATTCAATAATGATTTTAAGTTTAGAAATTGTTCTAGATTCTCCTTCGTTTCTTCTACATATGATACAATTTTGTCTCTGTTGATATTGCAGGATACCTTAAACAGAGATACAGAAAGAGGTGTGTGTAGTGTTCAATAACAAACACACAAAATGTATATTTAGATAAGCGCCACTAGACAACAGTTTCCAAATTTGAAAATTTTGAACATTTTATGCAAACTGATGTTAAAAAGTCTGGAATATCTAATGCTAGATCCTTTTGACTAAATATTTATAACTCTCCATGTATTTACTCATCTCTGACATGAAAGCGCATGGGCTCGCGTTTACCTGAATAAGCAATGCATATAACTTATCACAAATGGGAAATTCATTGCTGTAACGAAATCCATTGTTTTGACATGGGCTAGGTTTTAATGATTTCAATTTATGTACAATACAACATATACTTGTAAGGATTCTGAAATGTTTGTCTTGCCTACATTTTGTTGGCTAGTATTTACCAGAAGGAATCAGTTCATTAACTATGTTAACCAGATAAACCATGCCCCGAAAAAAATAAACCTACAAAAAAAAAGATAAACACGTTATTTCCATTTATCTGTCAATTCATTAAATACGCATATTCATACAAACACAGAATACTGTTAAACTCAGACCTTTAATAAAAACATACATATTCATATATAATTGTTATTAAACTGTCCGTAAATAAGACGCTCATGAATTTATTTTATGGAGAAGTGTGTTTCATTAGTTTTTTGAGAGTTATATTTAAGAGAAGGGTCGAAGAACAGCTTCCGTATATATGAAATGATTAAAGTCATATAATATGTAATTGTCTGTAGATTTGTTGTGCTCTTTTTCTTTATACAGGTCATATATACTGGATGTAAAGTTAAATGCTCTATAATCAAAATCACAAACACAACTTGTATTGTGTCATTTTATTTACAACTGCTCCTTTATAGGATGATAAATGTGATGAATATCGAAACGCCTGAAAGGAATGCTGATGATAGTGTTCACTATTTGGAGATTATTGAAGATAACAATGAATGGAATGCATCACAAGGTATATAACTTTTATTTTCCAATGTGAAGGTTAATATTAAAACCAAACAAAATTATAGTACCTATGTAATGGTTCTTTACAAGGAAATACTACTTTAAAAGAAGTAGATGAAATGTAGTTTTGTGTTATAAAACCCTATTTATTAGGAAAAAAATGTTTGACGGAAATTTCTGAGTAAATCATAACATTTATTATTTAATGTATGTGTCGTCTTAGATACATGATTATTTCACTGGTTGTTACGACCTAGAACTAGCTGTCAGTGACTGCTAGTACTCTCAGAATTTTACTTAGTGCTTTTTTGTTGTTGGGTGTTGTATAGATACTATGGATGTCAACTCGGTGAAGATTTACTAATCGAGTACTCATTGGACTTACCGAGCGATACTCGAGTACTCGCTCGGTAAAACATTTACAAATGGAAACACTGAATTATATCCATCTTATGTACTGTTGGTCGCTGCCTTATGCATGTTATGAACGTAAAACCTCAACATTATTACCTAGGACTAGATAATAGTCCAATGAATTATATATCATAACGAATAGCCCATTTTCTCAATGTACTAATTATGTAAGCTGACAATAATCTAATCAAGTAATTAATTAATATCTATAGAAAAATGATTACTCAAACAACAGTATTTTGGAACCGTAAAAAAACACATTTAATTATTACCAAATAGGCGAGTGACATTTTTCCAAAAGACACTTAGTTAACGACTTTAATGCACCCACCTAACATACGGCTATATTATATATCATTCGAAAGCTTATTATCTGTACTTTATGTTTTGGCCGGTCGTCAATAATTCGAACGGTGCAATTTTTTTGAAATAAAGGTCAAATGTCAAGAATGAAAATCCGTTAATTTCGCAATAATTAAACAAAATGGTCTTTGCCGGTTCTTGTATGATATTTTTTTTTCAAAACATCGTATGAACATAATAGAACAGAATAACAGAATTCTAAATCAGGTGCACATTAAAATGTTAATTGCACAATAATTACAGAAAATTGAAATTTAAAAAAATCCTTTAAAAATGACTAAATTGCGCAAAAAGCAAAATATTTCGTTATTTATCAATATTTATATATCAAAAATAAAATAAATATATTGAATATAGGTGAAGGAGATTTTTGTCGTCATTTTTAACTGCATTAATATAATATTGGTTAGGAATCAGCCTTCTAATGAAGCTTTTGCAGTTGCCCTTAAAACCACCAACTGCATATATGGATCAATTTGCTTTTCATTGTTTAGATAACAAATCAATTGTTGTCAACATCAGGAGGAAATGATTTACCATATTTAAAAAGGATGTATAAAAATGATAAAGGAATATACAAGGTATATATAATAGAAATCTGTTTTTTCGATGTCAAAAGTGGAAGACATATTAACAAGTTTATTCTCGTTCAATATATTCGAATAAATACTGTTTGCACCACACGCTTTACATCACAAATCCGGCTATTATTTATGTTAGCACATTGTTACATACAAGTTTAGTATATTATTTGTTTTATCAAATATGACTGAAAATTTATATTGCAGAAAATTGATTACCCTTCTTGACCAACTTCAATCACCACTGTAAGGTAGTGTTCGTACATTTCGGTGTAGTGTTTTGAGAACTGTTGTTTGTTTGTTCTACTTTTATCGCTTTGTTCGTGGTGTTATATGTGTGTTTATCGGAAATATAGGCATCATCTTGTCCCTACGGCCATTTCTGTTTTGTTCTTACCTTTCATATGTCCATCCATTAGTATAAAACACTTTGTTATGAGCAATACTCCTCTTACATTGCTTGGTAAATTTAAGTGGAGTTTTAAACTGCACATGTGCATATTGTACAGAAAGGGATTTTATTCATGATAAACACATTCAAATAGAGTTAAATAGCAAGCAATTCAAATTCACCATTACAGCTCTGGTTGTAAGTTATCTCATTTTTGAATATTCTTTATCTCGCATTTAAACATATAATTTTGTATGTTTTTTAAGGTCAAATAATAACAGACACTTATTGTTGTTATGAGATCTTCGCACCAATGAAAATCAAACGAACAGATTATAGCATGCAAAGCATTCGAATGTAAAAAACCGATTTTACCTATTCATGTTATTGTTTGGATAAAGTTTAAGGGGTTTTCTTCATAAGTTAGTTTTGGAAAAGACAATACTTCAAATCAACTAATTTTGGCAACCAATTTATTTACTTAACTTTTGTTATAAGAAAAATAACGCAAATGAATTAACCTCGTTCTTCCTTAGTATGAAAATAAAGTGTGAAAATCACAAAAAGATTTGCTGCCAGGTCAACAACAGTTGGACTTAACGCAGCAATATGAAAAGTATTATGTTTTGTCAGAAGTTGCCTACTTTTACAAAACATTCTTGGTGATGATTGGTTGAACTGTTGGTGTGACACATACCCAGTATTTTGTTTTCTTTATAGCTATTTATTCTACAAGTAATAATTTAACTTTTTACGAAGTCTAATTATAACTATAATTATTGCGAATTGCTAGAATTTTCAAATAAAAAAAAATAGATTGTTTACTTAGTCAATGTAAATAAAATCCTCTTAGATACCAGTTAAAATGTTGTACGCTAGACGCGGTTTCGTCTACAACAGACTCATCAGTGACACTCGAATCATAAAAGTTAAAAAGGCCAAAATAAAGTACGAAGTTGAAGAGCATTGAGTACCCAACATTTCGAAAGGTTTTGTCAAATACAACTAATGTTATCTACTCCGGGGTTCAAAAATCTGTAGTTACAATTTTGTAAAAATGCAATGTTTTGTAAACAGTTAATTTATGATCATGACCATATCAGTGATAATTCATGTCAACGCAGAAGTGCTGACTACTGGGCTGGTGATACCCTCGGGTTGGAAACCCCCAACAGCAGTGTCATCGATAAAGTGGTTGTAAACGAACTCATAGAAACCAGGTTTAAATTTTGTCCGCCAGATGCGCGTTTTATCTAATAAAGACACATTAGTTAAGCTCGAATCAAAAAAGTTAAAGAGCCAAATAAAGTACGAAGCTGAAAAGCATTGGGGACTCGAAATTCCGAAAGTTTTTCCAAATACAACATGCAAGATGTACCTTTAACATGTCAATTTTTTCCAAAAACATTGTGTAGTTTGATAGGGTTTCTTATTTCGAACAGACACAAAGAACATTTTCAATGTCTACAATATAATAGTTTTTACTTTTTTTCGTCAATGCACGATACAGTTGAAGCAATAAAGAAATTGTTTTTTTCTTCTAATTTGTATAAGAGAAATATTTGAAATTCAACTTTTCATTAATTTACTTTCTAACTATGTAATTATCTATTTGTGTATTTATTTTTTTTTTTTGGCTAGCTTACTATTTATATATAAAGTCCTTTATTTCTTTTCATGATAATCATGAAATAACAAACAAATTAACAAGAAATGACGAAAGAGTTTTTTTAACAGGCTGGCAACTCAACTACATATTGAAATATCAAAGTTTAGCTCCCTAAATTCCCCTTAAAAGCATGAATCCCGCGTGTAGTATTGCCTTCATACATTTTTGCATTTTTAACTGTGTTTCTTCAACCTAATATCGACTACATAATTTGTTGTCACGTAAAATAGCTAAAAAGCAATCTTTTTGCAGATGGTTGGATTTTGGGCAACTGTATAGATTGTTATGATTGGTTGTGTTATTAGCAAGAATTGTGATTGTAGTAATATGATGATGTCAAAAACTTCCTTAGCACTAAATGAAATATGTTATTTAGTTTAATGGTGATTATCAATTAAATCACAGACAAATATTTTGGTTTTCACTCATTTTTATCATTTTCGCTGTAATTTCTGGAAAAAGGCGCTTTAAATTAAAAATACGGCTTGATATTTTAAAGTGTGTTTGATAATTGACAAATAGTCTCTGTTCTTAAAGTTTTACACATTTCCATACAGAATTGTTTTAATTTCAAAGACAAAATATGCAACAAGGCTGACGCCTTGTAAAATAAAAAATTGTCCGTCCTTGACCTTTCATCGCGATTTGACAAAAATTGCACCGTACGAATATTTGACGACCGGGCAAAAAAGATAGTACAGATGCTATGCTTTCGAATGGTATATGATTTAGCCGTATGTTGTGTGGGTGCATTAAAAATGAAATTGTGTGGTTAATTTCACTCGACTAAAAGGGGTGATGATTAGAACTAACTGATGCCTTCAATCATTTTTTGAGGGCCAAAACAGAGTTCAACGATTTTTTTCTTATTGAAAAATATTATCTTGTCAACTTTGTCTGGGACACGACGATTTCTCAACTTTTTAAGGTAACTAACAGTCCTGCAGATAAAAATGTATGCTCTGACGGTACAGAAGTGGCGGAATGACTAAGCTTAGCTAAAAGTGTAAGCCTTGAAAGAGTGCTTTTGGTCATATATATCCTTCCTCTGTTTGGAAGAATTTTAAATGACAGTTAAACGCAAACATTCGAATCGTATTTTAATTTTTATTATATACTAGTCAACAAAAGAAACGATACAAGGCAGTGTATTTTCCATATATAATAAAATTGGATAAACTGTACCAAGGAAAAAAATAATTGCCTAATTGGTCTAATTTTTATACATGAAGGGTGTTATTTTCTTATCAAAACCAATGATTTACGGCAAAAACACGAATTTTTTATCTCAAATTTTTGTTCTTCCAAAAATCGTATGTTTTACCAAAAATTTCAAAATCGATATTAGAACTTACAATTTAAAACTTAAACATGGTTTGCTTAAAATTTTGAATGTCTTTGCAGATATTTGAAAAGTTAATTCTCATCTTCGAAATTAAGTGCCTACATTTGTCATCATTTTCCGCAAAATTAATTTGACCCCTGTGTTCAATAACTCGATATTTTCTAACTTTCAAATTTGGTCAGATTATTTTAATCATATGCCTTTGTTTTGTAAATGCATATTTTTCATTGGATATTTAACAGTTTTTTTTATTTATTATATTTTATGATAAATTGTAGTTCAAACTTGTGTATCGTTTCATTTGTTGACTAGTACATTTGATTAATATCTAATTTCCCGGGAGGCGCTTTCTATAAAAATATTTTTTGTTTAAGCTTAAGAAAGCAACAATATTCTAACAGGACACCGATTAGTTGAGTATTATTTTGGTAATCGATACTCGCCTCATTACAGCTTTCCACGGGTTTACGTACTAGGAAGAAATACATCTCAGTTCTATAATTATTCATAATTTGTTCTGGTTGATTGTCAGTCAGACTATTATTTTATGCCTCAAAAGTTACTGTTTTGGCTTTTGTTTCTCACTTTCAAATGTCTCTTTTTTATGGATTTACGAGATTTGAACATAGGTAAACTGCTGTCGACTTTTTTTTCTTTTGCATTGTGGTTCTTTTTATCTCTAGTTATATTTATTGAAGGATCACGTGTCGTGCGCACTTATGTTGTTTGGATGATCGGAATAAGTCGGATTTGAATCTTGTGATGGCGTCCGTAAAATTTACGAATGGATGATTTCAACTTCACCACTTGGAACTCATGGTTTAGTAGCTTCGTTGTGAGCAACAATCCTCTATCAAGGAAGTCATGATAGAAAATACAAGCCCTGGAATATCGTATCAAGTGGGAAATATATACTCCGTATGCAGGCGCTACCGGAATGTTGCTACATAGATATAGAAAGTTCACAATTGGGAAGCTGAAATCATCTCTTTTGTCGTATAGTTTTGATTTCATCCGACCCTCATTGTCAATTTCTAGATGTAAGTTCAGATATGAGGTAGACTTAACTGTATCTGTTGTATCCTCTATTTCAAGTTCGATGGGATAGATGCGTTCAACATAGTCACCAAATTTTGAATTATTCAGTGAGAAAACATCATCTATATAGCGTAAAGTGAAGTTAAAGGATACTGCTAAGTAAACTTCTTTTTTTTTTTCATCCTAAGAAGATCCTGTATGAAGTCAGCCTCATATGAATAAAGAAACAAGTCGGCAAGAAGAGGAGCATAGTTGGTTCCCATGGGAATGCCGAATGTTTGTTCAAAAACACGTTATCCAAACGTAACAAATATCAGTGGGAAATCTAGTGACAAAATATTACCTCCCCTGTAAATACTAAAAACTAGATCTTCTCAATGTTTGTCCCGTTTTAGCAAGGACGCTATCAATCATGGATTCACGGGAAAACGTTCTGGTAAATAGTAAAACTAGAAATAAGTTGAAATCTTCCATTTAATGTTATCATTTCCCTCCTTAAGAAGCAAACAACGAGTACAGAAGGCTATATAAGCTTGATGTAAAACTGGTTTAAAATGTTGCTATGCCAAATTCAATTCATTTTTCTACTGGCTGTAAATTTCTCTGGAATATGCTAATTATCTGTATATATATGCAGCTAGATTAGAGAAAGTCAGGGGAAAAAATTCTAAAGTAATCGATTAATATGCAGCAAAGATTATCATTTTTTAGATTTCAGTTTCACAAGCTTCTAATTCAAATTTCTCGATAAATACTGAACATAAAACATCGTGTATTTGCATGTATATTTCTAATAACATAGTTTAACAAATATTTTCTTTAAAATGTACTATTATTATTTAGAAATAACTTTTGATCTGTATCGTCACCGGCATTGTCTTATTATTGATTTTTCTCGACTCGACTCGACTCGACTCGAGTGAAGTTTTTTTTGTTTTCGTTCACTAGATTTACCACTGTATGTTTTCAATCAAGAAATCAAGAATCTTGATAATTTACAATATCTCTCTCTCATTTCTTAATCATTCAATTAACGCCAGTTGAGAATAAATATTAGGAAAATTAACTTTTATCAGACTGAAAAACCTATTTTTGTAAAGATATAAACAGATAGATTTTCCGTAACGGTTAAGCAACTAGTGTTGGCGTTCATGAACTTTTCGAAGGAATGACTTCAACTACATCACTTCAAACTCTTGGTTAAATAGCTTCCATGTAAGCAGCAATTCTCTATCAATGAAATCATGCAAGCTATAGAATATCGTATCAACTGGGATATATTACTCTATGTATGGGTGCAGCTATATAGAAATGGACTTTTCACAATTAGAAGGCTGAAATCTTCTCTTTTGTCGTTAAGTTTTCATTTCAACTGAATCTCACTGTCAATTTCTGGATATAATTCAACATATTAGTCACTCTTAAATCTATTTGCTGTGTCCTTTATTTCAAGTTCGATAGGTTTGATGTGTTCAACACAGTCACCAAACTTAATATTATTTAGTGAAAGAACATCATCTATATAGCTATGTTCTTTTCATTTTTTGAAAATGTCAGTTTCAGATCAAAAGTCTTCTTCTTTAATATTTATCAACGGATTATCAACATTTGCATTCGCACAGACAAAACTATATTGAAATTAATTTAGAAAACATATACCGGTATCCGATCGGTACTATAAAAAGAACATGACTTGCGATATAAGCGAAGACTTCTCAAAATAAAAGAGCATTCTATATGCTCTACGAAAAGAATACTAGCTTAAAATATCATATTTGTCTTTAAAAAAAACTTGTGCTATCTGTTTCGCTGTTGTTACGGCTTGAATGATAAATATATTACGTTCAATGAAATTGTTTCTTAGTAACTACAGTTGAGATATTTAATATAGTTAGTTGAAATATTTCGTAGAAAGTTGTCAAAATTGTCTAACAGAGAATATCTGACTCGTATCTCATTTTTGCGTCAGTGATTAAGATTATATCGTTTCAAATAGTTTGATATTTTAAAATTTTAAATCGACTTATTGCTGTCCAAATCTTGTGTGTTTAATGATTGTTTTTCAAGATTTGCGCGATTATTTAATAGTTTCAGTTACTTGAAGCAATATAGAAGCAATTTGTTTCGTATTTTAATTGTTTGCTCTTCAACTTCGTACTTTATTTGGTCTTTTTAACTTTTTTTTATTCGAGCGTCATTCATGAGTTCAAAAGTTAAATCCTGGTATTTATGATGAGTTTATTTGATATAAAATAAGCGAGACACAGGGGGTATTTTTCGATGAAAACAAACTCTTACACTATGTCATACCAGTCGTCTTGCTCATGAAAATTCAATATCCAGTGATGAGTATGAGTATGATAAAACATCCTATCACAAACGGAGAAAGTAGGGCTGGTTGTAGGAAAAATTAATATTTTCTTGGTAATTTTATGAAGCAGATTACTCATAGTTGAATGTTACAGAAGATAACTCAACGTGATAACAACTTCATGGTTCGTTTTTTTTTAGTGAGTTGTTCATTTTTTACTTTACTTAAATGTAATCGGAAAAAATTGAAGTTTCTTTGTTTCACATTATCTTACTATGTAGTTTAGACTAAGGTTGCTAACTAGTTAAATGGCAGTATACAAATACGTTTTTACTAAACTTACTTACCAGATTTTACAATATGGCGACGTCGCTTCGCTTGTTTTTTTTTCGTAATAATATTACGGAAATGTTGTATGATTACCAATGAGACAATTATAAATGAGGATCAAAGAACTGACTACAATTGACAATAGTGCCTTCAACAATGAGCAAAACCAGTACCATATAGTGCTCTGTAGAGGTCTTGGGAAGACAACATATTGAGCAATTCATGGCAGAAAAACGGCTTGATACATACTGCAACTATAAAAAACATAAACCAATTATACCATACTAAAACAAATAACATGGGAAACTTGGAAAAGTCGCATGAATAATTTGGCTGGTTAAGCATGTTTGTGACAAACCGGCCGTCATACTTACCTGCGAGACATGTTATTTGAATATAATCTTTTTGATTGTATTTCACAGCTCAGTGGTGAAAATCATTAGTGATTAAAGTTAATATTCTCGTCATAGTAAGCACGGTAAGGCACATGATTTGTAATTGATAGTCAAAATGCGTTTTCCATCATTTATCTATAAAAACATTTTTTAACATACTATTACAATCTGAGTTGAAAATTACAAGATGCAATCAATATCAGAAAGTTGATATTGCTCGATTAGTCATTATCATGTAATGCTGAGGATCTGTAGTAATCATTATTAAAAATAAGTAAATATCTTCTGATAATATCTTAAAACAAAGTCAAAATTACGTTATAAAACAGATATTATATAACGTTGACTCTAATATGACTTGCTGCCTTCTCTTTTCAAGTAATAGCATGACAAATTGTCGATACATTTATATTTAGCACAGACAAACATGATGAAGTTTTTGAGATATTTGTTGTTTCATAATCGATTCATTTATATTGATCGGACATTTATGGATTTCAGTAGGTCAATATGGCGGCTCCTTTACTAACTTAGAAATGTTGTAAACATTCAAAGTACCATTTTGTCGGCACCAGATGCGTATTTCGACAATAACTGTGGATTTAAAGATGCTACATGTTATTTAAGAAATAATTCATGCAAGTCATGTATCTTACTACAGGGGGTAAAATAGAAAAGTCACACAAATGGATCACTTTCGCAGCGATGTTAAGGCAATTTCGATAAGATTTTGTCAGGGGCAGATAACCCCGTAAGGACCTCATTATGTATTCATATATTCATTAATGGCGAAAAATCCGTAAGCAGCGTCTATCGATGAAACGGTATGAAATCAAATTACATACATGCCTGTCAACTAAAAACAGGTATTCATATGATGTAATTTGTGTATCGAAACACGAATATTGTATGTTTGTGCTATAATTATTATGGCAAACAGTTGCAATAGCTGTTTTTCTTGACGAGATTGTCGGCTTTTGGACCCCGCCTCGTTTTGCAGATTAACCAATCAGTGAACGATCGCCGTCAAAAAGATGTTTGTAGTTTGCAGAATGGAAAGAACCTTGCAGCGAAAATTATTTTCACTTCTACGTGAAAATCTAACCAGAAAAGTAAGTGTAAGCCACCAAATATGTATTATTTAGGAAACATACGTTGCTTGTTTTGTTAATCATTCGCTTCAGAAAGCGAAAAACTGCATACTATTAGATAAAAGCGAGTTCAGTGTTGGCAAGTATGATATACACGTGGTCAAAACGAAACTAGACTGCAACAAATATATGAAATTTGAATAATTTATCGATTCCCGTCAATAAATGAACAGAATATCGAATGAAACAAGTTTCCTGCATTATACCAAGAGCCAATTCTCAACATTTACCCTTAAATTCGTTTCAAACTTTCGTTTCGAAGCCGAAGGTATCCTGCCATTCCTGGTTGGGTACATTTGCTCCACCGTTCACTTCTCTCCGGAACCCACGTTGCTGGACTAGAGCCATGATCTCTACCTTCAAAGCATCGAGCTTTTAAAGGAGCCCTAAACACGTAATCTGGAGCTCGACCACATATGGTGTAACCCCCCCCCCCCCACCAACCTCTACTCTCACCATAAAATCAGAAAAAAGTCCCGCTTGTAATAAAGTTGCTTATTCTGTGACAACAGACCAGAGTGCAGAGGCACGAAAGTACGCAAATCGCATTATCAATTTATAAATGGAGAAGGCCACAGCTCTTAAGGAACCAATAGATTAAGGGGGGTCTCATTCTTATTGCTCTGAATGTTAGTCTACTACAAGCCGCTGAGACAAAAAAAATTACAACACATACAAGTCATGCAAGTGTTATGGACCAACAAGCGTAACAGTTAAAACAAACCAGACACCATGAACACAAATTAAACAAAAATAATCATAAATGAAATATCAGTTATCACACATACTTGAAAGAAGCATATTTTTATTTGGAGCTCCGCCTAAGAATCATTGCTGGTGAATCATTCAGACAATATCTCTAAACAGCTTTCACCAATCTTCATGAAACTTTGGTGAATTGTTTGAATTTATTGACAAAAGTTTTCTTTCCATTTCTATTAGGTATTTTTGATATCTGGTTTTTGAGTATTCATAATTATTTATTCATAATAAAGGGTCGAAATTATGGCGTTTTTCGGACAATGACTCAAAATCGCTTAAACAAATTTTCATGAAACTTTGCTTAAATGTAACGTAAGCTCCCTTAAGATTTTTTTATATATTTTAGATTTTACTTATTCCAGTTATGGGATTTTGTTCATAAAAATTTTCATGAATTGTGCCACTGTGCGCAAGTTTTTTTTTTTTTATCTTGTATACCCCCACTTTTAGTCTTTAAAAAAGTGGGGGTACACATGTACTGTTTTACTTCTGTCTGTACATCCTAAAGTCAGTCGGTCCGTCCGTCCCATGAATATTTTGTGTCGCATCTTTCTCAGGAACATTACAGGGATTTCTGAAATTTCAGGTTTTAGAGTTTATATGAGTCAGCTATACCGTGTCATGCTTTTTCAGATTCATCACTCAACAACTTTCTGTTTACCTTATACTTTAAGGGTATGGGGGTATAATAAGTGAGCAGTAAATCAAAGATTCACTTGTTTTTTATACGCCCGTTTACGGGACGTATTATGGTATACCTTTGTCCGTCAGTCTGTCCGTCCGTTTGTCCTTCGTCAACATGTCGGACATTAACTCAAAAACGCTTTAACCAATTTGCATAAAACTTTGATGAATTGTTTATACCTATTGACGTGAGCTCTCATTCGTTTTTTTTTAATTTTAGATTTAACGTTTCCGAGTTATTGGGTTTTATTCATTAAAAAAAGGGGGATTTTCCAGTTTTCGGACAATAACTCAAGAATGTTTTCACCAACTTGCAAGAAGTTGTGGTGAATTGTTTATATCTATTGACATGAGCTCCCTTTTGATTATTATAAATTTTAGATTTTATGTTTCTGAGTTACAGGGTTTTATTCATATAAAAATGGTGGATTTTCCAGTTTTCGGACAAAAACTCAAAAATGCTTTCAGCAGTTCTTATGAAACTTTGGTGAATTGTTTATATCTATTGATGTAAGCTCCCTTTAGAGTTTTATAAATTTTACATTTTACATTTCTGAGTAATGGTGTTTTATTCATTAAAAAAGGGGTGATTTCCCAGTTTTCGGAGAATAACTCAAAAATGCTGTCAGCAGTTCTCATGAAACTTTGGTGAATTGTTTATATCTATTGATGTAAGCTCCCTTTTAAGTTTCATAAATTTCTAATATGACATTGAGAATTAATTGGACTTTATTTGTTTATAGTCTCACAACAGAAAAGTATTGCACATCAGCACAGTGTATTGAACAACAGCAAGAAATCTTTAATTGAATATAAATTCCTCTGTGGGCGTATCCAGCTGCGCTCAGCGAAACAGTTTATTTAGATTTTTTTTGGGGGGGGGGGGGGGGGGGGGGGGCTGGCTATTTTGAGCAGTGAGTGCTCTCAGCATTTCTAGTTAATCATCATGATCATAAAAATTAATTTAAGACATAAAGACGAGCTAAAATGACAACACGCGTATCATGTGTTCATGGCACAGCTCTTTATTTGCATAGGATGAAGCAATTCCAGAAATCTGAGAAAAAATAGGCATTATATCTACATGTGTATGAATAAAATTCTGATATCAAATAAGGGTTGTGTGGCAGACGTAATTTCTTTATTCAAGAAATTATATGAATCATTATACACATGTTTATGCTCCTTATTTTAAAAAAAGTATCTATTTGTAATTAAATAACTACTTTCTCTTTATTTTTTAGCTCACCTGTCAATTACAAGATACAGTATGCCATTCCAGCTTTGATAAATATAAAGTAATGGTTTGAATTTGGAGAGCTTTATTATTATAGACAGGTAAATTGTTTTATCCTGCAATTAGCACACTATTGTACAATGAGGCAACTCTCCTCAAGAGTCCAAATGATGCAGAAATTAACAACTTTAGGTCACCTTATGGCCTTCAACAATGAGCAAAGCCCATAGTCCATTATATAAAAGGCCCTGAGGTGACATATGTAAAACATTTCAAAGGAGAAAACTAACGGCCTAATTAATGTAAAAAAAAATGAATGAAAAAACAAATATGTAACACAGCAACAAATGACAACCGCTGAATTACAGACACATACATACAGAATGTGGCGGGGTTAAACATGTTAGAGAGCCTGGCTTTCTTCCTGTTTTATAATTTGTGCAAATAAATTTCTGTTTTCTTGCATTGTAAGAATATTGTATGATGTAAATTCAGAAATTATTGCCATATTTTTATAAGGCAACTTTGAATATCGCAATTATAAGAATTCATATTCTGAAATCTATACATATAAGTAACTGTACAAGTATGTAGATTTTTCTGAAATCACAATTATTAATCTCACTTTTTTGTCCAATTTTCAAAATTTGCATTAATAAATGTACCCAATAATCATGATAATTTTTATTCGACTGCAAAAAAATTTTGCAGTCGTATATTGGTATGACATTGGCGTCGTCATCGTCCGAAGACACATTTGTTCTCGCACTCATACTTAAGTTGAAGTGAATGGATCTCTATGAAATTTTACCATAAGGTTCAATACCACAAAAGGAAGGTTGGGATTGATTTTGGGGGTTATGGTACCAACAGTTAAGGAATTAGGGGCCAAAAACAAGCATTTTTGTAACTTCCAGACATAACTTGTGTGTAAGTGTATGGATCTCTCTGACATTGTACCACAAGGTTCCATATCACAAAGGGAATGCTGGGATTGATTTTGGGGGTTATGGTACCAACAGTTAAGGAATTAGGGGCCAAAAATAAGCATTTTTCTAGTTTCCTGACAATAACTTGTGTTCAAGTGTATGGATCTCTCTGAAATTGTACTGCAAAGTACCATACCACAAAGGGAAGGCTTGGATTGATTTTGGGGGTAATTGCCTCAAAATTTTAGGAATTAGGGGCCAAAAAAGGGGCAAAAAACAAGCATTTTTCTAGTTTCATGACAATAACTTGTGTGTAAGTGTATGGATCTTTCTGAAATTGTACTACAAGGTTCCATATCAGAAAGGTACAGCTGGAATTGAGTTTGGGGGTAATTGCCCAAAACGTTTAGGAATAAGGGGTCAAAAATAAGCATTTTTCTAGTTTCCAGACAATAACTTGTGTTCAAGTGTATGGATCTCTCTGAAATTGTACTGCAAGGTACCATACCACAAAGGGAAGGCTTGGATTGATATTGGGGGTAATTGCCTCAAAATTTTAGGAATTAGGGGCCAAAAAAGGGGCAAAAAACAAGCATTTTTCTAGTTTCATGACAATAACTTGTGTGTAAGTGTATGGATCTTTCTGAAATTGTACTACAAGGTTCCATATCAGAAAGGTAAAGCTGGAATTGAGTTTAGGGGTAATTGCCCAAAACGTTTCGGAATAAGGGGACAAAAATAAGCATTTTTCTAGTTTCCAGACAATAACTTGTGTTCAAGTGTATGGATCTCTCTGAAATTGTACTGCAAGGTACCATACCACAAAGGGAAGGCTGGGATTGATTTTGGGGGTAATTGCCTTAAAATTTTAGGAATTAGGGGCCAAAAAGGGGCAAAAAACAAGCATTTTTCTAGTTTCAGGACATAACTTGTGTGTAAGTGTATGGATCTTTCTGAAATTGTACTACAAGGTTCCATATCACAAAGGAAAAGCTGGAATTGAGTTTAGGGGTAATTGCCCTAAATGTTTAGGAATTTGGGGCAAAAAAACAAGCATTTTTCTAGTTTCCAGACAATAACTTGTGTTCAAGTGTATGGATCTCTCTGAAATTGTACTGCATTGTAACATACCACAAAGGGAAGGCTGGGATTGAGTTTAGGGGTGATGAAACATAAGGGGGTTCAAAAAATTGGGGGGGGGGGGGTTTCCTTTTTTTCTTTAAAATTTTCCATTTTGAATTGGTTATTTCTGATTTATATATAAAAGCAAATAATAATGATATGGTTTGAATAGGTAAATTAAAAAAATTTAAGTTCTTAAACCACATTCATTCTGTGTCAGAAACCTATGCTGTGTCAAATATTTAATCACAATCCAAATTCAGTGCTGTATCAAGCTTGAATGTTGTGTCCATACTTGCCCCAACTGTTCAGGGTTTGACCTCTGCGGTCATATCAAGCTGCGCCCACATAGCATTTTATTTAATTTAATGAAGTATCTGTACCAACAATAAAATTTATTTACACAGACATGACAGATATTAATACAATAATATACTGAACTTTATAGCTAAAATTTCTTAGCTGTGGATTACTGATATTGATATTGAAGTATTCCTGTCATCATGGTCATAGTTTACATTTGGAAAAGGAGATACAAAACAATATCGTTAAACATAATACATAAGTTTAAATATTTATTACATAATACATCTTATAGGCACATCTGGGTTTTTCATTTAATTTTAAAGTTTTATAAAAGTAGTGCACCTTATTAAAATGTGTGTGGAAAATTAAATTCTTGTTCAAATGTTGAATGAAGACATTATAAAATAAGGACATGGGAATTATTAATTTATTTTGTTAGCATTTTAACAGTAAATTCTTGAAGAAGTATGTTTGCACTAACTTTTGATTACTTTTCACATGTTGAAAATTTCATTTAATATATATTATATTTGCATTTTCATATTTCAGGGATGATGACCTGCAGTGAGACAGCAGTAGAAAGTTACTTATAACTCATCATGGCCATTATGGAAGATCTGATTAAAATTTGTTTAGAAAGCCACCAAATATGTCCATGAAAAGTAGAAAAAAGACAGCAATTCTACATAATGTACTAAGCAGAAGCATTGACTGTTTCAAGACCAAATGAATTGGAATTTAGTGTTTTGATGCTGAGAGACAGAGGAATATTAACTGGACAATTTAGCTTCTTTTTCATCATCATTGAAGTTGATGTTTACCATCTTAAAGAGCTTTAACCTCAGTTAAAATGAATTCTAAATATAGGCAGTTTGGAGATTTGTGAATTTTCTTACAATTGGAGTTTCAAAAAAGGATTTCATTTAAAAAAAAATGTATTTCACTGATGTAATTTGTCGTCTCTTTCATGAAATATTTGAAAAATCTGCAATATCTAACCAAGTGAGAGATCTACAGATCATTTGCAGATAGACATATATATGATATTCAGTTGAACTGTAAAAAGGAAATATTCATTTATAAGACTTATATGAGTGTTTTGTTATTTTTATGGCAAGTACAGGGAAAAGATAAAGTAATTTGATTTAAACATTCATCCTACCTACAGATATACACGAGATATACATGTAGGCATACAATTCACTGATGCACGACAAATGGAGTTACATGTAATTTTAGAACTAAGAATATGACATACATGTATGATTGCCAATGAAACAACTCTCCATCAGAGAACAAATAGTCATATATTGTCCACCAGAGAACAAGAAAATCATATTTTATCATGATTTATATTTCAATTTCATTTCATAACACAGACTACAGGTTTACAAAAAGTTCAAAAGTATAATAAAAGTGTTTTAATTGCAGTTGTTGGTCATATTGATGTTGGCCTTCAATACTGAGCAAGACCTCTGTACACATGTAGCAGCCACAGAATGTTTGAACCAAAAAATTATGGGTATTTTTCTTTGCTTGCATTTATATCATGTAGCTGCTATTTAGTACATATGTACATTTTCATACATGTTCACGAATCACGTGTATCTAGTTTGTCTACCGGTATACTTGGAAATCTGGAAATTTTGCATGTTTTCATATTAGTCAAGTTAAAATTGGTTAAACCATTGTATTATTTTGGTTAAAAAATATAAATTGATTTAAATGAGACTGCAATAGTTAATCTCACATTTTTCGTCCTTTGTTCAATAATTATAATAATCTAGGGAATAAATTTTACTAAAAAATTTCTGTGTATTTTTAAAAGATATATAAACTTGGAAACTTGTGATGGAATATTTCCACAGTATAAGAGATTCTTATATCTAGCAGGTTTAGCAAAAGATGTTGGGTATACTATGTATACATGTATGGCAATGAGACAGCATTCCCAACACAGACAGATATTACTTTCTTCTTATTTTAAATTTAAAATTGAGAATGGAACAGCAGAAGGTCACCAATAGGTCTTCAATGCAGCGAGAAATTCTCGCACCCAGAGGCGTCCTTCAGCTGGACCCTAAACAAATATATATACTAGTTCAGTGATAATGAACTCCATACTAAACTCCAAATTATACACAAGAAATTAAAATTAAAAATGATACAAGACTTACAGAGGCCAGAGGCTCCTGACTTGGGAAAGGCGCAAAAATGCGGCGGGGTTAAACATGTTTATGAGATATCATATTTATGTAGTACAGCTAGAATTTGATATAAAAATAAGATGATGTGGTATAATTGTCAATGAAGTTTTGATTAACAATTAAGTTGTGTTACTTTTTGTGATTGGGTCAGGTAAAGATTAACCCATGATTTTTGGTAGGTAGCAGTTTTTTAAGCATTTACATGTACATATCATTTTTACTTTCCATGCTGACTATTTTGTCCTGTCCCCTATATCATGATTCATTCATCTGAAACTTTTGGATTGTGTTTACATGTATGTAAAAATAGTTAGTAAGTTATTTCTGTATTTTTATACATACTGGTACATAGAATTTCTTTTATTCTGACAGAAAAGAAATACCATTTCAGTTGGCTCCAATCTCAGCAGTTGATAGGAAATGAGTTTTCTGATTTTGACATCTTTAAGATGAACCTTAATTAAAATATTATGGCACTTCATAATGAAAACACAATTGATTGATCGTGCTGAATGTCACGTAAGCACTTACGGCTTTTTCTTTGTTGTCCATTTGTATTGGTGGACACTTTGTACAGTAGGCAGGAATTTAATATGAAATAAGCGGCAGAAAAAAATAGGTCAGTGGCCCACCGTCACTTAGTATTTCCAACTTCATGATAAAATTGTATACTTTTAAGGTTGAGAAATTAAGATGATATATATGCCAAGGCTGCAGATTGAATAATTTGTACATGTACACGTACCTAAATCTGAAACAAATCACAGATGAAATTAAAATTAGTCATACATGTATATGCATCTGATATAATTTTTCAAACTGGTTATCGCTTTATGATATATATATACATGTAGCATGATGTAGTGTAAGCATAAATTATAGAGCACAAAGTTTTTTAAGTTTGGGTTACTCACACATCTTCTAATCCTTATTCCAAAAAGGTAGTTTGTGCAAATATTAAAACTTACTCGTTCTATGAAAACAGAAATATATCCCCCATGTCAATGCTGGTGTATGCCTTTGAATCCCAAACAAAATAAAATGAGTAAAAGGAGGGCAGAATGATTTTACCAAGTAACTGTAAGGATGTTAGAATAAGTAAAATATTGCTCCAGATGAGTTGAAAAGGAATATTCTGTGCAATAACATGCAGGAAATAACTAAGGACATAATAAAAAAAACTGGCATGGCAGCTGGTGAAAATTCATAATCATTTAGATGCAAAACAATCACCCTGCCCCCACCAGAATGAATTCAAAAAGACCTCCCAATCATGATTTACAAATTGATACCAGTCACACTTGATAAGCAGGAGATATTCAACAAATAAAATCTGGATATATTTATGCAGGTAGGAGTTTATATTTATAATTTAAACATTACCAATGACACGCCGAACAAACAAAACATCATGAATTTTGGTATAAAATTCTTTGTGAAAATGCAACTTTTTTCATTAAAATTTTTATGGTTCACAATACACAAACACTAGAAGAGACCTAGTAGGCTAATCTATTAATTTATATAATGAACTTGCACTTGGAAAATGAGAACTATACAAGCACACCAAATGCGGATTCCGGATTTGAACAAAAAAAGGGGGAAGGCTGCATGCCCCAAGACTCTGTATAATAATGACCTGAATAATTCTGATTTTTTTCCTTCATTAAATTAAGCAAGCAATAAGATCATATTTGTTTATTCGCCCAATCATATCATTATGACATGAAACGCCGGTGAAAACAAAATATACATTTAGTTTTTCCGTCAGCCGATCCGACTATTACAGGGTCTTTCGAACGCTTTTTTCTTGCATTTCAGGGCGATTATGCTACTACATCTTAAATTTATTGAAAAGCCAGGTACAAGAGCTATACCAACCCACTCCATTCTGGTATTGGTAGAAAGGGCACATTTCAAATTTTTCAAAAAGTGCTGCTACTAGTTATATAACGTTCGTGTAAAAGAAATTTCACAACCTGAAGTGCCAAAAAGTCAATAAATCGATAGAATTCTCCATGTTTTATTGTTTTTTATTTACAAAACCTCTAATAAAAAACTAGTGGCAGCACTTTTCCAGTAAAATAAGTTATCCTGATTACAGGGAGACCAAAATCAGGGCGATCCGATTTCATCTTGCACCTGCACTTTTGACTTTTTTGGAAAATGTCTTTACTTTCAGTTTGAAGTCACGTGACACTAGTGTATTTATATTTTTCTATAAATAAAAGTTTGGAATGTAAATCTGAATAGACCCTTTTCTCTCCGTTTACTCCTATGACGTGTATTTTGGCTTTTAAACAGAGAAAACTAACTCTGAGTTCAATATGATTTTTCTTGTGTATAAAAATGGGAAATTTCTTAATACGACCTTAACATCCCTGCGTTGTTCCACTTAAGTTTGATTTTAATTACCGAGAGGATAAGTAAATAAATAGCAACTTAATGACAAAGATGACTAACAGACATTTAGAGGTCAGTATACGGCTGCAACAATTGCCAAGTGTCTATATACTAAGTTTAGCTATAAACCACACATAGGTCATAAACAAGTTGTGATTCAATAAAATCGAAACGATAGCAACTCTATCATCAACCCGAAGTTCTAGACAATTCAAAAATAATTTAGATACGTCAAAAAAAACCCACCGAGATGTGCCACTTTTTATGAACCAATTAAAAAATTTCAATGTCAAAGTGGCTTATCAAACTAATAATCTAAATGTGTAACCCCGCCACATTCTGTCCCAAGTCAGGAGACTGTTATTCAGTGGTTGTCGTTTGTTTCTGTGTAACACATTTGTTTTTCGTTCATTATTTTGTACATAAATTAGGCCGTTAGTTTTCTCGTTTGAATTGTTTTACATTTGTCATGTCGGGCCTTTTATAGCGGACTAAGCGGTATGGGTTTTGCTCATTGTTGAAGGCCTTACGGTGACCTTTAGTTGTTAATGTCTGTGTCACTTGGTCTCTTGTGGAGTGTTGTCTTATTGGCAATAATACCACATCTTCTTATTTTTATATTGTAAGTACGCGATAATTATTTGGTCAAGCTGTTTTAGAAGATATCTATCACAAATATACCCGAATGTGTCCCTCTCTTTACTGCAAGAATCCAATCCTCTATTGTGACTGGCATCATCGAATATCAACTCCAAGAGCGCAGCCTATGGGTAAAGTACTCTTAAACGTTCCGGAGTAAATACTTTCAATTCACGGTTTATATTCAGGTCTGAGTTAGCAATTTTCAGTTATACTCATAATGTTTTAACCACCCTTAATTCCTTGCTTTCTAGCAAGTTCATTTTAATGTATGTGTCATATACTAGTATATGCATATGTACGTATTCTGTATCTTATATAGATTCATTTTAAATGGTTACCATGGTGAAATAGTATTACCTTGATCAAGAGGGCTTAACAAACTGAAAGCCAGAAACGTCTTCATATTAGACTTAATGAATTAAAAGAACCCACAGATACAAGCCAAAATTATCTAAGGCCAGCTTTATCTGAAAGATTTGCAACCTCAGTTTTTATAAATAAGTTTCAAATCTAAGGTTGCAAAAATATTTATGAGCTGCATGTTATAAATCATGCGAAGCACTGACTAATGGGCAACTATTACCCTCGAGGTTTACATTCCGCTAGCAGTGGAATCGACTCAGTGCTAGACAATCTCAATACAACTTTATATAAACTGTGATCCACCTTCATCAGATCCACTACAAACGAAACGATTCAAAGCCGGAGATGCATAAATGCCTGGGAAGATATAAAGACAATTAAAAAAAATTATAGACAAAAAATCTGATGCCAACTTCACATGAGGGCGGTTAAACCTCAGTTTCGAAATAAACATCAAATGTATACACAGACTATTTAAGAAATATTTGTTGTAAGCTAAATTTGTGCGACATATATCTCCCGATGTATGCACTGAAGCCCGCCTCCGGGTGCGGGATTTTCTCGCTGTGTTGGTGGCCTTGAGCTGTGAAATCGATTAAGTTGGTATAAGTAAGAAAATGAAAACATTCACTTTGTTGAATGTATATATCTCAAAGAAAAAAATGTATTACTTTCAACTTTTCTTCTTTAACCAATCGATATTCACAAATAATAAAATTGAGAATGGAAATGGGGAATGTGTCAAAGAGACAACAACCCGACCATAGAACAGACAACAGCAGAAGGTCACCAACAGGTCTTCAATGCAGCGAGAAATTCCCGCACCCGGAGGCGTCCTTCAGCTGGCCCCTAAACAAATATATATACTAGTTCATTGATAATAAACGCCATACTAAACTCCAAATTGTACACAAGAAACTAAAATTAAAAATAATACAAGACTAACAAAGGCTAGACGCTCCTGACTTGGGACAGGCGCAAAAATGCGGCGGGGTTAAACATGTTTATGAGATCTCAACCCTCCCCCTATACCTCTTGCCAATGTAGAAAAGTAAACGCATAACAATACGCACATTAAAATTCAGTTCAGGAGAAGTCCGAGTCTGATGTCAGAAGATGTAACCAAAGAAAATAAACAAAATGACAATAACACATAAATAACAACAGACTACTAGCAGTTAACTGACATGCCAGCTCCAGACTTCAATTAAACGGATTGAAAGATTATGTCTTCATCATATGAATATCAGGCACAATCCTTCCCGTTAGGGGTTTAGTATCATACCATCATAACATATATGAGAAGAACATAACCCGTGTCATGCCAACAACTGGTTTTTAAATAAATGTGTTTAGTGTCGATGCAAAGACCCTATAAGTGAATAAATATTAACGCCAAAATATGCAATCTTTAATGACCTGACAACGGTATCGTAACTATATCCTTTCTTAATAAGTCTATTTATAGGTTTTGTTAGCTTCAGAGGTGAATACTGACATTTTTGTGCTTTATAAAGAATATTTCCATAAAAAATTGGATGTGAAATACCTGAACGTATAAGAAGTCTGCATGTTGAGCTATATTTACGAATGATGTCCTTATACCGACGATAAAATTTAGTAAATGTTTTGACTAGTTTGTGATATCGAAAACCCTGGTGTAATAATTTTTCAGTAATACATAAATTTCTCTCGTTAAAATCTAAAACATTGTTACATACACGAGCGAATCGTACAAGTTGAGATATATAAACACCGTAAGATGGTGACAATTAAGGGAACGTCACCATCTAAAAATGGATAATTAACGATAGGAAATGAAAAATCATCTCTTTTATCATATATTTTAGTATTAAGCTTTCCGTTAATGATATAGATATCAAGATCGAGGAAAGGGCAGTGGTCATTGTTAGTATTAGCTTTATTTAAAGTAAGTTCAACAGGATAAATTTCTTTCACAAAATTTGTTCATGTGTTAGCATGTTTTCACTTTTTAACGTTTTTCTCTTATTGAAGTGGTATACGCATTCAGTTGACACAATCATATAATTACTTTCAATACTGTATAGGGTTGACTATAGATCTAGAGTTGCATCATATTATTATATGATACGAAAGTAAGGCAATTGCAAAGTCAAAACAGAACTAGATTTACAGATAACATTTTCTAATTCTGTTTAAATTTTATAATTTTAGAATGATAAGCACATAAATGACGATACTACTGATATTGAAACTGCTCATTATATAGAGATTATTGAAGATATTAACTTTATGACTACATCACAAGGTACCGATTATCCTCAATTTAATTTTAATACTTAATTGATTTCAAGCATACGTAAGTAGTAACGTTCTTGTTAGTAAAGTAAAATAACAAAAATACCGAACTCCAAGGAAAATTCAAATCGGAAAAGTCCCATATCAATTGGCAAAATCAAAAGCTCAAACACATCAGTCGAATTGAAAACAACTGTCATATTCCTGACTTGGTACAGGTATTTCCTTATGTAGAAAATGGTGGATTAAACCTGGTTTTATAGCTCGCTAAAAAGTCGCATAAAATTACATTATATTGACAACAACATGCATGTGCTCATGCTAAAGCTAGAAATTGAAAACCTTGTTTTTTAAACGGTTTACAATAAATATGGTTTAGATCTCATCCCTTTTTGGCGCTACATGACATCGCATTGTGTTCTTTAAAATGCATTTGTCGTGTAGCTATTCCCGCCGTACATCAAAAGATTAAAGAAATAACTGTCATTAAAGAATTATTTGATGATAGAAAGGTAAAAAGTCCCCTTTTGCCTCGAATTGTATGCTCCCGCAGTAGAATTCGCGTACTTACATATACAACATGGTCGTTTTCTTATGCAAATACTTTCAAATGAGGTAACCAATTTTGCGTTAATTTGGCTGCACTAAGCTTTGCCTTTGTAATTTTTTTAATATCGTATGCCCTTTAACAAACATTTAGGACGATAATATGAGAATAAGAAAATAACCAGCAGTGCATTTTTCTACACCCGAACTTTTTGAGTAAAATTTCAAGTACTCTTGTTCGTGAAAGTATCAGTTTCTTATAGGACAAATTTATCAGATACGTAGCCAAACAGTTGTGTTCTTATATTTTAATACTGTCTTTGTGACCTCGTGGACTTGTGCTAGACACAAGTGCTCGCAATCGTGGGTTCAATCTAGGACCGGGTCAAACCAAAGATATGAAAATTTTACTTCTAATTTTTATTAGAACATATCAGGGTTGATATTCATATAATATTTTCATTTACTCGTCTCAATATGCATTTTATTTGCCACTGAACGTTTAAGAGCAATAAATCACTATTCATCATCATGCAGTCCAAGTGCGGGACCTATGAAGTCAGAGAAAGTATGATTTTGTTGCAAACTTGACATTTTGTTCCAGGTTTTACACATACACCTCCCCTGGGGGAAATAAGCGGTATCTGCAATTATTATGATTTACTTAAAAAAAAAATCTTTTTATTTGTTATGTAGTCTTATATTTACAAACAGAAACCAAACAAATAGAAAAAAAAATTGTCCCAATATGAAGGGTTTCGTTTTATGGGTACTGTCTTGTAACGGTATTCTTGTCAATTTCCAAGCATGCGCGTTGAATTGGATTTAACATTCCTTTCATAAAATTATCGATTCATAATCTAATATTTAATGAATGTAACACTGCATGAATTTCGTGCGTCCGAAGCTATTTCTGATTAACCTTCATATGTGTCATTGTCAGGCGCAGATCCATGAGTTTTGAAAGAGGCGGGGCGAAATTATTTTTTAATCAAGGGGATACGACTTTTATAGACTCTCCTGAATCCGCAACTGATTTCTAAATCATAAGCAAATTCATTGAATATAACTAATAAGCAGTTTTTAGAGACTTTTCCTTCTTACAATTCCTTCAAAGCAATAATAAATTATCTATAAAATTGTTTTATTTTTATCATGAAAAAAATTAAAGTTGTGTAAATAAAAAAATATATACAATGATGTCCGTATATTTTTATTTGTGGTTATTTTCTACAATTTAATTGTATTTATTATGTCGCCAATAAAACTCAAAAGTACTATTTTAAATATGAAACATTTTCCTGTTTGGAAAATCATCCAACACTATAGTGTTAGATAGTTTCATATAAGTTCATTTGACATAACACTTGACAATATTTTAATAAAATACTTAAAGAGCAATTTCCTCGTTGACAAATTTAGGGACATATTTGTAAAATATATTATTTCGAATAAGCATTAAAATATTTGTTACATCAATAAAAGAGACATGTGCACTGTAAACATTATATTTATTTTGCCATGCAAAAGAAAGGTCATTTACAGAAAAATGTTCGTTCTGCTTCAAGGGAGGCTAATAGAATATCTGATACGTGCAATAAAAAGTTGTTGTACTATATGCACTCTTTTTGGAAATTTACTGGATGTTTGGTACAATAATATATCACGTATCCCTGTTACATACCAATAGTCACACAGTTATTGCAATAACCTAGCTATGTTAAGTCAAATAGATAAATGGGGTTGGACATCAAATATCGCTAGAGAGTACTTTGCCTCAGGACTAGTTAAACAGTTAAATAGTTGTTGCAGAATGTTGTTTGACAGCATTATGCTATATAAATTTGATCAGTTTGCCGCACACCTTTCAATATACTAGAAAGAATGTTCAGTATGCACTATTTTATGTAAGCATTATCATAGCACCTTTCATTTGTATTTGTTACAATCATAGACTGAATAAAGACATGTCGCAAAAAAGTTGGTTTGTTCATCTGAGACACATCACTGTAAAGTTAATATGCAAAATATTTGTATTAACTGCATGGAGTTCCGTTTATTGATAAACTTGAAGTAATGAAGTGATGAAGGTAAAGTGAGATGCGATATATGTAGTAGTTTGGGTCGATTACAAAGGAGTTATGTGTTTGAATTAATAAGTCCTTCTTTATAGTATGAACAATTAATGTTAAACACAAAACTAACTACTGGATTGTTGAAGCAAAATTTAACATCAATTGCATATTTCTCTTCTAAAATTTTAGATTGGGTTTTATTACTAATAAGTTGTTATTTTCATTTGATTTCTTTCTGTGAATTGTTGGATATTATTGACGTCCAAACTGTCTCCAACTTAGAGTGAAAGTAAAGACTATGTCATGAAAACGTGAAGTCAAAACATTAGGCAGGTAACAATATAGTCTTAAGCCAAGGTTTCGATCCCTATTCATGATATTTTTCGAACATAAATATTGTATGTTACATCTGTTTTAATATTTACATCGGATGGGGGCAAACATCTTTGCTTTTTAGCACTTCAACTTTGAGGACATTACATGTAGGGTTTTCTTATATCTAGTATTGCATTTAAAATGTGGATATTCTAGTCATCATTTATCGACATCAAGTGTGAAAAATTGTACATTTCTCTTTATTACATTTATTTTATAAATGGGTATATAAACACATTTCATTCAACACCAGAATAGGATTATATAGTGAATAGTGTTCAAATAGCAATACCTATCCCATACATGATATGAAATAAAACGATCATCATATCAAAAAGAATAAATAATATAATATGAGGAATCCAAATACGATTTTTAAAAACAATATGAAAACAATGCTAGACATAACTAGCAATATGTTTTGATTTGTCTTTACAAAATAAGAATACAACAATAGATGCAATCAATGTTGAATATCATAACGAAAAACAAAAAGAAAAATTCACAACAAAAGTCCACAAAATATAAACTCAAAATTGAAATTCCGTATAGTTCATATGATGAGAAAATGAAAAAAGAAATGAAACAATGCACTGAGTAAAATAATGAATATCATTCAAAAGAAAACAAAACTTGATATGGTGACGAAGAGAGCAAATTCTGCTCGACATTTTGTTAGGTAGCTAATGAAAAGTCAAACATGTGATAAGTCACAATAGATAATGCATAAGGGATACGTTCAGAGGTCAGTGCTTTCGACAAAACGTACTAGTTGTCAATAGATACGCATTCCGTAACGGTCAAACAAGTACTGTTATCGATTTCATTCTTGTCACCAAAAATAAATGGGTTCATGGCAACATGATATTTAGTTCCTGTTTTTACAGGAAACATCAAAAAGGAAAAATAAGTATGAACAGTATATTTAATGTTATTTAGTGCTAATTGACAATTTAATTTCAATATGTTTGAAAAAACATCCGTTGTGACTATTTAAGAAAATATTGGTAAAATATATTGTTCAGTTCAAAAGCATGAATTAAACTACATGTATATATTCTCACCTATTTCTTTACAAGTATTCCAAACCTTTCTTAAAAGTCTCATTGTTTTGAAAATTAAAGAACATATTCAGCATATGTTCAGTAATTTCCAACTTTTATACAGACAAACAAGTTAATATTATTTGCGCAATTACAAACTAATCAAAAAACAATATGATTCTGTTAACATCTTCAGTTATGTCATGCTTTTTCGATACAAAATAAATATATTTCTAACTCTTATTATCCGACAGTATAACGCAATAAAAGGTAAAAATTCCTTCAATAAATTAAACTTGGTATGCTGATTATCAAATGAAACCTTTTGTTAGGTAAACTGTCTATATAATTCCTGCTGTATAAATTGTACCTAAAACACAGAAGAAAAAAAATGTGGATGATGACAGATTTTTGTACAAGGGCAACTATCATTGTCATATCACGACGAAAACGTTCCAATGAGATATGAACATGAATTCCGCTTTGCAGTAGTCTGTACGCTCTTATTCACTAGGTGACAGTAACTCCAAAGCGATCAGTCCGTTGAAGAAGCAAACAACGGTTTATTGTAAATTTCATCATAAGACTCATCAGTGGAGGTCAAGTAAAAACAGTTTTACTGTTGATTGAACTTTTATCCTTGATAGGAGACAGAATGAAGTTAATATATAAAAAGGGTTTTAGTTTTATTTCTCATAAACACTGACATATGGCATGCAGGAATTCTGTGTTTTTTCTTAACAAAGTGAGACAGGTTTCGGTTTGATTTTTCACATGCTTCACTGGTGACAGTACGAATTATCAAGTCAGTTGAGGTATGAACTCCTGCATATAATCGTTCGTAATGATAACTTTTATACACAAAGGTTACCAGAGTTTAGATACAAATTCTGGAAAAATCTGCAGACCACACCAATTGTAAACTCCCTACTTCCGCGAGAAAAAACTGAAGTTCATACAAAGTAAACAAAAAACAAAAAAAAAACAAAATTGTCCGTTTAGCCTGGTTTTAAAATATGATGAACAAGGTTGAAACAGATATGCATCAGTGAAATCCCCGCCCTTTTACTTTGTTTGACTACCTTTCGTAAAAGCAATAAAAAAATATCTATGAGAATAAAATATTACATATCCATCTCGTACACTATAATTGGTCAGCAATTTATGTTGTATTTGTCACGTGAACAAACTTCGCATTGACGTCATTTCGAGTTTTAAAGAGTGTTTTTGTTTTCGTTTTCTTCAATACAAATTTTGGATATATGTATTTCAAAGGCTAGCTTCATTTTCTGAGGATCTTCATCCACCAAAACAGAAACTATTTGTTCTAAGCGAGAACCATATAACATGTCGGATATTGTCCATGTGATTTATGCATGTCCATATACATATTTCCAGTTCTGTTTTTTAACAAAGGCTTACAACTGATTTGAGGAATTCACAATAAAGAACGTAGATATAAATTAAGAATAAAAGAAACAATCCGACCAAAGAGCAGAAAACCGCCCAATACCACCAATGGGTCTTCAAAGCATCGCACCGAGAGACGGGCTCTAGCTGGCTCGTAAACAATAATGTATATTAATTCAGTGAAATGGAGGCCACACTAAACGCCGAAACAAACGATCCAAAATTAAGAAAATCACACAAGACAAACAAAGGCGGGTTAAACATGTTTTTTTAGATCTCAACTATCACCTTATACCCCTAACCAATTTACTGTGGAATAAACTAACAAAACGCACAGTAAAACTCAGTTTAAAAGTCTGAGGCCGATTATAATAAAGGTAACAGAGGAAACTAAGCAAAATGACAATTATCAGAAAAGGTAACAGAAGAAACTAAGCAAACGGTAATGATCAACATAAATTAACATAGGACTACAGACCTCAATTAAACTGCTCGAAAGATAACGTCTTTATGATATAAAAAACAACCACAATCCTTCCGTTAGTGGTTAAGTATCATGTATATACGAGAAGAACATAACCCGTATCATGACAACAACTGGTTTTAGAAAAAATGTGCTTATTGCCGATGCAAAGATCCTACGAGTGAATCAAAATTTATTCCAAAAATGCCATCTTTAATGATTTGACGACAGCATCGTAGCTATGTCCATTGTGATTAAGTCTGTTTGATAGTTTGGTTAGCTTTTGAAGTGAATGACGACATATTTGTGCTTTGTCCAGAATATTACCATAACATATTGGATGTAAAATACCTGAACGTATAAGATGTCTGCACGTTGATTTATATTTACGAATAATGTACTTGTACCGATAATAAAATTTAGTAAACGTTTTGACATGGTTGTAATATCGAAAACCTGGTGTAATATTTTTTTAGTAATGCAGAAATTAAATAACAATACTATGTATACTCCACTGACAACGATGACAAATGGCACAGTTATCGTCCTTTGATTCTCGTTTTCTACATTTAGAGGTCTTGGTGTGGATAGTGTTTATTCGGAATATTTTTACATACACCTTCTCAATTTTTTTTAATGTGTTAAGCCTCAAATAGCAAGTTGGGGACGAATTACACTGTAAACAAATTTGAATCATAAATGTATAATAAAGTAGTGCTTTTGACCAGTTGGAAAGGCAATAAATTAATATGCCTGAGCTTTTGACCAGTTGAAAAGGCAAAAAATTAGTATGACTGAAGCTGTCAATCTGATTTCAAGATCCTTTAACATAACATTGTCTGTAGGATTAAGTTTTCTATAATTTTGATATAATTTGTCCCAAAGGTAGTACACCACACTTTCAAAATGTTATTTAAAAGAGCGGAAGTGCGAATTTGTTTTAATTCGCATTTATTGTCTACAAGAAATGAAGTTCTTGGGACAAATACTAGAACCAATGAGCAAGTCTTTTTTTAACACAGAGATAAGGTTCGCCTGTATCTTTTTTTTTTATAGCAAGATGCAAATAGTAATACTAAGCATGTAAATTATGCAAAATATTTTCCGTGGAAATAGTACATTCCAATACTAATACAACTCTATACTAAATATCATTGACTTATCATAAGTGGTTCCCCTTAACTGACCTTATCACAAACTTTAACATTTGAACTACGAAATTGTTTTAAACTCAATAGACCATAACTGAGGTAGAAGGTCCAAATAATATCCATGGAAATGAGATGTGCAAATACTGTTACAACTACACACCAAATATCATTGATTAACCGTTAATGGTTCCCCTAGAACTGGCCAAATCACAAACCTTAACAAATTGTTGACACCGGCGACGCCGCTGTAAGGAACAGCATATCTAATTTTAGTTTTTAGTTTTAGTTTACTCCGTCAAGGCAAGACAAGAAAGAATTATTGAAATAAACTGTTTAAACTGGTATCTAATCTACACGTAAATTCCGAATTGTGTCCATAATTATGCCCACCTTTTCACCATATGTCAACGACATTGTGTCCACGACCGTTTTGTCCACAGCTATCCACGGTATAGGGAAGGCAACTGGAGTTGATAGTTGTGACGAAAGGACAGCTGTACACACCGTGGGCGAGTGGAAGTGACAAACTCCACCTGCGCTGTAGTTTCGTTAATCATCGGCAGATATATTATAGCGTGTAATAAGATTTTGTGAGGGAGTTTGATATTTGCTATACCATGGTTCACTTAAACACATTTTATGACAATACCGCTGAATTAATCGAAATGAATATTATTGCAGAATTTTAAGAGATGATTTTGCAACGTACTCTTGTAGTATGTGTTAGTAAATTAACGCTTAAGAAAGGGGCGAATAATTGTGTTGCCTTTTGAAGCCCAAACTTTTTATTGCTTTTTAGAAATATGCTAATGAGAGATAAAAAAAACTGTGCAATTACAGATATATATATTTTTTTTCAAATTTTAACAAAACAATTAGTGATAAGTGTTTTATAGTATTTACAACAAATTATTTTACACATCTGCCATTTTCTCCCAACTTAATGTACCTCTAACACTTATTTTGATATGGACTGGTCATTATTATTGAAATTCGATTGGGTGCAGTAATCAAGCTTCACCTGAATCTGTTTACCTCCTGTACAAATATGTCCTGCGTGTTTTATGTCAGAACGTGAATTTTGTTAAGTAACGATAATTGTTTATGATGTTAGGGATGGAAAATCTATTTTTAAGTTAAAAAACTTTTAAGAAATAATTAAGAATACTCTTGTTTTTAGTTTTGAGATGTTTTTAGTTGTCTGTCCTCATTCTTAGCTAAAAGTTCCAGTCAATCAATTGCTCATTGTTTTTTCTTTACAAATAAAATTTAAAAATCAAAGTTCTGAACTTCAAGGGTAGATAAGGTAATAGACTAAAGTGTCTTGATAAAAACAAAAAAAAAAAGATGATAAAAATAGCTAAAAAAAATAAAGAAAACTGAAATGAAGACCCCCATCAAGATCATGGAATTATCCTACTTTGTTGAACGTTCCTCATCTGAATTCTTTTAAAATAAAATTATATTGTGTACATCTGAAAACAAATGTATGTGCCTTCCTTTATGCACACACGTGTTTGGTTATTTAATTGACCATTAACAAAATGTGCGTAATACAGAGAATTTTTTACAATATTAAATAGCGCATGTTTCAGAAATATGAGAAACTTTACAGATCATGCGTTTTCATGTTTTGAAAAATGTTATCATATTGAGGAATGAATTGACATATTTTTTACGCACCTCTTTGCATTTTGCAGTCTTATTAAGCTGTCATCATTTCAATTTAATCCGAATGAAAGCCGTGAATTAATGAAGTCACAATATGACGATCTGACTATACCAGTTTCATGTTGTGATGCCTTACAATATACAAAAAATAGCCCAAAGGCTGGAACACCCCATGAAAAAATGTCGCAACTCAATAGGCATCCCAGAAAAACATGCAATTGGTTAACGTAGAAGCTTTGAAGGTATAGATGTGATAAGCACTTTGAAGACAAAATCTAAAATCCGTGATCAAAATTTGTTGTTTTATTTTTAATTCCCGAAAATGAATATTTGATTAATACTTTAATGATTCGCACAAATTTTAAATACTTCTACTACTACTACTTCTACTACTACTACTACTTCATAAACAAATACTGCCGTTCAAATTTGACCTACGAGTAAGACTTATCACAGGGGACGTACGTTTTTAATCCCCGAAAATGAATACTTGATTAATACTTTAATGATTCGTACAAGTTTAAATACTTCTACTACTACTACTACTACTACTACTTCATCAACAAATACTGCCGTTCAAATTTGACCTACGAGTTAGACCTATCACAGGGTACGTACTTACATGAGCCATATGACGGTTGACACATGTAAAGCCAGATCTGCGTACCAGTTCGGAGCACCTGAGATCATCCATTATTTTGGTGTGGTTCGTTTTTTCTCAGTCTTTAGATTATAAGTTTATTGTTTATACTGTTGCTTGTCTTTTTCATCGTTGTTCGCGTTTTGTCATGGGATTACCAGTTTTTGTTTTGACTAGTTTGAATATCCTTTTTGTATCTTTCATCTCACATTTTTAATTGGACGTGAGTATTATGTTGCATCAAACTTAGAATAAATAGTTTATATCGTATTAATTTATTCTTAAACTTTCAAAAAGACGAAGAGGAAAATTGTCAAGTTAAGGAAAATGAGAAACCATTTTCTAATTGTTTTTGCAAGAACACAATTAATTACTCGCCATTTTATAAAATCACTTATGCAATATTTGATTTTGTGAATTGTAAATAAATTATTTATTTTCAAACCATCTCAAGGGAAGGGAATGTAAAAGTTTCGATATCTACTTGCAAACAAAAAATTAACGTTTTCGAAATTTAAATGTAGGCAATACCAATATCACCAAAAAACAGTACAGGTATGGGGTGATGCTAACGTAAGCATGTCCGTAGTTGTTCCAACTTGAAACAAGGCGCCAGGGAACTAACGTTAAAGACATACGGAAAAATGTCTTTCCCCCCCCCCCCCCACCTGTTTTTAATCCGTCAAGGATCTTAGTAATTATATGGCACCAAAAAGTAGCAACATATAGACTTTCAAAAGAAGCGACAAGGTAAAATATGGCCATGGTTTATAAGTTAATGAAATATGTCCAATTATGTTGCCGTTGAAAGTAGACTCTTAAGAAAGATAAATATATTCCTGTTATGGAAAAGTATTTTTAAACATGTGTATGACTAGTTATTTTATGTTTATCCCACCTAGTTTATAATCAGGAAACAATAGTAAAACGGCCGTGTAAATGGCAATACATGCCAGGAAATATGTCAAAACTATGTGTTTCTATTGAATCGTAATGTCACATTCTAGATATTTATTTCTAGTTATACAAATGGACATGAAATTTTAAAACAAAAAAGTAATGTACTACAAATGTTCATCATTATCGCTTGTAAATTAAGGATCTGCGTTATAATAATCAATTTAATTCTTCATACAGAAATGTGGTGATGAATGTTGTTCAAATAAACAAAGGAAGGATCAAATTCCGAACAAGAATGTAAAGATACAAGGAAATATTTATACGGTCTTTTGTGACACATTCAATTGATATATATTTGTCATAATAAGCGACATATTTGATGTGAAAAAGATGAGATAGGTTTATTCTTAATATAACTTGTATGACAATTAATGTGCTTAATGAAGAGAGTCATCGTACTGGAAGACGCACTTAATGCAAACCTATTTTGATTCGCATATACCCCGCGCTGTTGATGTAGGTATGTTACTGTTGCTACTCAGAAAGGAAAAAGTAATATTTCTAGATAATTTGAAAGCTAATGTAAAGTGATTGAAGCTCACATGACTTTTCTTCTTATATTATGATTTTGGTTCCTATTTGACATATAAGTGCCTATTTATCCATTTTTATATTTAAAATTCTTCACGCACAAGGTTCCTTTGAATAATTACCGATGTAACTATTACTAACACACCATCTACAGAGAACAGTTTGGTGGTAGTCATTTATGTGCGCACTGTTGCATTGCTAGGTCTGCTCCATAAAACCTCTTTCCAAACATTTAAAATCAATGTTATCAACATACAAAGCCGGATTTCGGAGTTACTGTAAAACTCCATAATCTAGGCGCAGTGGATGTGAATACTAATAAAAAACTCAAAGATATGTTAGACGACATACAAACTAATAGATATAAGAAGATGTGGTATGAGTGCCAATGAGACAACTCTACATCCAAGTCACAATTTGTAAAAGTTAACCATTATAGGTCAAAATACGGTCTTCAACACGGAGCCTTGGCTCACACCGAACAGCAAGCTATAAAGGGCCCCAAAAATGACTAGTGTAAAACCATTCAAACAGGAAAACCAACGGTCTAATCTATATAAAAAACGAGAAACGAGAAACACTTATGAACCACATCAACAAACGACAACCACTGAACATCAGGTTCCTGACTGTTTCTCCTTGCAATAAATAACATTAGCCATCTCTGCCCTTTATACACATATTCCACATTCCAAACGTAAAAACAAATTTAAACAATTGGTCCAATTTTGTTTCATGAAAAAAGAAAGCCCAACGTAGATACACACATCTTGCTTTAGAGAGGGATACATTATATTTGACGATAAGCACATTGATTCAAATAAAATTCGTTTAGACATTGTCATGCTGCTTTATTCTTTGAATGACAAAATATTTGTTACAGCTGGACAATGTTTGATGAGGTGTTTTTGATATGCAATATTTATTCCTATGGAAACCAACTATACTCATCGTCTTGTCAACTTATAGCAACATTCGAAAGAAGCACACATCATTTCAGAGAATCTTACGAAAAATGAAAAATAGCTAGCAGTATCTATTCACTAAACGTTCCAATATATAGATATTGTTCGCTAACTTTATAATTCAAACGTTTGTGACTAAGTTGAACGCATTTATTACATCAAACTTTGTTAATTTTCCATTTCTAAGTAGCAACAATCCAGCAACACCTTCACATGGGGTGTATATCTCCCAGTCGCGTTCCTATCATGATCTTCTTGAGAGAAGATTGCTGTATACATGAAAGCCATTAAAATGAGGGTGTTATGTGAAAGATTTGAAGTTACCTCTTCGAAAATTTTACGGACACTATCACGAGTTGGTTGGACAAATGTGACAGTCATGAACCAAAAACAGCCACTTAATTACAGTCTCCTGACATGGATATGCACATACAGAATGTGCTCGGATTAAACAAATTTGTAAGCGTAACAATCCGTACACATCCAACGTATTCATATTAAAGGCGTTATTAACAATCTGGGAAATGTATGACAATGTGTAATGTCAACATATAAGTAAACACTATAGGATTAAGAATCATAATTACCCATAAATGTACATGTATAGCAATAGTTCGTTCTTATGTTGTACTGTTACACCACTGTCCCAGGTTAGGGGAGGGTTGGGATCCCGCTAACATGTTTAACCCCGCCGCATTCTGTATGTATGTGCCTGTCCTAAGTCAGGAGACTGTAATTCAGTGGTTGTCGTTTGTTGCTGTGTTACATATTTGTTTTTCGTTCATTGTTTTTGTACATAAATTAGGCCGTTAGTTTTCTCGTTTGAATTGTTTTACATTTGTCATTTAGGGGCCTTTTATAGCTGACTATGCGGTATGGGTTTTTCTCATGTGTGAAGGCCGTACGGTGACCTATAGTTGTTAATTTTTGTGCCATTTGGTCTCTTGTGAAGAGTTGTCTAACTGGCAATCACACCACATCTTCTTTTTTATATATATGTAGTTATGGTTTTTTTTCTAAAACAAAATCGATGTTAGTACCGATAAAAACAAAAAATGTTAATGGTTTATTAAGATGTTCGATTAATTACCTTTAAAAATATGTCAATTCAATGAATTAAGATGGATCGTATCGAAGTTTACGGGTTCTATAAACAACATTACCGTAACATAGGATAGTATACACAACATTAAATAAGAAGTTTACAGATACAGCTTCACGTTAAATCTTATCTTTGTATGTATAAACAAAATTAGTAAAAGTTTTAATTTATATGTAGTAACGAAATCCCTGACTAATTTACCATTAATACATAGATTTCGTTCATTTAAATCTAAAACGTCACTGCATACACTGATATAACGAACAGGTTGTAAAATATCCACAAAGGATCAAAGGAATATCACCAGCCATAAAAAGAAAAGCAACAATAAGAAAACAAACAATTTTCTTTTTCGTATGAAAATGAAATATCCAAATCTCGAAAAAGGTTACTTATTTCTGTTTTTATTAGACTGATTTATAGTAAGTTTCCTTTTTATAAATTTCCGCAGTATAATAATAAAATTCTTGATTATTTAAAGCCGATGTAACTGTAAGTGTTTTTAAATTTATACAGTTCTCCCTAGGGCATTTTAGCATCATGGTAATGTGATGCAATATTTCTTGAAGGTAATGATATCTGAATTGGTTTTCTTTTAAATTATGTTATGGATGTGATGCTATAATTTCAGAAACAAGGTGGTATTTCAAATGTCCCTGTTTACCAGAATGCCAAATGAAATATCTGGGGAAAACACTTTATATATTAAATGTAATTTAGACGGATATTTACTAAGTTTGGCTATAACATAACAGAAAAAAATCTGTTATTAAGGGGTGCAATTGGTGTTCATAGGAATACATAGAATTTGTCGTTAAACTTTGTTGTTGAAACGTACACAGATGTTGTCAAGGAGAAAATTTAAAGCTATAATGATCTCAATTCAGTTCCTATAAGGATATCTGTCTAGTTTTTATTTTACAGAAGATGCAGCAAATAAATCTGCAATCAAATTGTTTAAAGGACCATTTAATCAAATAAGATAATTTCTGTTTGATAAGATTTTGTGAAAGAGAAGTTCAAAAGTCGCAATGTCATAACTGTTAAATGATTTGAACGGACCATTACAAGCAAATAATTTATCCAAATAATACACTCAAAAAATAGAAAATTTCAGTATTTTCACATGCTTTTTTACAAAAATGAATAGCAACTTCTTTGATAGAATTAAGGGAGCTAGTTAACAGCATATTAGTCGTAGAAAACTTAGTATTAGCCGAGATATAACGATATCTGAAGGTTTTGTTGGTTTAGTTTAGGCAGACAATACATCAGAAGTAGGAACACATATTGATAGTAAGCTTTAAAATGAGTGGAAATAGCATGAGTATCTACTATTTTACTCTCTGAGTAGCGCACGTCCGTCAATGCTGAAGAAATCATAACTTCATTCTGAAGAGCTTCTGTGTAATTGTTAAGTCATACCAGTACCATAGTGTTGGCTGCTTTGTCGGACAGTACGAACACAAAACGCTTTGAGAGAGTACTTGCTTTTTTTATCATACTATTTTATTTATTTCTTAATTATCTTCGAAATGCTAATATCCACAATATTCAGAAATATATTCAATTAGAAATCAAGTGATTTTTGTCAGATTTTTCCCGTTTACACACCTTTTTTCCAATAGGATGAAAGGCATCTTTACATGCTTTAATGACCTGACGGCACTGCTTCAATTAAGTTTGTTTTAGATTGACGACGATATTTTGGCCCATTATGCAATTTGATTTCGAGTTTGAGCTTGAATATGCCATTGGTATCATTCGCCTCCCTTTTTCGATTGAATTATTCTCAGAACCAAATTCCAAGTCACTAAAAAAATAACTGTACTAAACGGTAAAAACTGTCAAAAGTATATTTAAAGGTACACACACTCGACTCTCACTTAGTATAAAAATATAAAATGCTTGACATTTCTACCCTATCCACAATGAAATTTGTCTCACAAAAAAAGACGGCTAATGCAGATCATCATTTAGGAATATAATTGAAGTTAATACGTTGAAAAATCTGATCTGATCAAAACAGCAAACTTGTCAAGAATTCATATCATCAAATGTGAAGTGTGATCTGCTATGTAATTATGATATTTACAGTGGACATGAAGAAGTTTCGTTGAGAGTAAAATAACAAAATCTATTTCCTGAATTATTGTATTTATTATCTTTTATATTTAAGCAGCAAAATTCAAGAAGCCCCTCTTTGTTGAATATACAACTTAGATTCTGAAACAAAATTCAATTATATTTCATTAATGCATTAATATTGTAGTTGATACTTGCCCACTATGTTTGAATATCTCAATTAAATGACCTGAGCAATTTCGTTATTCTCACATATATCATAAAAAACATTAATGGTGCCAATTTTTCTGCACAGATGCACATTGCGACAATTAATGACTATTCAGTGATTCTCGAGGTCGACATATTTGAAAATCCAAACCTGATTATAACGTAAGAAGGGCTGATCAAAATAAAAGAAACTTACAAAATAGACATATCTGGACAAGAAATCAAAGCTTTACATGTGGTAGCTATATTCCGTAATTTAATACGATTTCAAAAATTTTAAAACAGCATATGTCAATCCAACTATATCCGTAACGACATGCCAGTAGCAAGAACTGGCTACTGGGCTGGTGAGACAGTCCACCAGCAGAGGTATCGACTCAGTGGTAGTAAAAACATTAATTGTACCAACTTTTATGCACTAAATCAACTAAATCTTTATCATTTCAGAATGAAAATAATCTGCCGGATTTTGTGGTTTTCTTGCGTCCATTTAGCAACTAGTGAGTAACGTTACTTTTCAAAATGGGCGAAATTAATAAAATTTTCAGTCATAACGTAAGGTTAACTTTACCTATAAGATATTACGATTTAAGGTTATTATGAGATTCTGTTTGGATATACATGTATCAATTGTTGCATTAAGAAAAAAAAAATAAACATATGTCCTGTCTCTTCACTATCTTTTCATATGATTCAGTGTTATTCTAAGATGTCTGTTTGATTTTGTTTGTGTGAGTTATTGGAAATGTTTTAGATGTATGCTACTGTATATGATATATGCTTTCTAATATGCTATAGAACATAGTTTTACATATAAAAAGAAACGTTTGTTAAAAGTTGATAATTCACCCCATATAAGTTACTTGACATTTGCACATATACCGATTACTTAAAAGTTTTCCCATTAGCCGAACTAATTATGTGTTAATATCACCGAAGAGATTTTACAGTATTTATTGTTATATTTTGCTTGTATAACTTTTCTATTCAGTATGCATTTATATTTTAACAGATTGGTTTGTAGAATAGAATTTGACTATGACATTTTTTGCTTTATATGTGTTTGTTATTTGACATTTAGAAAATGAATTATACATTGTACAGTCCTTTAATTTTCTTTCTATTTATTGAAAGTTACGCATATTTTTATCACAGCTTTTGCTAAAGTTGAATATGTGTACCACTCCGAAGGGGAAACAGCAGTACTTAAGTGTCCACCGGAATCATTTAATGTAGACTGGGACGGCCCATCCCATGATAATCTAGCCACATCGCAAGCAGAAGAACGTGATATATATGGAAAAAAACGCAATTGGCCAATATCTCCATATTTCAGCAAAAAAGGTTTCGATCCTAAACTGCCAAACCGAAATAGGTTAAAGATTGTTGGGGATCGCGATGCTGGACATTATGACCTTGAAATTAGAAATGTATCATTATTCGATGAAGGTTTTTACAAATGTGATGTCCTGGGTATGAATGGTACAATTGAAAATCGTCGTTACATATTACAAATTGAAGGTATGTTTGTTTCGATTATAATTTGAAGACGAATTTCAAACCTGTTCAATTTTTATAATACCATGAAGACTCTTACCAATCGTTATAACTCATATCGTGAGTGAACTCCAAGCTATCAATTGCATCTCATAATATTCATAATGTTATTGTATTTGGAGACTTGTATATTGAAAATATTGATTAGATAGGTAAAATACAAGACATGAAACAAGATACAATATTATTTTTGAAATAGTCGGAAGGTCTCGATAGTCATGTCTCAATCATGGAAATCGGTACTACATTTATAATAATCTAAAACTTTAACATGCAAGTCTAATTAAATAATAAAATACAAAGTTCGAAAAAAAATTGACTCACTTATTACAAGCACATTTTTAATAATGCTAGAAAGAAAATCTTTCTGAACACAAAACACACTGAAGACGATAAAATAAAGATGCTGCACTTTTTGAACTTCAAAATATTTGTTGATTTAGGAAGAGTGAACTGAAAATGAACAAACATGTATAAGAATTCAGAACGCAATCCTTTAACAAAGTATATTTTTGCTACCATTTAAAAACAACAATGGGTAACATTTCAGGGGTAAAAAATAAGTCTTTTGTGGACGAAACGAGAGTCTGGCGAACAAAATTTCAATCCTGGTATCTATAATGAGTTTATTGATTCATATACTATATAAGCCAACCTTTATAATTTTACGATACTTTCGCGGAAGAATAAAAATTGGCAGCAATTTTGGAATTTTTCATGTTTTCTAATTCCTTTTTTTAAATTGTGTCAAAATTATTAAGGTAAAATATGTTGATAGAGTGTGACCTAACATTCAGTAAGGTAACGGATCACTAAAAAACAGCTAAAAGGTCGAACTTTTTATCACTTTTTTTTTTATTTGTATGCAGTTGTAGAATATTAATGCACATAACTATATTTTCGATTGTGATATGTAATATTTTGTACATCAATTTTCTAAGTTATTGATGAGAAGCTACTTCCTGTTTACCCAAAAGTTACTATTGGCGTCCAATGATAGGTTTCTGCATACTGATTAAAAAAAATATGTGTTTTCTTTATACTTTTGTCTGAAATAATGTAGATAATTTGATACTTCCGGTTTAGAAAATGTCACTTCCGGTCGTATATGATAGCTTAATTCACACAGATTCTTAAAATATATGGTTTTTATATACTTTTGCCTGAAAAAGGAGATAAATTGCAACTTCCGGTTTAGAAAATGTCACTTCCGGTCCCATAGGAAAGCTGTAGATACACTGATTCCAAAATTATATGGTTTCTATATACTTTTGCCTATAATAAGGGAGATAATTTGCTACTTCCGGTTAATTAAAGATCACATCCGGTCTCAAATGATTATATATATATGGTTTCTATGTACTTTTCCATGAAAATAAAGTGAAAAAATGGCGTTTTCCAGTTTACTCAAGGTCACTTTCGGTTGACATTTTACATCGTCATAGGTCACCCAACATTTTGTAAAAGACCCTATGGTTTTATAACGAACCATGTTGAAGTAATTATCAATTAACCTTATAATATTAGGCAGGTGTTACCTGTGAAAAGGGATGAACTCAGAAAACCTTTTTACAATTCATCTGAAAGCACATAACATTTCAGCTTTGCAATAATGTTCATCATTGTAGTATGCACATCCGTACAACAGTCGTACCAAATTATAAGCCTAGTATCTGATTAGATTTTAGTTCTGTGATTAGATTCCGTTATTTATCAATTGCAGCTTTAAAAAGAATTATTACAGTGGTTATTGAACGTTCAACGAAGCGACACAACGCGACAAAAACGGCAACTGTATTAGTTTCAATAGGATTGTATATACTTAGAGATATCAATTGCGTTACAATCTTTATTCATATTGCACCGGTAAATCATTTATTTGCACACAATGCATGGTTATAATTACTTTGTTTCTTATTAAGCAGGAATTAAAGTGCTTATAGATTAAAAGAAATAATGAGGTTGCCCTCTTACAAAAGTTGTTGTGCAATGAGCTTGAATGTGCATGTCGGACTTCGGATTTCAAATTACAAAGAACTAGATTACACAATTTTCTATGATGAAATCGTTTCCTGCTCTATATGTGTACATGGTGAAATTCAAAAACGATGTTTACATTTACAAATATGTGTCTTTTCAATTTTGACGAGACCTGTTTATTCTGTAGCGTTAGCACACATACAAGTATTGAGGTTGTAATATGTGGAGTTACATTCTCCAATTACATGCAGATAACAAATAAGTTAACATATATCTTAGCTTTTTTTTTTTTTTTGGTTGTCCGTCATCGTACTCGAAATCAGATAATTACTATTATAACAAAAACTTTTGCATGTGTAGTTTGGGCACATTGTTGTTTTTGGGAAAAACATTTTCAAAACATAAGGAGATATGGTTCGATTGCCACCAGTAAAACTTCTACCAGAGTTCAAATTTTGGTAATCAAAATTAGGGATTTCTCTACAGGTGCCATTTTTGTTAATCCTTGAGTTCCTTAGATCTAGTGGAGAATTAGATATAATTTATAGATAGAAAATCCAAAAAAAAATTAATTGCAAAGCACACTTTTAGACAGTCAAAATGATACAAATACAATGTATTCAGTATTAAAGCCTGTTTCGAATTGGCTCAGTGCAGCAAAATTTCATAGCTGTGTCAGTTCTATTCACAAGCAAAGGAATTATTTTATAAAAACATTAAAGTAACAGCAGAATGTCGTGAAATAAATATTATGAAACTTATAATATATTATAATACATTACCTGATGTTTAGGTTATACACTGTTTTATATATTAAAAAATAATCAATCGTTTGGATTAAAAAAAAAATTGAAATTATCATGAGTTATTATCATTTTTAAATAAGATGAAATGGTGTCTTGATAATTATAGTTCAGTTTGAAGTATCAAAAAACGGCCGTACCTCATATGTTACTTATCGAAACCAATTCTTCGTAGCCTGACACAACGAAGTGGCAAATTTGCGTTACAACATATTAAGTGTCACAAATTGGACTCACACCATTTCATATAAAGTTTTGTCATATAATTTAGATTCTACATTGATTTCTATGTTTCATATCCGATACTATTCACATCATTATTTTCATTATTATACTAATTGCCAATTTTTAACCTAACTTGTATTAAAATAAACGGAAAAAAAGTAATCATTATTTGAACTATAGAATAGAAACGAAGAAAAAGAATAAATTCATTAAGGCTTCATAACATTTTTTCTTAGCAGACGGCAATTTTAAATGTTTACTTGTTTTACTAAAGTCATTTCATTAAATTTCATTATTATCAATTATAACGGACTCTTTTGATAGCAATATTTCCCATTGGCTAAAATTTACCATCAAATCCACTACTGATCTTGCGTCATGGATGGATACCCCATACCCTTTCATTTCTATTATTGAACAGGGATTAATTGATTTCTATTTTTGTTCCTCCTAAGCACCTCCATCAGAAATGGAGTTTGTAAATTCAACAAATGACGAGAAAATTACTGGTATAGAGCAAAGGCCCCTCAGTGTTGTTTGTCGTGTAAAAAGGGGTAAGCCACCAGAGAAACTAACACTGAAAAGAGATGGAACAGTAATCAACACCACAATGCAAGGGACAATTGAATATGAATTTACTGCAGACAGAATGGATAACCATCAACAATTCGTGTGTGAAGCAAACAGTATGTTGACCTCAGCTCCCTTGTCAAAGACAGTAAAAATTGAAATTAAGTGTAGGTTTGAATACACTGTTTATTATGTTTTATGTCTCTTTAAGCTGAACTCCATAGTATTGTAATATATTGATACCTTTTGGGATATTTACAATATTTGACTACTACGATAACATGCAGCTCAATATTTTATGCATTTAGCTAAAGAATGTACGAAACGTATTTTCTTTTTGCCATTTGCTATAAAAAATATTCCACTAAAATTGACGCTATCGTTACTGTTATTCTATTTCAATAGCATCTGTTAAATTGTGGTATTCATGTGAAACAAAGTGTTTTCTAGTCTAAATTGTTTAAACGTGTTCAATCTCTTACTAGTCTTATCTTTTATGTATCTGCAAGCCTTAGAAATTACCCTGAAATTTACCACTGATGCTTGACAAGTTCTGAAATAAAATAAAAACAAAAGCAACTATTCAATGACATTAATTGAAAAATGTGAAAAAAAAAAAGCAATATCTTAGAGCGTTAAGTCACAGTCCATTTTTGTTGTTTGAAACGTTAAAAGACTAGGACATGTGATAAAGCTCTGGAAATCTAAAGACAGTTTTTTTTTTATTTAAGCCATTCCCAATTTTCTTGTAGTTTTCCAATGACTGTTCAAGGGATAAGGAAGCCTGTCTGACAAGTTAACATGTCAAATTGTGCAATTAGATAGGTTTTGTAAAATGTTTCTATTCCACGACTGACATGGAATTCTTTGAAACAGACATGTCAGTTGGTCTGAAGGTTTTTTTTATTTAATTTTTTTTTTAAGGTCAGAACGTTTTTACTTATAATCTGGCTGAATGTCTTGAATGTTGTCTATCACCATCGGTGTATGTTGTAATGTGTATGATTTTTTTTTTATTAATATTCCCTGGAAAACAGTGGTTAGTTCAAAATGAATGCATGATTACTTTGAATCTATTGAAACAAAATTCAAATTGTTTCATAACTGTATGTAACCGATATTTCATTTTGTTATATATATATATATATATATATATATACATGTATATTAGTAAAACGTCATTATTCTATACGGCCGAATTTCAACGACATATGTCATGGTTAAGGTCACTACATACGTAAAAGATGTTGGCCAAATAGAGTACGAGAATACAATAATGCAATAGCAGTACATTTGTGAAGACTTGACCTCATGGGATAGAAACATTTTACAAAACCTATCTAATTGCAAAATTTGAAGCATCATATGACTTTAATATTTTTATCCTTTCTATGCAATGTATATTTTGTTTCGTGTGAAATGAATTGGCAGAATAATAACATAATTTATTGATTTTCAACAGATAAACCGAATGTTACAATAAAAAATAATGTAAACGAAGTGAACGAAGGAAGAACTATATCCTTATGCAGTTATGTTGATAGCAATCCAGCACCAGATGCAATTTGGTGGTCAAGAGGTTATAACAGACTAATTAGTAGCTTTAATATAACTTCATCTTGCTTAGTAATTTCAAATATAACCAGAAATAACAACGGAACTTATACGTGTACAGCAAAAAATCAAATTGGCGAAGGATCGACAACTTCAACAGTTATAGTAAAATGTAAGAATCAAAATAAAACCATTGATCACTTTTATCTTTTTACAAGTTTTCATATTGAGTGGATGGCATCAATTCATTTTAGTGCAACTCATGAAAATACACACTGTAATTGTGGGAACAAGTAGTGCAACGTATAATGCAACGGAATGCAAAATTATCTCGTTTTATAAAACCTTTTCCTGTATAAGACACTAAATCAATGTGTTTTAAACTAATGCGAAATCACCTTATACCAGGTCCGGGAACACAGTTATCGTCCTTTGATTTTCGTTGTCCACAAATATAGTCCCTAGTGTAGACAGTGCGTTACTTGCAGATATTTTTTATACCCCTTCCAAATTTATTTTTTCATGTTTTATGCCTCAAATAGCAAGTAGGGGGACGAAATTACACTATAAAAAAATTTGGGTCATGAATTTTAAAGTAAAGTCTGAATTTGGTCCAGCTGAAAAAGGTCAAAAATTAGCATTTCGGAAGCTGTCAAAAGATTTCCTGACCCCCTTAACATAAAAATGTCAATATTTTGAAAATGAGCTGATGCAGGTGGGATTTTTCAAATTTTCATTTATTGTCTAAAAGAAATGCTCTACGAAATAACTGTGTTCTCGAACCTAAGAGATGAAAGCAGTAAATATAGAATCTGTAATTTGGCAACTTCCCTGAATGATTTAATGGTGTCAATTTGTTAAGTAGCATGAAACTAAAGGATTTAAACTTTTATTTGATAGAAATTCTGTAAAAATGACACATTTTGGCATTATATGGTCAAAATAAGCATTACAAAGCTTTTTCAAATTTGATGCATAAGTGCCATTTTGACTTTCTATCTGACATATTTTCATGTGTCAATATTTGTGTTTCTAGGCTTTAATCAAGTTTTATAATTCATTTGTGAACTCTGAATCTACAGAAAAGTAGATTATCTCAGACAAAATGTGCAAAATGTGTTGTATGAATGGTCCTAGTCTAACGAGCTGTTTGGAGCAAGTTAAATATGAGGAGCTTGGTACATAAAAGTTGAAGTCCATAATAAAGATTTCACTAAGTCTGTATAGAAAGCACTTTACAATGTCTTTTGTACCTGTTTCATTTCACATACTATCTTTTTTTCTTCTGTAGGATAGCAAGTGGTTCAAATATATGCCTGTTGTGATTAAAATCGCATGCAAGTTTTTCACTACAAAGTGAAAAATCTTTGTATCAGACCATACTGTCTGCAAAAAAAGTTGAATGCAAGAGTCCTTTTGTACTCAGATTTCTTTTATTATGTAACCTGAGTGTAGAAATGAAAGAAAAGAAACAATTTTTTTATTTCTCATAGCTTCAGTATGCATTTTTGAATGTAAATATGTGCTACGGCTTAAATTGATCCTAAATTATTTTCAGTCTTACTTGGCCTAAGACCATTTTATACTCATATGATATGCTATTTGTAATTTTTCTTTCCATTTTATTTTAAGTACATTAAATACATATGTAAGGATTATTTATAACCAAAAAACTTCACAAATTTAAAATTGCTGGAAAATATTACATCTTCATGTAAGGTTCCCCTTCATTGATAAACCTCCATTTTCAGGCACAGGCTCATTTAAATTTGACTTTTGAGTAATTGTGATAAATCTGATACATCAAATGACTATTCTATTGCTTAAAATACATGATATGTTAACTATTAAGGCATTTACAGGAATTTTTTTGCCAAATTTTGATTTTTAAAGCCCCAAATGGTGATAGTTGAAATTTTTCTATTTTTGGCGTAAAAATTTAACACGCAAAGTTGAATATAGAATTTATCATATTGTCTATAATATATATATTATTGCCATGAAACTTTGTCAGCAGTCTTACAATTCATTAGGCTTTGGTCATACTAAGTTTTATTAAGATTGGTTAAGTATTTCTATCCTATTAGGTCCAGGAACACAGTTATCGTGCCAGGAACACAGTTATCGTCCTTTGATTTTCGTTGTCCACAAATATAGTCCTTAGTGTAACCAGTGCGTTACTTGCAGATATTTTTATACCCCTTTCAAATTTATTTCTTCATGTTTTATGCCTCAAATAGCAAGTAGGGGGACGAAATTACACTTTAAAAAAATTTGAGTCATGAATTTTAAAGTAAAGTAGTGATTTGGTCCAGCTGAAAAAGGTCAAACATTAGTTTTTCGGAAGCTGTCAAAAGATTTCCTGACCCCCTTAACATAAAAATGTCAATATTTTGAAAATGAGCTGATGAAGTTTTCTATAATTTGTCCCAAAAGGGGTACAACACACTGTAAAAATATTATTGAGAAAGCGCAGGTGGGATTTTTTTAATTTTCATTTATTGTCTAAAAGAAATGCACTACGAAATAACTGTGTTCTCGGGCCACCATTTGCAATGTGCTAAGAGCGTACTAATTTTGAAAGATTTGTTAACACCCAATGTGACCTTTTCATTGTTGTTTGTTACGGACAATCTATGATTCTTATTTTCCGATGGAACATTTTACATAAAAATGTAAAGATACGCTTTAAACTTTCTTCAGCATTGCAATGAGAATTAAAAAGACTAAAAAAAAATAAACGAGTTGAAAAATGTTAACCGTGAAATTGAAATGTATGCATCTTCCTAGTTCTACAAACATTGCGATCTTATGTATCCTGCAAATCAAAACTGTACAGATATTGATTCATCATGGTCACTATAGTTATAGGAGAGAACAGTAATAAACTCCTGTTATAGATAAGAAACTGCTATATTTCGAAGTAAAGAATTATGAAAAATATTTAACTTCTGATCAAATAAATAAACGTAGTGTATACTCATATAAAAAGTAGCAACGATAAAAAATACATACGTAAAATGTATACTTTCTTATCATTGCTTGGAATATTTTTTTTTTGTTTGCTTACAGATCCACCAAATGTTAAGTTAGAATATAAGAACGTAACTATCGATACACGGAAAAGGAACATGCAGTGTATAGCAGACGGAATACCGACAAAGTACACGTATAGTCCGTGGGAACATCGATCTGAATATAATGAACACATACGATATTTAGATTCCTCAAGCACAGGAATACTCATTCTTCCAAGTAGCGAATCGAAGTTAAATAGGTATCAAGACAGTGGAATTTATATATGTAGAGTTACAAATGGTATTCCAGATGTAAACAGTAATTATGAACATGCAGGGAAAGGGTATTTTGTTTCGGAAGGTAACCCTAATTTGTAACGCTTCATAGAACATACACATTTACATTTACGGTTCTCATCACGAAATTTGCTGACCGATACGAAATGTTTCCACAATTTTAGATCTTAAGACACCGGAATACATGTAATCCTTTAATCAGTAATTTTACCGAGTATGTCCTATTTCCGATAGTGACAGTTTGACTAAGTGTGAAATTGCATGGCGGCCGGTGCATGCATAACAGGGAACGCTTATCCTGTCGAAGTCCTGGTCTCGTAGCTTTTAGAGTCAGTGCAATTTTCTCAAAGTTTTTGTACATTGATTTGTCTTGTGAGTCTATTTATGAGATCTGATAATCGGTAAACGTCTATTGCCTATGCTTTCAAAACTTAGAATAACAAGTTGACCGAACTGGCGATATATTGTCTACAAAAGGATCATGTGCAGGTGTCTTTATTATTAGAATTGTAAACACACCCATTTAAAAACCACCATTGATCTTCTACAGGCATTTTTGTTTACATCAAACTGATCATTGATTAGGCTGATATCGTTTTAACGCATAAGACGTATGTATGACAAAATAATATCCAAATTTGCATTGAATGACGCAATTTAGTCAATATAACACTAGCAGGCACTCGCTATTGTAAAATCCTCACTGTTCAGATAGTTGAGATAGACTTCCTTAACTTCAGCTGTTGATTAAATTTGTAGTAATAATTATACTCTAAATACTGCTTTATTCTAGGTCCTCCAGTAATCGTGCAGGAGAACAGTCCGACGCAGTACGGCTTAACAGGACAGCAAACTATTATCAAACTGAATGTTTTGAGTTATTCTGATTTAATTTGCAATGAGATAAGTAAGGTACATGGTATATTGGAACCTAAAGATCCTTCAAGGATAACAATTGACTCCGTGAAAGTAAAGGATGTTTTTCATGGAGTAAACGTGTCAGTGAATGGACTTGAAGTTGCATTTCATTTTACCAAGTTGACACCAAGCCATTTTCATATGTATAATATTACTGTATGTAATAAATTTGGAAGTCAAAGCTTTATCGTAGATCTAATTTCATCCAGTAAGTACTTACAAGATTTATAAAGGACACATCGTTTACATTCCATTAACTTATTAAATGTCTTCATACAAAAAAGAACACGATTTTTAAAACATGTATAATATTAACAAACGAATGTAGGTTAGAACATTTTTAGTGTTAAAGCGTCTAAATAATATAAGTATAAGATTTTGTATCGAATTATTATACTCATCTTACATACCAGGAATACTAAATTATGTTGTTTCAGTCTCAAGTTACACCAATGAAGCTGTTATAATGTCAATAGTTTTAATGGTGGAATGTTTTGTTTTCATAAATGGCCCCTAATTAGTGAAATTGGTCCCATCTGTATTAATTAGTTTTATAAAAGCAAGAATAATACCAGTTGCATCTGATCATTTGAAAGTAATAAGTTTAACGTCCAACAGTTAACAGACAAGTAGGTTAAAATTAATTAAGGAAAATTATTTGCATGAAATTATCATGTAAAGAATTTAGAATCAGTACAGAACAGTACAGTACTGTCCTAAAAAAAACAAGGATAGTTCCTTGCATTATTTTTCCAGGGATGAGACTCAGATATTCATTTTTTTAAATGTAGTCTATAAAGATAATTCGGATTTTATATTAGGTTATTTTTATTTTTTTGTCTCTTATATTTTTGTTTACTTTTCGGTTTGTCAAACTCTTGGTAAATGATGTTTGAAATCAAATCTTCTCCAGAAAAAGTGTCCTGCAGAATGAAATCGGTATCTGATTTCACAAAACATTGTCAAATGATTTTGAAATAAAGAATTGCATTTACGAAATTTGTAATCGTGTTTCAAATTTGTTCTTTACTGTACAGACAACAAAGAGACAGATAGGAAATGGAACAATGGAAAGCCAACAGTTACAATAGTCTTAGTTTCTATTGTCGTATGTTTTGCTATCATTCTGATCATAATAGGTAAGTTTTACAAAAAAATTTGTTAATGCAATGTTAGGTAAGTCATTATATTGAATTTTACTTGACTTTGTGGAAGGCATAATGGTTGCAGAAGTTGTCATTAGATACATTTGTTTTTCTGATTTTAACTATTAAAAACTGGATTGAAAAATATATATCTATTTTTTATGTTGATAATACTTGGATCCTTTTTCTAAGGAGTATATTCCTTATTTGGTTAGGTCTGTGTTTACAATGACTTCTATGATACTCGTAATATTTTCATTTATTGAAAACATTCACAACAGCGACTAATATATTAAAACAATTCAAAACCTTTTATTACATTTGTTGTAAACACACACGTATATAGATTTATATATGTAGCATGATTATGTCGGCATGATAAAAAGTTGTATTTCACCACCCTTTCCTAAGTGTAATCATATTAATAAAAAGAACTACTTTCGTCCTCATATCTATCAATGTGGTTAAGCAGATATATTGACAAAGGTTATAACATAATCTTTGTTCATACATTGTGCCAGATACTATGGATTCATTTATTTTCGCGGGTACTAATTTTCGTGGATTGAAATGAAAAATGGATATTTGATTTCGTAGTTTTACCAAAGTCTTCATACAAGCCTATAGAAAATTTGTATACCGTTGAACAAATGTTTTTGTGGTTAACCTTTTTCCAAGCGAATTCACGACACTTAATACCCCACAAATGAATAATGAATCTAAAGTATATGTGTTGACTATTGTACACTTTTTTGTCCAATCATCCACCTTGAAGTCAATCAAACGAAAGGGATTTCACCTATTTATAGATTGAAACAAGATTAAGCACTGTCCCAGGTTAGATGAGGGTTGAGCACTCACAAACATGTTTAACCCGCCACATTCGTTATGTGCCTGTCTGTCCAAAGTAAGGAGCTGGTAGTTCAGTGGTTGTCGTTGGTTCAGGTCTGTCATATTTGTTTTTTCGTAAATTGTTTTGTTATAAATTAAGCCGTCAGTTTTCTCAATTTAATTGTTTCATATTTTTCATGTCGGGGCCTTTTATAGCCGATCGCGACTATACGGTATGGGTTTTTCTCGTTGTTGAAGGCCGTACTGTTGCCTATAATTTTTAACATCCACTTTATTTGAACTTTAGTGGAGAGTTGTCTCATTGGTAGTCATACCAAATCTCCTTATTTATATAAACATTACACCTGTAATTCTGTATAAATATAACCAGTGCATTACAAAAATGTGAAATACCAGTACTTTTTATGACGCTACTTTATCAAAGCTAGTCCGAAATACAATTGCTGATATAACGATGTAAGAATGCATGATTTCATATCGTCGGTGTACGTTTTGACTGGTCTCTATAATATTTATCAAAAGCTTAAGTTGTCTATTATGTTTTGTTTATAGAGGTAAGTGCTTTCCCTGTTTACATTTTTATGTACATATTCTTATTAAGTTGAGCCATATTACAAGTTAGATAATAATGATATGAAGAACACAATTTAATCCCACAATATCTTGATAAGTTATATTCAATTCTTTTTGTAATTTAAGGAATCCGAATATCTATGGCAGTCTATGTAAACCTATTCGGTTTTTTTCTACACTCGAGCGATTAAGAGCTTGTCATGTGAAAAACCGTATGTTGTGCCATATAATCATATGCAAATGTACAAAACTGTTTAATCCTTTTCAGAATTGATTACAAATAAGGAAAGTATTTTACTAATAATGATGCAGTAGTGAACATAGTTCATTGGTAACTTGTATCATATAACAACTAGTTGAAAAAATGAAAATGAAAAAGAGATATTAACTCCATAAAAGGGCATGCTTGCAACATTTTAGTGTTAACGGTTTTGTCTAAAAACTGTGCTTTTATTTCGAGTACGAGAATTCATAGAAAAGTTGTAAGTTAGGTGAACCTTTTTTGTATTAGACTTCTTGAACACTTCTCTAATCAGCTACTCATTGCTGACATATTAATGTATGTGGACTGTTGAAAACGGCTGTTTACTATGCGGTTGGTATCACTGGTGTACACTGTTCCTCTTTTTTTTTATTTTCCTGTTACTTATATTTCCTTCTTAGATTGATAATGTTGATGTCGCCTTTATCCAGAAAAACGCTTTGGACCCTCAATATATATAAATCGTGAGGTTTGTTTATAATAGTTTAAGTGTCCGGTTGGTATCTGTGTGTATTTTCGTGAATCGGTCTTTTTTTTTCGAGTTTAAACTATGTTTTCTAATGAAATTACTCATCTAAGTTTCTGAGCAAGATTATCATGTTTATTCATGAACCTCCCATTTATGTTCAATACATCAAGTACAAGTTAGAACATGATTTGGTTGTAGTTTATCTTCAATTGTGTACATCGTCATGGTTATTTTGAGTGTTGCATTTAAAAATGCTGGACTTTCCTGGAAATTGTCTTGAGTTTGCACAGAAAATATGAACAAGAAAGGTTGATAATAGTATTTGTTTGCCGACCACGAATGTGAAAGGGGAATATACCCTTTCCAGCGATCCGTGGAATGTCGGCCCTATTCAGTCTGTGTGTCTGTTTGTTTATCTGACCTTGCGAAAATCTATTTTCAATTTTGTACACAATTATTTTTCTGCATATCGTGTTGTAAAATATTCATATTTATCCTGCCTTGTGCCAAATCATATATTATATATATATAAGTTATAACGAGCATAAAATTGTTCATAAAATCGTCCACTTACAAAAGCTACATGCAGATGTGAATCAGCTTCAAAATAGTAACACTTGTACAATGTCATTATATTTAATTCCTGGGACGATGTAAACAGATATTTTTCACCTATCAAAATTGTTCTGGCTTAGCAATTTCAAGGGAAATTACAAGATTGTTTTAAAAATAAATGAATTAACAACGGGACGGACGACAGACGACGGAAGACGGACGACGACGACAGACGACATACGCCAAGTGGTAAGAAAATCTAACTTGACCTTCCGGGTCAGGTGAGCTTACAACATTATCAAACTCAAAAACTCCCGAGTTTAAAATGTTTAAACAGCTGCACAATTGTATTATTATTTTATTGAAGAAATATTCGGATATTATTTTCAAATGATTTATGGCTAAAACAAATATATCTGTTCTTTATCAATCCTAAATAATCAAAACAAAAATTGTGTGGCATTTATAATTAATCCTGGAAGAAATGGCATCACATGAATTATGTTGAAAATACAGGAACTAATGATTTAGATGCTACTGAAAATGTCGTACATTTGTTTAAAACATTTTTGACATTATTTTTTCTCAAAAGTATAAAAGTACTTGTAGCATATTTAAGTTTTTTATCATGTTTATATAAGGATGGAATATGATATCTTTTTGATAACACAATATCCTATACATGCACATAATCGCAAATGATATTATATTTCGTTTCTATTTTCCGCGTAAACTGTAACCGTCAAATTTTTTGTTATAGTGAAAATGAAGAAAAGGACCGGCAACAGGTACAGTGATGATTTTCTAGTAATTTAAATGGCATTTTTTGCATGGCAAGACTAACATACATATTAATCATTTGTCTTCTCAAATGAATTTGAATGTGTTAGTGACGATTGACGGAAATACTGAACGGAAGGAGATCATAAAGGAAGAGCTAATTCAATAGTCAACACGGCAACTGTCAAACTTTTGATTTAAAATAGTTTACCAGGAAGTGGTGATCACATTAACTTTAAAACTATTATTTGTTGGTGAGGCATTGTTTCAATAAGACACATTATCATTGTTCTGTATTTGTGTTTTTATCATACTAATTTAGTAAAAAGAACTGCAATACTTAGTATAGATAGATCTCGAACTGAATGTCAAGTGGAATGTATCCTCAGTTAATTGTACCCAGCCTAAAAGTATTATGTTACGTAAAACAATTCGCCGTAACGACATTGATGGCAACCATCTCTATCATCATGACAATGGCTTTATCATTTTATTGAGCAGTTGAACTTTATCATTGTAATTGTTCAAACTGTTTTAAGTATAAAAGGTGCTTCCGTCAATAAAATATGGTATGTTCATATAGAGTATTCCATATTTTACTGACAAACGTGTGCCCAAACGAATCGTACTGTCTTAGCACGTTTACCAGATTGATGATTTTTTATCACGGTATTTAAAAAGTTTGATAACTACATTAAAACATTAGTTTTCTTCTAGAATTTCTTCAATTGAAGTAATTATCTCCTCGTGATTGGTTTAAAGAAAAACAACTTAACCCATCCAAATTCAGGACCGACATCTAAAATATAAAAGACAACTTCTTGTTGAGCTCCAATTACCATATAACATTTTTAGTCTTTACCTATGCTGTCTTCCGTTTGTGTTCATATATCGTTTGACAGAACAATGTAATGTCTGTATAAAAAGTCACTATTTCGCTTATTCAGGTACATTCTTGTTAAACAAAGATAATGCGTGTATTATATAACTTCGTTTTCGAGTGTCAGACTCGAAATTAACTGAATTTTTGTTCAAGTTAGAAGTGACCTGACTTCCAATTCATTCAACAGTGAGGTTTTGCTGCAAAAATGTCTGTCGTAGTGGTTAAAAGTTTTGTATACGGTCAGCTTAATTTTGAAAAAAAACAGCCGTCTCTGTATGTCAGATGTGCCTTTTCTTCGATCGGTCATGAGTTCTCGTCCTTTGAAATATGTATGCTCGAGTTTAAATCTTTCAAAAAGATGATACCTTGAAAAGAGTTTTTCAATTAGCTAATTGTGCTAATTTTTCAATATCTTCTCACAGTTTTTGCCAAAAGCCTTTCGAGTTAACCTATCCATATCAATGTCAGAAAACACTGGACTTCGTAGGCATTGTATATGACGTCATTGAATGACAGGAACAATGGCAGTGAATAACAGGAAAGGCAACGAACTTGTTGACTTGATAACTAAGTGATATTTTGCAAGAAAAAACAGCTTCTTACTTTCCTAGCTTTGATTCAAGCATCATAGACACATCTTGTCGAGCCTTCAGTTCAATTTATAAGGAGATCATTGGCACGGTGTGGAACGAGTTAACATTAGTCAGATTACTAATGAAATAGCCGCATTGGCAACCAGCTGACGATGAGATGTACAAAAGAACAACAGCGCGGAAAAGTAAAAAGGATTTTTTTCTAGTGAATATATGGGTTTTTATATTTTATGACTAAGGCCAACCTGAAAAACTATTGAATATCAAAAAATTTACTATAGTTGAAACGTTATCTCTATTCAAATAGAGAAATCGATTCAAGTTGTGCAGGAGTGTTATTGACTGTATTGACCTATAAAGTACACATGCATCGGCGTATGAGTTTTTGGGTTATTAAACTAAATAATTTAACGATTTCCTCATTTTTATCAGCGCATTTCAAAATTTTACGTATATGCATATAGATCTGTTCATGCTATAAACATAAATAATAAACATAATAGTACTGAATTTTCAAGTATAAAGATGTTTTCATATTTGTAGACTGGTCTTTGCTTTCAATTTAATGAGCTTTTAGTAACTGATTTCAAACTTGAAAAAAGCAAAAACTCTTTCTCTCTTCTCTGAATCAACTTTTGTTATCTTCGTAATAGAAGAAACAATGGTGAAGTAATGTTTAAGTGAACCCATCCCTTCTGGAACAACATATAAACAAAAAGAAGCATGCAATTAGTATGTAATATGAAATAGGGATACATGTATGTGGTATGATTGTTAATGAGACAAGTATCCAAAAGGGTCCAAAGGATTTAAGCAACCTTATTCCAATGACTAATTATTTACAGTTAAGTTAGCGCTTTATCCAGAAAACACAATACATACAGAATAATTTCGAAACGTTGTTTTTTCTATAATTTCAGAAATATTGACGAAAATGAAGAAAATGTTGAAGGTGGGTTACATGTAAATTTAGAAGAAAAGTGTGTCTATATTATCGTCGAGCCTACACAATTTATGTTGCGGAAAAACGAAATAACACACATAGATTTCGTCATTGTCAGTGTTGACGTCAGCGACATCAATATTCATGTTCAGTCTGCGGTTAAAGTTTTCTTTAGATATCTCTTATTTTGTCAAAGCTTTATGGGATTTCTCTATATTTTTTGTACTTTTTGGTTGACAAGCTTTTCATGTTTTAAAATAAGTTTTGGGCTTTCGAACATTTTGGCCTAGAGCAGCACCGAAAAGACATTGAATATCAAAATGCGAATCTGTAGCTGAAAAATTGGTACCATTAATGTTATTTTTCTTCATTTTTCTGTATTTCACTGAAAAATGGACTCAATGTTTTGCAATTCATAACTATATTCAGTCTGGGGTAAAAGTTTGTTTCATATCAATTATTTTTGCATACTAGTTCCTTATGGCATTTTACGAAAATGTTTGTATCTTCAAAATCAAGTTCAAAATAGCATCGACAGAAAAACAGTTTGATTTTCTTTTTAAATTATCTATTTTACTGATAAATGGACTTACCTTTTACAGTCGACATTACACTTTTACAGAAACCCCATGAGAGACATCCTTTACAATTTTATGTTATAATTTCTTACCAACATATAGATAAAAATATCTAAAAGACAGAAAGAGATAAATTATTCTATAAAGAAATTAAATTTAAACCAACAAAGTATCCGAAATCGGAAAACAAATACTTCACTTTAATAAAAATAAAAATAATAGTAGATATTTGTTAGATTTGTTGTAAATATTTTCCCATTCATCCCTATGGACGCCACCGTTTTCTCCTCCTTTCCCCGAGTAAGACTAGCCTCGAATATGACTGATAGCATCATTGTTACTTGTAATCATCAATAATCCTGCAATCGACCTTTCTACTATACAAATACAGGTGTACGGATAACAAAAGCGTAATACGTATTATAGTACTTTTAAGTCGTGTTCATTTCATTAAAAACAAAATAATTTAACCGTTGGTAGTAAAATAATTATACGTTTTAGCTCAATGTTATGTTGAAGAATAAACACGATATTTGTACAGTCTAGGAATACAAACAATCTATTTGCACTTGCTATAAATGCTATAAAAGAAGAGAAAATATCTGCGAGCCTTACTTTTCTCACTGTTTCTAAAGCTCGTATAAATAACTTATATATTTTCCAACACTGTACTGATATTGGGAGTTTCTTAGTACATGTAGTAACAGGATGATGAACAGGATTAAAAGTTCCTGTTCCTACAACTATCTTCGAAATGCTAACTTGTACGTGCTTACCACATACTTATTCCACAACAAACTAATGTAATAAAATATAGTCACCATTCTGCAAGCTGCTATGACTCAAAGAGCCATAAAAGGTTATAGTACACAATCAAACGAAGATTGTCTTATTAAATCAAATTGATGATAAGAAACATATACAAAATTCTGTCTTTCTAAAGAAAATTGCATTTAAATCCAAAATTGAGAGTTGTGCAACAGATGTTTTATACAAATGACATATTATTTGAGATGAACATGTATATTTATTTATGTTATTTCAATATATTTAAGGACTCGCCGAACCCGTAGAAAATGTCATGTATCATTCAGTCCAGCAAGACCAGAACAGTATGATGCCATCACCTGTCAGTACGTTGCTACCAGATAACACAAGTAGCAATGGCACGGTTTCAGGTATCATTTATTAAGGTCGCACCATAATAGTTAGATATTTCGAGTATAGTAATTTTCAAACCGTGCGTTCGTTTTCATTTATGGATTTTACATAAGGACCTCTGAAAGAAACTAAAGATATTTAAAGACATGATCTATAGTCTCGACGTTTTCTTACAGTGTGATTTGATAATCGATTACCAGTTAATAATACCAATGTCAAAATAAGAAAACAAAGTGAAAAGTTTCTTTATAAATTGGCCCCCTTTTGACAGTAGACTAGTTCTTGTAATTGTAATTTTATGAATCACAGTATAGATTAAAACTCAGTAAAGACCCTTTTAGATTCTGTTTAATAGATAAATTCAACAACAATTGACGTTACCTTGACGACATTTATTCGAGAGTTCCCTAAATTATCTGACGACATTTACCTAAGGGGACATACTTAAAAAAATCAAATATAATCATCAACAACTGTTCTTCCCTTGTATTTATTTCAATTTCACAAGGGAACTCTGCTCTGCACTAAAATTTACGTCTAACGGGATGATCTGTCGTTTCCTATTGTTGTTTTTGTTTTGTGGAAAATGATGCTCTTTTGGTACCATTTTACAGTGTTTATATATTAAAATTCGTTCGCTATGCCCGTGTTTGTAGTGAAGAATTCAATAAACCTTACTGGTAAATGATTATAAAGTCAGTGGTTTTGCTAACAAAAATTACGTAAAACCTCTACTTAATTTGTTCATATATGCAAAGATTTGGTTTGAAAGTTTGGCTGTAGCTGGAAATATAATTTCGCTTGGTCTAACACATACCCATTTTTTACGCTGATGTTGTTGATAGAGCCCGTAAATTCTGCCACGATGAATGTAACCGATCCATAGAATTGACTTATTCTAAAAGATTATCAATTTACACGATTAAGCACTGTAATTTAAGTTTTGAATATTATTTCAATAAGTACCCATATTGATTTATTTTTTAATAAATTAGAATATGACTACATATGTATTCAAACAGTTATTAACACTTACGGTCCTACATCCTGCCGATACTTATGTTTATGTCGTCTTGTGAAACAAAATCCATTGAATCTGTACTGACTGATTTGGTTTGGAAACGTTATAAATAATTACCTGTACATCAACCTTCTATGAAATCAAAGCACAAAATTATGTTTCACGCTTTATCCACATTTTTTCCCGCTCTTCATATAGGGCACAGGACTGCAATAATGTGTTCTAGTTCTTTTCATTGTTCGGAAATTTTGTGTTAAAAAGGTCTCTTTCATAATGTTTGTTTTTTCCACTAAAACAATTTTTTTAAACAAAATTAATTTTCCAGATTTCAGCATTAATATCTGCAGACAATTTTTGACATCGTCATAAATTTGATTTAATACGGCATAGCATAAATACCAATATATCAATTTCCGTTCCTGCTCCACCATTGACAATCATCGTGTTACTCTTGTCAAAATACATTGATGAATCATATCTAGTGATTGATAAAGAGTCTATCGTCTAACCTAATTTCATTATCAAATACAAAAACATGGTATATCAGTTTTCTCCTACCTGAAGACTTGAACAAATGTGAAAATAAGTTTTTTTTCAGGACATATGGTAGATAAACTGATCATGGGTAAACTGGTCTTTTACCAGTTTTCCTTTTCCAAGTTAATATGAAAACAGTATCTGATATCATATCACAAATCAGTAGTCAAATATGTTACTTATACGATCATAAACATTGCTTTTTACTATATGCAAAAGCTGACCGGCTAATAAACAAGATTGCTTTAGGTGTTAACTTGATATTCATATGTTTTACTCTTTCGACACTTATAATCAAGTTATTTCATAATTCTTAACACGAACATCATAATATATGTTTACCTTTGATCCCGCGTTCCTATGTATTCACTATCAATTCTTAATTGAAGGGGAATGTTTGGCAAAAAGAATTAAACACAAGCACGGGTACCACATGTGGAGCAGGACCTGCCCACCCTTCCGGAGCACCTGAGATCATCCCCGGTATTTTGGTCAAGTACGTGTTGTTCCGTCTTTATTTTTCTATGTTGGTTTTGGCATACTGTTGTTTGTCTTTCGATCGTTAATCTTTTTTTGCCATGGCATTGTCAATTCATTTTCGACTTATTAGTTGATGATCTCTTTTGTATCTTTTGCTTCTTTTAAAAAGTCATATTTTTGACATAGATTGTGAGCTTTTCTCATCACTTTGCGTCCGTTGTCCAATATTGTCATCACTAAACTTTTACAAAAATCTTCTCCTCTGAAACTACTCGGTCAAATTAAACCAAACTTGACCGAGCTCATCGTTTAGATATTTTGTTTTAATCAACTTGTCCGATACACGTATGGTTTAAGATAGAACAAAGGGGGTAAAATGCAAATTGTGTCTATTGTTTTGAAAAACGCTTTAGAGAGTGAAAATCTGACAGTTACAAAATTGTTCAGAATGTTTAGATCTACCTACTGTCTATTTACATCAAAAATGTCAGACGACTTCTCATTGGATTTTAGGTTTGAAATGATGAATTTTAGTAATTATGTTATCGTTTTGGCTTATTATCTTGAAAATACAAAAGCAAACAGAAACTTCCAGTAGAAAACAATGATCGGAAAGACAAACTCTACAAATAACTCAACAGAGCTGAAATCATCTGTCGATTCACTATTTAAGTTCTTGTTCCTTAATGACGATTTTTCATTTGTTATCCAATTTTCTTAACTATTCTAACACATAGATAAAAACTTTTAAACGCAAACATGTTCAGCGAAACAATATCTTCAAACATTTCAACACAGCAAAAATTTTCAGTCGAGAAATATTGGAGTGATTGTGACAATTTCTATGGTGTTGCCTATTATTTTGAAACTATCATAGATGGAGAGAAACTTTAAATAGCAAATACAATAATCAAGACAAGCTCTACAAATTAGGAAACATAGTCGAAATCATCTGTTGACTCCTTATTTGATCAATATACCTTTATTCACGATTTTTACTAATTTTTGCGTGTTTGTCTATTATCGTAAAACTATAATAGGTGGATATTTTTTTGTATAGAAAAAAAATCAACAAGACAAAAAGACAAGATCCGCAAAAAGTCAAATGCCCGAAATCGTCAGTCGACTTCTTCTTGCCTTTAAATGACATTTTTTGGCGTTTTTGCTTGTTATCTAGTAGAAACTTTAATAGCAAAAATGACAAACAAGACACGACCTAAAAATAGGTCAACATGAATAAAATTGTCAGTTATAGGAGTTATACTCCTTAAATGACGAATTTGTTTTACCAGAAAAACAATGAGCAATACAAGATCACCAAAAAGATATTTTAGTCATGATTTATATATTAGTCAACAAGGTTGGAGAGTGGCCATTGTTGAAGATGCACGTAGACTTAGTTGAGCTACTCATGCCCCTTAGAGCCTCTTGTGTAACATCAGTTTTACTTGGCACTGAATAATTTAGTGCGTCCACTTTTAACATGTTTTAATTGCCAAACTAAACTTTAACAGTAAAGCTGTAAACAGAAATTTTTAAAGCAAAGGATGTATAAATAGGCAGAAACATTAAGAGCTATGTTACTAAAAAGAACCTGATAGAATAACCAATTTCATCTAAGGTCAACTTTGCCTGAGGGAGTTTCCAACAAGTTGCCTTGGTCAGCCTTTTATTACATGTAACAGGAAAGTAATTGTTTGAAGCCGAAATTGATAATATGTCTTTAGTTTTGAAATAAATGGACTTCGAGTATATTTTTTAAATTTAGTTTAAGTTTTTTTTCAAAACAATATTCAATTTGAAGTTGGACATAAATTATTTTGTTTCTCAAAACAATTGATAAATAATTATGATCTAAATTTACTACTTATTAATAAAGTCTTATTTGCATTTGTTGGCAATGAGTAGACCCCGAGGCAGGTTAGTAGTCAGTGCTTTGTTACAGATATAATTTATATCATATTTTTTTTCATGTAAATGCTACGTTAATAACTTTAGAGACAATTAAGAAACTAAGGTTCCAACTCCTATAGTCTTTGAAATGTTTGTACATTTCCAATGAAGTAAATCAAGACAGGCGATTCGGGCGAAATTAATTTCTAAAGTGTTCATTTACTTTGAATTTATGTTTTAGTCATACAAAGTTTGCATTGAAAGAAGAAAATGCAATTCAGCAATAACCTTTTTAAATTTATAATTGCTATATATGTAATTATGTTTCTTTAAGACACTGGAACTATAGCATACTCGAATGGCATAATTGAACAATCTATGGTACGTATTAATTTATTTCAAAAAAAGTTATTAAGGCAGGTGTAATGCAATATTGAGGAAATTCATATTGGAATAATAGTAACACTCACATTACTATTAATATAACGACATCTGTTTGTACGTAGATGTTTTTCAAATATCCAAACATTTATTAGGTCTGTCCACTTTTCTGTGGAAAGACCTTTTGATTTTGTTCTGATTATCATTATTATTAGGTCTTTCCACTTTTCTGTGGAAAGACCTATTTCATTTCTTCTGATTATTATTTTTTTTTCTTCTTCCGTCAAACCCTTTTCTTGCGGTATAAAGTTGTTTCCCTAAACACTGTTTTTCTCGTTAGTGTATCTCCTCTGTAACCAAAAAATATAACGACAAAATTCTTTTTCATATTTGTTCGTTACATCCTTTTTGGCTGATTTGGATCCAAGTGATTCGGTTAAAATTTATAGGAGTTATCTGCCGTTATCAAATAGATGTGTCGTTTTGTTTTTGTAACTCGTAAACCGTAAGTCGTATAAACCTATAGTGTTCTTATTTTAGGTCCTTGGGTCCTAACTTAGAAAATGAGGTCAAGGTCAAAGGTCAAGGTCATGTTCTGAATTGTGTCTTGTGCTTGATTTTGCAATTTCTCTGATACTTTTAAAGTTATATATAAAAGAACTAGTGGAAAATGTTTACTTTATTGTGATGAAGATATGATTCAAAAATGCTTTGAACAATTTCATGAAATTTTGGTGAATTGTTTTTATATATTGACATCAGTTCCCTTTCTATTTTTAAACATTTCTGATTTCTTATAGGAGTTATTGCCCCTGAAATGTTTTATTTTAAGTTAAATTGATTATTACTTCAGATTGGTACATGATAAACCCATAAGATCTTTTACAAAATGTTTAGTGACATGTGACCTTGGAAAAATATCAACCGGTAGTGACCTTAAGTGAATCGGAAGTAGTCATAAAATTGAGAATGGAAATGGGGAATATGTCAAAGAGATAACAACCCGACCAAAGAGCAGATAACAGCCGAAGGCCACCAATGGGTCTTCAACGCAGCAAGAAAATCCCGCACCCGGAGGTGGTCCTCAGCTGGCCCCTAAATAAAATTGTGTACGGGTTCGTGAAAATGGACGTCAAACTAAACTCCAAAACATATAAAGGAACTAAAATTTATAATACATACAAGACTTACAAAGGCCAGAGGCTCCTGACTTGGAACAGGCGCAAAAATGCGGCGGGGTTAAACATGTTTTGTGAGATCTCAACCCTCCCCTATACCTCTAACCAATGTAGAATAAAGAAACGTATAGCAATACACACAGTAAAATGTTTGCACTTATTTTATGGAATAGTACCTAGAAACCATATATTTTTCAAATAAGCAAGCATAAACCTATCATTTGAGACCGGAAGTGACTTTCTATAAACCGGAAGTAGCAAATTATTTCCTTTTTACAGGAATAAGTATATACAAACTATATATTTTTGGAATCAGTGTGAATAAAGCTATCATTTCAGACTGGAAGTGACATTTTCTAAGCTGGAAGTAGCCAATTATCTCCCTTTATAGAAGCATTAGTATATAAAAAACATATATTTGTGGAATCATTGTAAGTACAGCTATTATTTGAGACCGGAAGTGATATTTTCTTAACCGGTACTCGGCAATTATCTCCCTTATTGCAGGCAAAAGTATATAGAAACCATATATTTATTGAATCATTATGAAGAAACCTATAATTGTACGCCAAAATTTACTTTAAGTAACCCAGAATTGAAGTAGTTTCGTATCAATTATTTTGAAAATTTAAGGGGAAAGACCTTCACTTGTTCTCTGAACAATTGGTTTTTAATTAGGTCTTTCCAATTTTCTGTGGAAAGACCTATTGTATTTGTTCTGATTATTATTAGGTCTTTCCACTTTTCTGTGGAAAGACCTATTGGTTTTCTTCTGATTATATTTTTTTTTTCTTCCGCCAAATTTTGTTCTTGCAATAAATTTTTGTTTCGCAAGATGTCGCTTAGATGTTTCGTATATGATATCGAACAGTTTATGCGCCTTTGAAATTGACCCTGCTTAACCGAATACTTTTCTTTGTAGGAGTTATCTCCCCGAACACTGTTTTCCTTGTATGTGCATTTCCTCCGTAACCGTAAAAGAAAGCGACAAATTTATTTTACCAAATTGCTCGTTATATCCTCAGGATGTTTTGTCCAATTTTGACCGAAGCGATACGTAAACTCCATATGAGAGTTATTTCCCCTTCTGTATTTGACATACGGGATATATAAATGTATAGCATGAATGGTAAGTGATAGAGACCTAAGGTATATTGATTTGAGTTTCTTGGTTCATTTAAATGAAATTGAGGCCAAGGTCAAAGGTCAAGGTAATATTCTAAATTTTGACTTTTCCTTGTTATTTGATCTCCTCTGTCACTTTTCAAATTACAAATTAAAGAACTAGTGCAAAATGTCTGCTTAATTGTGATTAAGATATGATACATTTGGTCTGAAACAATCCAATGATATCTTATAGGAGTAATTGTCCCTGAAATGATTCAATTTAAGGTTAATTGATTATTACTCCAACTTGGTACATGATAAAGCCACTGTTGGTTGACATATGACCTTGAAAAAGTAAACCGGAAGTGACCTGTAGTGAACCGGAAGTAGTATTTTTTGCACTTATTTCATGGAAAAGTACCTAGAAACCATATATTTTTTGAATGATCATATGTTAATCTGTCATTTGAGACCGCAAGTGACATTTTATAAACCGGAAGTAGCATATTATCTTCCTTATTACAGGCATAAGTATATACAAACTATGTATTTTTGGAATCAGTGTGAATAAAGCTATCATATGAGACCGGAAGTGACATTTTCTAAACCGGAAGTTAGCAATTATCTTCCTTATTTCAGGCAAAAGTATATAGAAACCATTTTTTTATTGAATCAGTATGAAAAAATTATACTTTGACGCTATTAATAACTTTGATGAAACCAGAAGTAGCTTCCTATCAATTATTTAGAAAATTGATGTGGAAAGACCTTCAATTGTTCTTTGAACAATTGGTTTTTAATTATTATTATTATTATTATTATTTTTTTTTTCTTCTTCCGCCAAAAACTTTTCTGGCGGTATATATAAAGTTGTTTTGCAAGATGTCGCTTAGATATTTTGAATATTATTTCGAACAGTTATTGCGATTTTTAAACTTATCTCCTTAAGGCGAAGACTTTTTTATTGTAAGAGTTATCTCCTCAAACACTGTTTTTCTTGTGAGTGTATCTCCTCCATAACCAAAAAAGATAACGACAAAATTCTTTTTCATATTTGTTCGTTACATCATCAGGAATGTTTTGTTGTTTTAGATCGAAGCGATCCAGTGAAATTTTATAGGAGTTTTCTACCTTTATCAAAAAAATTTGTCGTTTTATGTTTCTGTTACTCATAAACCGTAAGCCGTATGAACCTATAGTCTTTATATTTGAGGTCCTTGGGGCCTAACTTAGAAAATGAGGTCAAGGTCATGTTCTGAATTTTGTCTTTTGCTTGTTTTTTCATTTTCTCTGATATTTTTAACGTTATATATAAAAGAACTAGTGCAAAATGTTTCTTGTATTGTAATAAAGATATGATACATTTGGTCTGAAACAATCCAGTGACATCTTATAGGAGTTATTGCCCTTAAAATGTTTTATTTTAAGGTAAATTGATTATTACTTCAGATTGGTATATGATTAAGCAATAAGGTCTTTTAGAAAATGTTAAGTGACATGTGACCTTGAAAAATATCAACCGGAAGTGACCTTGAGTGAACCGGAAGTAGTCGTGTTTGCACTTATATTATGGAAAAATACCTAGAAACCATATATTTTTCAAATGGGCATACATAAACCTATCATTCCAGACCGGAAGTGACATTTTATAAACCGGAAGTAGCATATTATCTCCCTTATTACAGGCATAAGTATATAGAAACTATATATTTTTGGAATCAGTGTGAATAAAGCTATCATATGAGACCGGAAATGATATTTTCTAAACCGGAAGTAGCAAATGATTTCCCTTTTTACAGGCAAAAGTATATATAAACCATATATTTTTGGAATCAGTGTAAATAAAGCTATCACATGAGACTGGAAGTGACATTTTCTAAACCGGAAGTTGGCACTTATCTCCCTCATTTCAGGCAAAAGTATATAGAACCATATATTTATTGAATCAGTATGAATAAACCTATAATTGGACGCCAATAGTAACTTTTAGTAAACAAGAAGTAGCTTCTTATCAATTATTTAGAAAATTGATGTTGAAAGACCTTCAATTGTTCTTTGAACAATTGGTTTTTAATTATTTTTTGTTTTTCTTCCGCCAAAGTTTGGTCTAGCGTCAAATATTTGTTTCGCAATATATCGCTTAGATATTTTATATACAGTATCGTACAGTTTGTGCGCTTTTAAATTTGACCCTTTTTAGCCGAACAATTTTCTGTGTAAGAGTTATCTCACTATTCACTGTTTATCTTGTGTTAGCATCTCCTTTGTATTAGAAAAGATATCGACAAAATTCTTTTTCTAAATTGTTCGTTACATCCTCAGAAATTTTTGGCCGATTTGGATCGAAGCCATCCGGTGAAATCTTATAGGAGTTATCTACCTTCACCAAACATTTGTCGTTATGTTTTTGTAACTCATAAACCGTTAGCCGTATAAACCTAGAGTCTTTTTATTTGAGTCTCTTGGGTCCTAACTAAGAAAATGAGGTCAAAGTCAAAGATCAAGGCCATGTTCTCAATTTTGTCTTTTGCTTGCATCGGCATTTCCTCTGACACTTTTAAAGATATATATAAAAGAACTAGTGCAAAATATTTGCTTTATTGTGATAAAGATATGATACATTTGGTCTGAAACAATCTAATGGCATCTTAAAGGAGGTCTTGCCCCTGCAATGCTTTAATATAAGGTTAATTGAATATTACTTCAACTTGGTTCATTATAAGGCCATTGGGTCTTTTGCAAAATGTTGGGTGACATATGACCTTAAAAATATCAACAGGAAGTGACCTGGAGTAAACCGAAAGTAGCCATTTTTTCACTTTTTTCATGGAAAAGTACATAGACACCATATATTTATTAAAAAGGCATTTATAAACCTTTCATTTGAGACCGGATGTGACCTTCAATAAACCGGAAGTAGCTAATTATCTCCCTTATTATAGGCAGTTTACCGTGCCGTGAAATTTAGAAACGATCCTGGTAAACTTCTCAATCCTTTAAATAAACTTATTCTAAAAGGTTACCAATTCAACACTGCAATTAGATCTTTGAATATGGTTTTTATTGGTATTAATATTGATTTTGTTATCAGTGAATTAAAAGCAAACTAAATATTATTGTTATATACATATACACTTTCATGGATCTACAATATGTCTATACCTGTATCTTGGCATTGAACAAGGTCATGTTTTTCTTTGACTGTTTATGTCGTCTTTACACTAAATCCATTGGATGTTGGATGTGTACTGACTGATAATTTAGTCTTAGATGCATGATTTTTTTTATGAGTTGTTATTGGCGTTAAACTAGATGTCAGTAACTGCGAGTACTCTCAGATCTGTACTTAGTGTCTTTTTGTTGTTGGGATGTACAAGTACCCTCCCACGTCCACTCTGTGTTTTTGTTAGATGAATTTCTATTTGTATCCATCTGAGTTCAGCCTTTTTCAACTGATTTTTATAGTTCGTTCTTATGTTGTACTGTTACACCACTGTCCCAGGTTAGGGGGAGGGTTGAAATCCCACTAACATGTTTAACCCAGCCACATTCTGTGTGTATGTGCCTGTCCGAAGTCAGGACCCTGTAATTCAGTGGTTATCGTTTGTTGCTGTGTTACATATTTGTTTTTCGTTCATTTTTTTTAACATAAATTAGGCCGTTAGTTTTCTCGTTTGAATTGTTTTACATTTGTCAATTCGGGACCTTTCATAGCTGACTATGATGTACGGGATTTGCCGTACAGTGACCTATAGTTGTTAGTTTCGGTGTCATTTGGTCTCTTGTAAAGAGTTGTCTCATTGGCAATCATACCACATCTTCTTTTTTAAAGTATATAGAAACCATATATTTTTGGAATCAGTGTATATACAGCTATCATATGAGACCGGAAGTGACATTTTCTAAACCGGAAGTTGCAAATTATCTTCTTTTTTTAAGGCAAAAATATATAAAAACCATATATTTTTGGAATCTGTGTGAATAAAGCTATTAAAGAAGACCGGAAGTGACATTTTCTAAACCGGAATTAGCAAATTATTTACCTTATTTTAGACAAAAGTATATAGAAAACATTTTTTTTTAATCAGCATGCACAAACCTATCATTGGACGCCAATAGTTACTTTGAGTAAACCGGAAGTAGCTTCTTATTAATAACTTAGAAAATTGATGTGGAAAGACCTAAAATTGTTCTCTGAACAATTGGGTTTTAAATAATTTTAATTTGTGTTCAGTATAACTTGAATTCATATTTGAATTTTTCTTTATTTCAACATAAAGTTATGATGTTATGCCTTAAATCCAGATAATGATATTCATTTCAGAGAGTTTTCTTTTCCATTTGGTGAATAATTAGAAAGTCAGTACTATTTTCACATCATTTACGGAAGTTCAAAGCATGAACTAACCTTGAGAGATTCAACATTGTAGTTTTTATCGATTTAACTACAGAAAAAATACTTTATGTGTGCAATCACCACTATGGCTGATACTTTCGTATTTAACGTCAATTTGTTTTGTTTTTAAGGAAAGCCGACTGAATTATGCTGACGTCATGTTTGAACCATCAGCTTCACAAGACCCAGTAAGAATAATTGGTTTGGATGACAGGACAGTGTATGCGGATGTCGATATATCTCTAGTGGCTCAATGTCCTTCGGGAAGACAGAGTGATACAAGCAGCAGTGAGGATGATTTTGTTTACATAGATGGCATTGAAAATTACATAGAAAAAAGGGAGGCAAACGATTAAATTATGAAAATTTGATTTAACTGTCTTTTGAGACTTATTTGAATAATAATGTGTTTCTTCTGTAAAGTTGTTATATTAAATTGGATTATATTTGTTTTAATTCCATTGATTAAACACTATCTTGTATAAAATTGTATTATTGATATAATTGCTATTAACAAAAATTTATTTTACAGCATTAAAAAAGGGTAATGTTGCACTATAAAAATATTTAAAATTTACAAAGAAGTCTAAATTCCATAAAATAAAAGGCAATGTCAGGTATAAAAGAATACGATAGAATACAAAACAACGCAACACAAACGAACATTTGCAAATAATATCTATTTGATTTTATTAAATTCTCATAGAAGTATCTTTTTTCATTATGGGTGGACACTGTAAATACATAAATAATATAAAATACCAAAACAATCGATCTTATTCTTTATTGAGACATAAACACATAAAACTATAAAACCATCAATCCAGCTGTATTCATACATATACATATATATTTTTTTTATAATAATATATATATTAGTTTTGATGATCACAACCAAAAAGCAAACTTATGTGGTAAAGGATTCCCTTGATATGACAATGCAAAACTATAAGATAAAAATACAATGATAGTAAATAAAAATATATTTACAAAACAGATGATAGTATATGTAATTTAAATACATTTGAGTGTCATACATACATATATAACATTTGTTTATAATCAAGAGTGTATATGAGTGTTGATGTGTTTGTCAAACTCTAAAATATGTCATTTATCCAATACTAAAACAATACGCATACACGTGTCCGAATCGGCTGGACTTAGGCAAAAGTCAATGTTCAACCAAAGAGTGTTTAACTGATGTACCTCAAAGGTTTCCTTCCTAATTTCATTGCCGAACGCGACTCTTTTTGCGGTCAATGCTAAATGTTGGATTCACTTTTATCCGGAACGCTCAGAGCCAAATGCCGATACTGATTAAAAATCCCCAAATTTAATACATAATTTAAAGTCACCGAAACAAGGTTTATCTAATAGACATTTGTATCCAATATTCTCATATTGAAAATGTATTACAATAATACGTACAATGATGTACTTTATCATAAGAATGACTGATGAATATTAACGAAAAATAACACAAAAGCATTTGCAAATGGACCCAAAGAGATGCTATTCACATTTTAAATTATAAGCAAGCTACCACAAAATACTTAAAACCTTTACCAAATTCTTCCACAGATATACAGATTTGGTTTTGAAGTTTGGTTGTACCTGTAAAAAACTTATTTCAAGCGGGATAGCACATCCTAAGTTTTAGGGAGATGTTGTTTACCGAGCCAAGGAATTTAATTACGATCAGGGTAAACTTATCGATCCTTTAAATAAACTTATTAAACAGTTTACCAATTCAACACTGTAATTAGATCTTTGAATATTGTTTTGATTGGTATTAATATTGACTTTGTTACCAGTAATATAAAATTAAATTAAATATTTTTATATACATATGCACATTCATGGCTCTACAATCTGTCGATACCTGGATCTTGGCATTGCAAAAGGTCATGTTTTTCTCTGTTTATGACGTCTTTACACTAAATCCATTGGATGTTAGATGTGTACTGATTGATATTTTAGTGTTGGATGCATCATTTTTTTTATTAGTTGTTATTGGCTTTGAACTAGCTGTCAGTAACTGCGAGTACTCTCAGTTCTGTACTTCCTGTGGATTCATTATTATTCGTTGGATACCAATTTTCGTGGGTTTCGTGGAAACAGGTGAACCACGACTTCAAAGGTTAAACGAATTACAAATTTTCTATAGGCTTTGAATGCAGAGATTGGGAAAACCAAGAAATCAAATATCCACGAAAATGCAAGTTTTCCTCAATCCACGAATATTGATACCCACGAAAATAAATGAATCCACAGTACTGTCTTTCTTGTTGTGGGGATGTATAAGTACCCTGCCACGTCCACTCTGCGTTTTGTTAGATGTATTTCTATTTGTATCCATCTGATGAGTTAAGCCTTTTTCACTGATTTTTATAGTTTGTTCTTATGTTGTATTGTTACACTAGTGGTCCAGGTTAGGGGGAGGGTTGGGCGCACGCTAACATGTTTAACCCAGCCACATTCTGTATGTACCTGTCCCAAGTCACGAGCCTGTTATTCAGTGGTTGTCGTTTGTTTCTGTGTATCATATTAGTTTTTCGTTCATTATTTTGAACTTAAATTAGGCCGTTAGTTTTCTTGTTTGAATTGTTTTTCATTTATCATTTCGGGGCCTTTTATAGCTGACTATGTGGTATTGGTTTTGTTCATTGTTGAAGGCCGTACGGTGACCTGTAGTTGTTAATTTCTGTGTCATTTGGTCTCTTGTGGAGATTTGTCTCAGTGGCAATCATACCACATCTTCTTATTTTTATAGGTATTTATTTAGCTAAGAATAGTTATTATTAACGTATCGTTGAACGTGGTGCTGTCATTATGGATATGTTACAAGTTAATTACTCCGTCAAACGGTAAAAAATAAGAATTGCTCAATATTTTCTAGTAGTGATACAATTAGTAAAGCATCTTATTTCTAAAGATATATATAATTCAACCATTATAATTATACAATGATAAACAAAAAATCTCTGATATCAATGTAAGATTTGTAAAGTTCATGATTTGGTTTTTATTGAATTAACTTTTCACAAATTAACAATGTTCTAAAATACTTTTTGTGTTTATAATTAATCCAACAAAAAACGGTAAACATTTTAATGGGAGCAAACGGATCAGAATTGTATAAATAGATCGTCAATTTTGGAAAGAACTAGTTGCAACTTATGGTTTGTTAAATTTATCAAAATAATTTAAAATGCTTATGAAAATAATCAGAGTTTTAACTTTGGGGAGAAGTTTTTATCAAATTGAAATCACTTAAAATTTTCGGTTTCCGAAACTGTTTTGAGAGTCCAGAGTCAAACACATCTTTAATGCCATACAATAGAAGCGTCAATGTTGCATTGTCAAAAACATCACCTGTATTTTTCTTAAATACTCTCACATGAATAGACTTCCCCAATATGTTGCAATCAACGTGCATTATCTTTTTTTTCTAACAAAAAAAGACCAAAGACATACAGAGGACAAGATGCTTTCCTCAAAAACAGAATCAGTCGTAAAATAAAAACCGATAACACTATTTTTGTGAATGACAAAAATTCTATTTGACTATATTTTTCAAGGTTCTATTTATACATCAAACTGTTCCAAGCTCTCTTCTTCAGCAATTGTTTTCAAAACTACAATGAAAATATCAACAGATAAATAAAATAAGTTAAATAATGATATATCATAAGATACAAATGTAGTTTATTGAATCTGTCTCTCTAATGATGTTTATACGATAAAGAGGCACAATGTACATGGGGTATCTATCTTTTTCAAGGCTTTGAATAGATCGTATCATATTGCATTCATGATATAAGGCATTGTCTGCTCTTTAAGTGATATCAAAATAGCAATACTAGAGGAAACTATGAAACGTTGACTTTATAACTACATGAACTAATTTGAGACCAATAAAGAACATAAATAAAACACTCGTTGGTTATATAAAGAAAGTCAACTGGTTCGGAACATGTATTAATCTGCTTAGAATTAGTGAAACACAGACAAATGCTCATCAATTTAATGAAGATAAGTTATGGTCAAAATATCAAACATCTATATATACATGTACATGGAATTGACAGTTGTAACAGTTCAGAAGGAGTAGAAATTTGGGTAAATCATTGTATTGTGGTGTGTTACAGGAAGAAAATTCATGATCACTATTGTGTTAAATTCCGGATATACGAAAAAGAAAGTATAATCAGACGCTTCTTTGTTTGCGTATTGTTCAATTTTTCCAATGAAATTGTATAAAACAAATTATTTACCACAGTCCAAATAAATCGTAATTGGTAATGAAAAATAAAATCTCGTATGACTATGCACTCTGCATTGAACTTAAAATGCAGTTGATATGGTACCACCTCTTCTATTATGTTTGTAAATAATTAGGAAACCCATGACAATTAAAAAGTTTCAAATTCGTATTGAAGGTTTTGATGAAGAAATAAATTTCAAATCCTGAAAGAAATAAAATATCGTATATTAAGTTGCCTATTCTTTATAAACATGATTAGGCCATTAACTCTTGCAATTCGTTTTTAGTAAAATGATTTGTCTAGGCACTGTTTAAAATAACACTCAGTGAAGATTTATCGTCGTGTTACGCTATATCAATTAATTTCCGAGAACTGAAAAAAATCAAGTTTTGACACATGTTGGTTGCAGCTATCTATTGGACATTGCATAAGTGAAACAAACAATACTAATATAAAAAAGAAGATGTGGTATGATTGATAATGAGACAACTCTTTACAAGAGACCAAATGACACAAAAAATTAACAACTATAGGTCACCGTGCGGCCTCCAACAATGAGCAAAGCCCATACCGCATAGTCAGCTATAAAAGGCCCCGAAATGACAAATGTAAAAAAAATTCAAACGAGAAAACTAACGGCCTAATAAATGTATAAACAAATAATTCTACTTCACATTCGGGACAGTGTGTGTAGACAGTGAACACATCTCCTACTATGCAGGCATAACCAACCTTGTAAATCCAACTCAGCACAGCATGTCATCGACATGGAAAATACCATCAGTAAGTCTTCAACTCAACTGTGACTATTCCTGTGTTTTAATATATAAGGTCAGACCTCGAAAACAAGCAATTCCTATCTTTGTTGAAGATCGCATGTCGACCTTAAAATGATAGTTGTATTTTCGCGTTTTCCCTGTATCTTCTTCGCCCATATCGTATCTACAGGCGGAATCAACAAAAAACATGACGCCTTCATTTCAATGCAAAATACCATGAAGCTCAAAAATCATGATAGTCGAGGAAAACAGACAGCTGTATGCAAGATATATATATATATTTAGAAAATAATTAATCTCAGGAAAGAGACTGACTAACATATTATGATTTATTATTGAATACATTCCGAAGCTTATTTCATACAATTTACTGTCATAAAATGTTTGTTAATTAGACTGATTAATTTGCTTTCTTGTTTTCTACTTTTTTTCCGGCTTGTTCAACAGCTATAAAACTATCATTTGAAATGGTCGCTTTCAGTAGAGATACATACAGTGCCCGATAAAATATATCTTAAATATCACATACTTTTTCTTTTTCTTCTTCTCACAAAACAAGTGACCAAAACAGCAATACAAATGAATATACAAAGTACCAAAGATACAGGCAACACAATTTGCACCACTCCTTCTGAAAAAGAATTACATTACTTTTAAGGAGATGTAAAATATGCAACTTTCTTAAAAGGTTCCTTCCAGAATTAAATAAAGAGGCTCGTATGGGTTCGAATCCATTACTGAACGTGTCAGGGGCGTTACTTAAACAAGTTATTTTTTTTAGTTACTTTTATAGGCAATTTTTGTTTTTAAAAATTATTAAATAACTCAATAGAAGCATGGGCTAAATGTAGTATTTATGAATTTTTAAATCATTTTATTACATGAAATTAAGAATTTATTAAATTTAAGAGGAGTATAGAGATAATGGGTGACTTTGAAAATAATGACAAAAATATTACTTGTATAAGTTATTTTATACATCTTTGAAAGAATAAGGGTTTACAATTATTTAAGGAACATATATTATTGTTCTGGGTTACAAATTATAAATAACTTCAAGTCTTAATTAAATCACTAGTTTCCATCTATTTATATCTGTCTACCTTCAAGATTTTCAACGAAAATGATATTCTGATAAACCCAAGAGACCAATCTTTGACCCAGAAGCGTCGATATGAAATGTAAGTGCGTCAGAAAGGTAATTAGTGTTTCAAGAGGATTAGTTTCTATATTTTATGGGAAAAATAACCAGATGTCTGTGAAAATTTGTTAAAGCTAGTAAAATCTGTATGAATGGACACCTATACAAATAATTTTTACAAAAGTTACTTATATAGGTAATTTTTAAAATAGCCTCGTTTTCAACATTACTTGAATAGGTAATTTTGAAAGTTACTTGTTTAAGTAATGCCCCTGAAAAAAGGGTATAATCAGACCAGGTATCAGTTATTTCTGTTTACAGTTTACGTTTACATACACATTTTAGTTTTAAAGATATATGCAAAAAATGTACCAATAATGAAACCTAAACTTTTAAAGGATTTTATTGAACTTTCTCTAGCAAGTAAAATCCAAACTGTCCATTTAGGAATTTGTTATCGTTCAAAATACAATTGGCGTTGCAAGTTAAGTGCATTGTTGAAATAAAAAATGGCTATGTTTACAAAGCGAAAAGTTTGGTAACACTAGAACACTAGTAGTCATTTAAGTGTAATTACTCCTATAACGAGTCAATTAACGTTTGAGTCATGTTGACCTTTATGTTGAATTTGTCTTGCTGATCATCAGTGCTTGTCAAAGATTGTCCTTACTAAATAAGTCAAGGTTTGATGACAATGTTGAACACATTTATTTAATCGAACTTGAAACAAAAGATACCACCAACAGGTAACCCTGTTACATGTATTAACACAGCTAGACATTGACCAGGAGGCTCGACGGAAATCAGAAGTTGACGACATAAAAATGGTTTTCAACTTTCAAATTGGGAACCTTCCATTTCTATGTAGCCTGAATATGGAGAAATATCTCCCACTTGATACGTACGATATTCTAAAAAATAAAGTTGGTGGTTACGAGGAAGCTTTTAAATCAAGTGCTCATGATGGAATAGTTATAGTCATTACTTCGAAAGTAAATACGAATGCCATCATGATTTGTTTGACCAATATTGAATATCTGTGTACGAAATGACCACAGATATGTTTTAATTGACGTAGCCACATTCCTGTCCCCTTTTATAATTATAAATGATTACTTCATTGTGACATCGTTGAATCTGACTTAACACCGAATGTTTACATGTCATGAGCAATAAGGCCGATGCAACTAGTGGATCAGGATCTTCGTGCATTCTGAAGGACCTGAAATCACCACCAGTTTAGGTGGAGGGGTTTGTTGTCTGGTCTTAAGTATTTTAGTATTGTTTTGTAGACTGTTTGTTTTTCGTGATTTTTAGGGCTATGGTATGGTCTCTTTTTATCTTCGACTAATGCTTTTTATAGTCTCCTGTGTATTTTTTTTTCACTAATGACTTGATTGTATATCTTGTAATGCTGATCATTATGGCTGTTTACAGATATATTATGTCTAGCTATTTTAATGAACAAAATAGTTAAGAGAAAAAATATCCGCAACATTTGAACAAAATCCCTTTTTAAATCGTATGATCATTTAAGCTAGTTGGGGGAGGGGGTGATAAAAATGAAATTAAACTGTTGCAGGAGAAGATAGCTCTTATAATGTGCTTTCAGAAAATAAAAAAATACAAAAATAGGGTCACGGCACTCGTTTTCTTGCTACAAAACAAAATAGTTAAATGCATAACACATTCCTTTATAAAAGTAATTTTATCTGAGTTATCTTCCCTTAAATGGCAAAATTGAAAAAAAAAACTGAATCAAAGAAAACAACATGTATTTGTAAAAAAATTGTAAAACACATTTTTTCTTCATTTAGTTGAAAAGTTTTGCAAATGAATTACATTCTTTTCTCGAAATTTGTCAATATCATTAAAGATCTAGACCGATTGTTTCCTGCCATTTTACTATCCAAGTCTAATCATAGTTTTCAAATGACAGGCAAGAAAAAAATGCTTACAATCTTGTTCTTAGGGCAATACCAAAGAAGTGATAGTTAGGATAATAAATTGGTATGTAGATCATTACATTATGATCATATGTGGCTACCAGATTTGTTTTCTAGCTATAACGGTTTACAAGATATTCGACGACCATTTGCACAGTGACCTATGCTCATTTTCTAGTAATAACTGTCATGTTTGTTTGTTATCGGGTTACTCTATTGTAGATGGTGGCTAAGTATTGTTTCAATTGGACAAGTCGTTTCAGAGGAGACGTTTTTGGAGAAATTAAGGTATGATGAACGAAGGTAGATGGACCCCAGGTGATAACAATTGGGCTAAATGAGCTAAACAGTGAATGATTTTTTATCAAGATATCTAATAGTGACTTTTGTATTCCTGTTTTGTTTTGCTTTTTGTAATCGTTGACGTCTGTCCGGTAATATATAATAAAATTTAGATAACGCATGGATCTGAAATTGGTTTCCTGAAAGATGTTTTTGTTTAAATGTTTTTCTCAATATTATGACTTAAAATAAATTATAATTCATCATTGCAAGAACAGAATCGTACAATTAGACCTAAATGAGTCGGTATCCCTGTCATTCAAAACATTCATAAACACGAAAATGGATACAATGGATACAATTTTCACTCTAAGATTGTGTACTTCCTTTTGTTATTTATCCTAAAAAAAATTTAAACATTGCATGTAAACTCAATGCAGCACTAAGGTGGCTCAATTGCAGACCATATGAAATATCTCAAAGGAGAAAAAACTTCGAAACAATGTCATATGAAACCTGTCTGCTTTACATGGTCCATCATCACAAATATTTTTGGTTTTGCATGAATATAAAAGCTAAAATGAAAATGTGTCAAAAATATATGGTTGCCCTCCTTCGACAATTTGGAACATGTGAGTTTCTTGTGATATCAACAAATATTGGAATCCAAACAATTGTTGCGTGTCAAAATTATTAGTATTCTGTTTATGGATGGATCAATACCTTGATTTAATTTTTCAAACAAGATTCAACAAAGATCATTCATGTAAAGTTTGGTCACATTAGGCTGATTAGTGTCTTGAAAAAAATTATGACGACGGACGACGACGCAAAGTGATAACAATAGCTCTCGTGGCCTTAACAGAAGATACATGTAGTCTCTGATGCATGCATTTTATTATTAATTGTTTTTGGCTTTTAACTAGCTTTCAGTAACTGCGAGTACTCTCAAATCGTACTTTCGTTTTAATTTGACCGGTTACACAATTTGTAATGCATTTTTGTTATTCAATGTTTACTTATTTTATGTAATATCTCGTCTCAATATTTTTAATATGTACCACCTTTAATAAGTATTTAGTATGACAATAAATTTTCACTACTGTTCTCGTACTATGAACAACAAATTTATTTATTTTGTAAAAAAATATCTCCGTACTCCTAACAACAAAATTATTATATTTAAATTTACCTGTGTACGTTATTTTATTGAACGCCATTTTGTCCAAGGTTATAGTTGTCTTTTTGACATTGTGTCATAGGTCAAATATATTCGTTCAATGTATGTTTACTTGTTTTTGTTAATATGTCTTTTGATTGAGTTAAGCCATTTCAATTGATATTTTATAGTGTGTCTTTCTATGTTGTAATGTTACACTACTATTTCAAGTAAGGGTGAAGGATGGCGCCTGTTAAAACGTTTAAACCCGCTGCATTTGTTTGCACCTGTCCTAAGTCAGGAACCTGTTTCAGTGGTTGTCGTTTGTTGATGTGGTTTTTAAGTGTTTCTCGTTTCTCGTTTTTATATAGATTAGACCGTTGGTTTTCCTGTTTAAAATGTTTTACACTAGTCATTTTGGGACCCTTTATAGCTTGCTGTTCGGTGTGAGCCAAGGCTCCGTGTTGAAGGCCGTACTTTGACCTATAATTGTTTACTTTTTACACATTGTGACTTGGATAGAGAGTTGTCTTATTGGCACTCATACCACATCTTCTTGTTTCTATGTATGCATTTATTTGAATGTTTTGACCTCCCTCTCCCCCTCAAACCATCTTATGTTCATCCATCATTTATAAGAAATCTGATTTTAGTTGCGGAATACACAAATTGCTTACGCGCGGAATAATGACGTTTAAATTCAACTGGTAGAATAAAAAGAAAACGAAAAAAAATCTGTGTCATTTGGTCTCTTGTGAAGAGTTGTCTCATTGGCGATCATACCACATCTTCTTATTTTTATCTTGATAACATAAAGAAATTGTTTGAAAGAGAAACGAAATCCTGGATTCTAATTTAGCATCAAACGTATTTCTTCAAGGTTTTTTTTTTTTTTTATATGTTTAGACTTTTTAAAATTGTACTAAATGTTTCCATACGTTGAACTTCCAACCGTAAACAAGTTGATTTTAAAGATGATTTATTGTTGTATTAGATGAATTACTCGTTTTTTATGACCAAAATGCATAGACATTGGGTATTTTGCATGCTTTTTTGTTATCATGCACCTGTCAATTGTATGCATATTTTCGTATAGCAAATTTGAAAATGTACAAAATAGACTTAACCTTAAAATCGGAAATAATGCAGCCACCAAAATTTGTCCTGTGTTTTTTATCATTTGCACATATTTTCTCCGTTAAAGATCTTGAATTTTTATTTCTGTTTACTCAACATAAACAGTGCGGAACCAGGACATAGATTCACAGAACCAGGAAATGTTGTGTAATCACCAGCATTTGTCAGGACAATTCTGTTTTGCGGATTTGCATGACTTTTGTTGTAAAAAGTCGTCGCGAGATACGTATTATATTTTTTACTGAAACATTAAGCGTTATGATTGTTGTTTTATTGACATTCTTATACAATATAAACAAACTCATCAGCACAGAATCAGAATCCACAAGTTCAGTCTAGGACTAAATCAGCAGCATAGAACATTCTGCCGCAAGACAACCTTGTCAACTATGCAGAAGGTCCATATATACAATGTCCTTTTACTCAAATTGGCTCAGTTTATTCATAAAAGGAAAGAGTAATGCAACAAGTTCACGATCATTTTCTCAGTTCAGGTGTATTTGTGTCCAAATCAATGCTGTTAAATCATACCCGTGGTGGCATTTGTGTTTGCGGATAATTATCAATCGTATGTAAAACAGGTTCATTCCATAGCTTTTTCACACTTTGCTTCACAATACTGTGATCTATTCCATTGTGTTGTCTTGCGTTTTGTATAACGGTCTCAGATAAACATTGCTTTAAAATCAAAATTCTCTTTCAGTTTTTGTTTTACACTAAAAAATATCGCAATAATTTCCGAATTTACAGTAGTTGGTCTGAAGAATACTTCTTAATAGATACAGCGCTCACCTTGTTTTGGAAGGAATCGTAATGATGGTATGTTATCATTGATTCATATTTTACATTTTGTCTAAATGTTGCACTGTCTTTGTACTTCTTTGAAGATAGTGTTTTAATTCTTCTTCGAAAATCGGTAGCATATCCATACTTGGTCTTAAGGCTTATAAAACCAAAAAGATATGGTTTGATTGCCAATGAGACAACTATTCACCATACCAAAAAAAAAACGCGGATGTAAGCAACTATATGTCCCCGTGTCGCCTTCGACAATGACTAAAACTCATACCGTATAGTCAGCTTAAGACATGACATAAAGTGAACAATTCAAACAAGGACACGGTTTATGACAAACAATATACGAAAAACAAATGTCACAGACAGTAACAACCACTGAATTACATGTTTCTGGATTGTGATAGGCACATAAATAATTAGGCCAGGATAAACAGGTTTGAAAGCTCTCAACTCGCTTACTACGTTCCTTAAATTTTCATATTTTGCATATTTCGTCATCTAACACATTTCCTCAAACAGTTTTCAATCTGCCTATGGTTGGTATAAAGAAAGGCAATAGTAGTATACCGCTGTTCAATAGTCATAAATCGATTAAACTGAAACAAATCCGGGTCACAAACCAAACCAAAACTGATGGAAACACATCAACTATAAGAGGAAACAAAACGGAACAACAGAAACACTTAACTGCTACAAAAAAAAAACGCCAACATACATAAAAACGGACTATGTGATAACAACTGCCTAGAAAATGACTTGGTACAGGACATTTTAAGAAATTGGTGGGTTGAACCTGGTATCTTATTCTATCACTCCTCTTTTTGTTTTCCACGTTTTGATTTTCTGTGCTGTATTTTACTCTCTTATTCGTCTGTTCCTTTTCGCTGTGTACTTTTCTTGCTTCTCATTTTAAAAAAAATTTCCCTGTACTGTTTGTTTGTGTTGTATTTTTTAAACATAATCTCTGTCTTAAGCACTTTTCTTTCATTTCCGTTTCTTTTCTGTTTCTTCATATGATCAAAAATATATGCTTCCAATGATGAGGAAGCAGTTGCATTAAACTTTTTCTGTCCGTCAGACAGCATGTGACTTGCAGTAAATATTTCCAGCTCTGTTGTCCTATTTCCATTTTCTTTCCTTCTACTATAGACTAAATAGTTATAACCATTTACTTTATACCCTGGATATTAAAAACCTTTCAGGTAAGTTTGATTAGTAGTATGTACAAAATGATCAAAATGTGTATGTCTCATCACAATGTATGAAAATACTGGAAAAAAAAACGGTTTCCGTCCTCGGTTATGTTTTGACATTCAGTAGTTTTTTTTCAAATTTAAAGATGATAAAGCATCTTTTCTGTTGTATCAAATTTATTCGATGACCTTGTTGATGGAAACTATGAATGATTGTAAATGTATAATTCATGCTTTACTCACTGCACAGTATACATTTGATGATTTGTTAACAATATTCTGTTTTTTTTTAATAATCACTTTTTTCGCATCCACCATGGTAGTCTTTTACAAACAAATACAGATTTGGATTTTGCTTGCTTTCAATTTTTTTGTAAATTGCTTAAGATAATTCATAAAAACTGTATTCAACACTTTTTTTTTAAAATTCAGTTGATATTCAATTTGTTTCTCTTCAATCGGCATTCAACTGCTTTTTACATTTCACATACATTCCGTCTAGACTGCTATTCCCGTATTCTCTTAATCTGCTTTTTTGCTGTTTTGTATGGACATATCATATTGTAATATTCTTGTACATATACACAATATAGTTTCCTTGAATGCCTAATGCTATACAAGGAGACGAACATGGATTTGTAGTCATGTGAATCGGATTAAAATGTTAATATTCACAATTAACATTGTTAATTGATAAAGTACATGTTGCTATTACTTATATTAAAGTTCATATGTGAATAATATTAATGTCGTAACATTCAAATGATTTACAATAATTGTACGTTTGTTGTGGGTTACATTTTGTTAGTCTAAAACCAATTATATTATAATTCTAAAGTTTGTTTTTTCAAATTCTGTTTGGTTTCGGTAAATCTTGTTTCATGAAGTCACATTGTAATCCATTTCTGTTTCAAATACTTGTTTTTTTTTTGTATACGTTTGTTTTATTTCGGTAGGTTTTTGTGTGTTGTTAATGTATGTTATTGGGTTTTATTCATAACTTTGGTTGAGTGACCATGTGCACACATTGGAAACGGAAGAATTGACACAATTTCATAATTTGCATTTCATTAAACATGTTTCAAGTAGTTGATGTGTGTTGTTGTTTCAAATTCCGGGCACTCCGGCTACCTCAACTTATACAAACTGACCACAATAGTGCTAAAAGTGGCGTTAAACACGAATCAAACGAAGTTATATAAAATAAACCATGACTGAAGGGCAAGGCTAAATAAATTCCATGAAAATGAGATGTGCCAAATGCTGCTACAACTGTTTAATAAAAGTATCTTGCATACTAACTTTGGGACACCTATTCATATGTTTAATCTTATCGCTTAGATGAGATATATGTTCTCGTCAAAATGTTTTAAGACTGCTTATAATCAATTTGTAAAGTAGAAAAACTATACAAAAACTGTGAAATTTCATGATGGTAAGTTAGGCCAATAAAACACACCTTTATTTCAGCTTTTTCTGCAAACGGAAATATATTTGTCCTTATGTACGAAAGCCGAGAAGGATCATTCATAATTTGGAATTCAAAATTCAAAATTCAAAACTCGCAAATCAAGAAAGATAATTCTGTTTTATTGCAGTTGTATGGAAAGCCACAGTGAACCCCTCGATTATTATTATTTTTCCTTTAGAAATACATGGATACAAATAAATCTTCGGCTTTTAGAAATTCACGACCCCGCCGATTATTAACAATTATAAAATCTTCGGCTTTTAAAAATATAGACCTCGCCGATTATTTTCAATAATAAAATCTTCGGCTTTTGAAATTCACGACCCCCGCCGATTATTCTCAATTATAAGAACTTCGGCTTTTAATCAAGAGCCCGCCGATTATTTCCAATAAAAAAATCTTCGGCTTTTAAAAATCACGACCCGCCGATTTTTTTTATAAAATCTAAACCAAAAAATAATCAGCGGGACAATCTTCGGGACAATCTGCGGAACCCGCCGATTATTATAATTACATTCAAAACAAAAATAATCTGCTGGACCCGCCGATTTTTATTATCATTCTAATAAAATCTGAACCAAAAATTAATCGTCGGGGAATAGCCTAGTCAATTAAGCTCCATGACAATCACTGAATTATAGGCTCCAGATATAGAGTAGGCACATATAGAATATGGTGGGGTTACACATGATTGTGAGTGGGCATGCTCAAATTCATTTACCTTAATTGATAGTTGTTACCTTCAGCTGTATACACTTATACTGTATATTACAAATGTATTATACCTTTTAACATTTATAAGAATTAAAACACTGGAATTATGATAGCATATATTGAGACTGTAAAAACATGATTGTTAACATTTATCTAAATTTACAGTCATAAGCCTCATGCCATCCATACAATATGAAGCAGGTGCACTCTATGAAATGTGCCATTTTGTTTTGGTGTACTGTGACTTCCTTTTTAACAGACAATTCAAGGAAATGTTGAAGGGCACAAATTCAGATTCTTCCAAAAAGAAATAAAAGTCAGAAAAATGAAACAGAAAGCAACCTCATATAACATGTACATTGTGTGTAGGTCTTACAGGCTTACATTTACCTGCCAAAAGATTTATATTGATTTTTGTCTCGCCTTGACGGAGTCAAAAAGCGAGGCACAGGTATGCTGTTTCCGTCGTAGTCGTCGGCGACGGCGGCGTCAACAATGTATTAGTTTGTGATTAGGTCTAGTTTAAGGTGAACCACAAGTACTAGGTCAATGATACTTGGTATGCAGTTATCTCTTTCCATGAATATTATCTGGCCCTGACCCCTCAGTCATGGTCTATTGACTTTGAAACTTGTTTAGTTTACATGTTTTAGTTTGTGATTAGGTCAGTTTATGGGGAACCACTAGTGGAAGGTCAATGATATTTGGTATGCAGTTGTATAAACATTGGCATATCTCATTTCCATGGAGATTATTTGGCTCCGCCCCCTTAGTCATGGTCTATTAAATTTGAAAATTTTGTTTAGCTTTCATGTATTAGTTTGTGATTAGGTCAGTTCAAGGGGAACCATTTGTGGTTGGCCAATGTTAATTGGTATTCAGTTGTATAAGCAATAGCACATCTCATTTCCATGGAGAATATTTGGCCCCGCTCCTTCAGTCTATAGACTTTGAAACTTTTGCTTAGTTTGCATGTATTAGTTTGTGATTAGATCCGTTTAAGATGAACTGCTAATGTTAAGTCAATGATATTTGGTATGCAAATTTATTGGCATTTGCAAGTATCGTTTCCATGGAGATTATATAACCCCACCCTTCATCATGGTTCATTGACTTTGAAACTTTTACATGGCTAAACAATCTCCATGGAAATGAGATGTGCCAATGCTAATAAAACTGCATACTAAATACCATTGACTTATCATAAGTCATTCTCCTTAAACAAACTTAAACACAAACATTAACTTGTAAACTATGTACAAACGCTTCAGAGCTTACATGAAAGCTAAACAAAATTTTCAAATCTTTCCATTAATACGTACGGACGCACAGACGGACAAGGGTTAAAAATTAATGCCCCCACCGCCGCAGCTGAGATTATTTCGGCGGCACGTCTGTGTATACCTTCGTATAGAAATAGTCCATTTATATGATTGGAGTAGACTGAAAAATTGAGTGTGTGTGGAAAAAAAAGGGGGGTCAATCTTCTGAAAGTGACAATAAAAAAAAAATTTCTATGTAGTGTAATATTCTGAAAGTTAGTCATTGTCCTCTTTCATTTTCAGTTTTTAGTTTCAATTTCTGGCTTAAAATGGGAGGGGGCATAGTTTTGCCCGCCTCCCCTTTTGCCCCTGGCTCCTACGCACACGCTAGTAGGAAAACTTTACATAGACAATAGGATACAAAGACTTTTAGCGACCAAAGGTTATCATATTGGAGTCACATTTGCTTATTTTTCAATTTAATTAAAATTTCTTAATTTCTTCAGTACTTTTACTTATTTCTCCACTTTTTAACGTATTCTTGCTAACATAGTTTGATTTAACAATAAGAGTATTGTATGACCGATGCCGCTATATTCCAATTTGAAATAAATTCCAAATGATTAAAAATGATTGAAAATGAGAAAGCACCTCAAAGAAGGGCATTAAAATGGAATTATTTTTACAATTTCGAAACATTATTTTTTCATGAAAACATTCTCAAATACATTTGTCTCACTAATATATCAGAATCTGTTCTGGTAATTTTTAACATTTTACATAGTTTTCATTTTATCAGCTTTACGCGTACAGATTATAACGACATTCACCTTTAACACGTTAACGACAAGATTTGCCTCATCAGTAATGGGTGACTGTTTAAAAGCAGGAGAACGATTTTCAACTTTCGTGTGTTCAACATTACCTTTATATCTTATATAGGTAAAATATTGTAAATAAAATACATAATCAAGTATTTTGAAACGCACTTGATTATTGTAATATAGGTGTTTTCATGTTTATTTGAAATTTAATTGTGTGGTAGCCCTTTTCTTCGCCCCTTATGTGTTTGTGGATGCGAGTGTCCAGAAGGGAGAAATACAAATACAATCTATTATCATATTGCTGCTTTTTGTGCATTTTTTCTTATATATATCATATATTTAGGATAACAATTCTAGTATATCATATCGATGCACCTCACTTGCCATCTTATTGGCGACTAAATTAGCTTATAAATAATTAGTATTTATTTATAAGCTACTGATCTGCATTCTCAAATAAATTTAGATCAATAACCGAGTGTCTTGGCATTTACAATGTTTATTGTTTGCATATATTTTTAGAAAAGTTTGTACTTGTGACAGTTTTATGAAACTGTTTAAATGAATTTTGTGCTTTGTTTGGTCTTTTCTATAATAATTATCGATCCTGGGCGATCCAAGGACTTCATTCGATTTTATATAATTATATATTTATATGCTATTTCAAATATTTTATTGGATAAAGCACATATGATAACAAGAAATGATTGTAACAGGATGCTGTTACGAAGTCTCCCAAACGAAGCTCCCATAATTCTTAATTCCCAGGGTCGCCTGACATTGGGCAACGTCCAGTGAAAATTGGTTTGGTCAAGTAAAGTTATATGCATTAGTGATACCTGGGGACTAACCTTGTTTATCATTCAAATCATCTTGGCATGACAAACCAGAATATATATGGTTTAGGGGTGGGGATCTCGACCATTTACAAGATACTAGAACATTGGGGGTGGGGAGGAACCCCTGGGGACTGGCCCTATACGTCATTCAAATGTTCATTACATGACGAACAGGAATATATATGGTTTAGGGGTGGGGATCTCAACCATTTACAAGATACTAGAACATTGGGGGTGGGGGGAACCCCTGGGGACTGACCGTATATGTCATTCAAATGTTCGAGACATGACAAATAGGAATATATATGGTTTAGGGGTGGGGATCTCAACCATTTACAAGATATTAGAACTTTCTCAAATGGCAGGGGGTCGGGATGACCCCTGGGGACTAGACTAACCCTGTATATCATTCAAACCATCTTAGCATGACAAATCAGAATATATATGGTTTAGGGGTGGGGATCTTGACCACTTACAAGATATTAGAACTTTCTTACATGGCAGGGGGTGGGGGTGACCCCTGGGGACTAACCCTGTATTTCATGTGATGTGCTTTATCATGGCAAACCAGAATATATATGGTTTAGGGGTGGGGATCTCGACCATTTACAAGATATTAGAACTTTCTCAAATGGCAGGGGGTCGGGATGATCCCTGGGGACTAACCCTGTATATTATTCAAACCATCTTAGCATGACAAACCAGAATATATATGGTTTAGGGGTGGGGATCTTGACCACTTAGAAGATATTAGAACTTTCTTAAATGGCAGGGGGTGGGGGAGACCCCTGGGGACTAACCCTGTATTTCATTCGATGTGCTTTATCATGACAAACTAGAATATATATATGGTTTAGGGGTGGGGATTTTGACCATTTACAAGATATTAGAACTTTCTCAAATGGCAGGGGGTCGGGATGACCCCTGGGGACTAACCCTGTATATTATTCAAACCATCTAAGCATGACAAACCAGAATATATATGGTTTAGGAGTGGGGATCTTGACCACTTACAAAGTATTAAAACTTTCTTAAATGGCAGGGGGTGGGGGTGACCCCTGGGGACCAACCCTGTATTTCATTTGATGTGCTTTATCATGACAAACCAGAATATTTATGGTTTAGGGGTGGGGATCTCGACCATTTACAAGATATTAGAACTTTCTCAAATGGCAGGGGGTCGGGATGACCCCTGGGGACTAACCCTGTATATCATTCAAACCATCTTAGCATGACAAACCAGAATATATATGGTTTAGGGGTGGGGATCTCGACCACTTACAAGATATTAGAACTTTCTTAAATGGCAGGGGGTGGGGGTGACCCCTGGGGACTAACCTTGTATTTCATTTGATGTGCTTTATCATGACAAACCAGAATATATATGGTTTAGGGGTGGGGATCTCAACCATTTACAAGATATTAGAACTTTCTCAAATGGCAGGGGGTCGGGATGACCCCTGGGGACTAACCCTGTATATCATTCAAACCATCTTAGCATGACAAACCAGAATATATATGGTTTAGGGGTGGGGATCTTGACCACTTACAAGGTATTAGAACTTTCTTAAATGGCAGGGGGTGGGGGTGACCCCTGGGGACTAACCCTGTATTTCATTTAATGGGCTTTATCATTTAGAACATTTTCAATTAAAAAGATTGTGTCTATCACAAACGGTTTTCAATTTATAATCATTTGAAAATTTAAAAAAATAAAATCCCATAGGGTTCTATAGTAAAACCCTCTTTTCTTTTTGCCCCTCAAAGTACCCCTTTATAAACCCCATTGCACAAACAAAACCCTGATTGCACCACTAGACATGTTAGTCTAACATATTGTGAAACCCTAAGTTAATCTGACAAGCGGTTTTGGAGAACGGGTGCGGACAAGTTCAAATTTAAAAGTGGCGGAAGAAGAAGAAGAAGAAGAAGAATAATAATAATAATAATAAGAACTGAGCAAAAACAATAAGTCTTCCCAAACTTCGTTTGGGAGACTTAAATATGACATTGCGTAATCCAAGTGTACAACATACATGACAAATAATGTATATATCATAGACCGTGACTCCTAAACAACATAAATGAAAATCTTCAAAAACTTGACTCGAATTTTGTTGGTATAACAATAACAAAATTATCAAAATTTGATAAAAGATACACAAAATATGTCTGTTGTATATACATACCTATTTCAATAACTAGATTCTTCCTTTGGAAAACCGGGTTATAATAAGAAATTGGTTGTTATTTGCTTAACCTCCAGTGGCAAATATTTCATGTATGTTTATGACGAGAGAACAATTATTACTACAAAAGGTAGGTCCTGAAATAGGCGGTCGACCGGGATGAAGGGCGAACAATTTTGGAATGCCGCTGGAAATAAGGATATATTGGGTAGGACAGAAATTTGGCCTTGCAGCAAGACCCCTCAAAAAGTTGTTGCAATGTTCTTAGCGTGCAGAGATCGTAGTATTCTCTCTACACGAATCATTGGATTAAACGTTCCGAATATGACCGGGCGTGACTGTGAATTTCTGCGTCCATCACGGCAAACAGGACTTGATTTGACAAGCGTTTTACTGCTGATCGGAAGAAGACCAAGGGATGACCATATTTCTATACACCAGTCAAAAAAAGTAATAAGAGACGTACCTATATTATTATAAGACAGACTCTAAACAATGGCTTCTAAATTAAAATGAAATAACTGGGATTTTTCTAAACTTTACTTCTGATTCGCTACATAGATGAATAACTCAGCGTTCGTCTATATAAATCTATATCAATGAATCTGAAATAACGATACCACAGGTACAGTAAAGTCAGAACATTCAGAAATTGACAACGAGGGTCGGTTGACATCTAAAACTTTACGAAAAGGCGATGATTTCAATTTTTCCACTGAGACCGTTCCATTTCAGTGAAGCGACATGCCAGATGTGCCTGTACATTGAAATATATATATACGATACGATACGATACGATAGTATAGGGCTTGGGTTTCATTTCCGATTTTCTTGGTAGAGGGTTTCTACTTCCAAGGACGCTGTGTTACATGTACCAAGGATTTCAAATGGTAATGTTGGATGCATCATTAAGAATGTTTTACGGACCCTTTGCCTTGTTTTAATAGGTTCGTGCTCTTAACAAACTTTATAACATAGCTTTCGATATTATATTACAAAGCGATCTTTGTTGGCTTTCGTAAGCGCGGGGAAAAAATATATAATAAAAAATAATGTAGGGTTTTTGAGTTTTGAATTTTGAATTTTGAATTTTGAATGACCCTTCTCGGCTTTCGTACATAAGGACAAATATATTTCCGTTTACACAAAAAGCTGAAATAAAGGTGTGTTTTATTGGCCTAGCTTACCATCATGAAATTTCACAGTTTTTGTATAGTTTTGCTACTTTACAAATTATGTATAATACAGAGTAACGAAACATAAAATTTGGAAATACGTTTAAAAAAAAAACAAAAACGGATAATAGATAAACTGCATTGATAATCCTTTAGAAAGGTTTTTTGATGTGCAAGAAGCTTAGCAATATAACGGAACATTAAAAAACAGAACTTTAATCATTGTTATCCGACACCACCACAAAGAATACATTCAAGTAAAGCATTTATTAGAAGCACTGACTCACATAATATGTTACACGAAGACTTAACATACTATAGAATAGTTTGCTATACTTAAGCAACATTTCTCAAGAAAAAATATCAAAGATTTCAAATAGCTTTTTTATCAAGCTAGATGTTAAAAAGACGAAGAAGAAGAGAAAGAAGAAGAAATTGTCAGGAACAAGTGAAACTAGCCAGAACTTTATAACTACATTTGTAAAGTAAATGAAAGCAATTTCTAACAGATTATCATCATATACAAAGAAGTCATGTACTTGTTAGTTACAGATAATTCCTTGCGACCGAGATACATATGGCAGTTTATTAAACAATATTTATCATTGTTTGTGACATTTGGAGTTGATCAAAATATTTCATTAAATTTTTGATAAAAATCCGCTAAACCGAAAAAAAAATATTTCAAAAACTTTCTGTGCTATATCATCGACTGGTTGAATTGCAATAGATAAATAGTCAGCACTATAACCTTACATAAAAAGGTTTATTGTCAGACAGATTAATTGTTAATAGCCTAATTTCTATGTTAGCTGCATAAAAGTTATTATGATTGTGAAAAAAAGACTCACCTAACTATATCTGTACTTGCTTATACATGTAAACATTCAAAATATTTAAATTTAAAACTAAAGCAAACCAGCAAATAAGTAGAATCTTACCTCATTATTACATTTAGATAAGGTTGTATTATAGCACAATGCTTTCTTATTTAGTCCTATTTTTTACACTACATGTATAATTTAGCTAAGCACTTTCTCGCATGTTTGCTATATATATGTAATGTGTGTTTTTTGTGGGTGTATTATTTTATTCCAACATCGAGTTTATCACCAAGGGTAGTCGTTTTTTCCTAGACTAAAAGGATAAATGAGTATTTATATTCCCTGAACATTCATTGTCTATAATATACTTGTGTTGTATACATATAAACTTCCTTTGTCATTTTCATGTCTAAAAGAACTGATCTAAACGGACACAACACATGTAGAATTGAGCATCTTTTAAAGCAGTATGACAAATATATCGAATTCCAAGGTAAATTCCAAAAGTCCATGAAAACTGACAAAATCAAATAGTGTCAACCAAAGGAACGAGTGGAAAACAAATGTGATATTACAGGCATTTTTCGAACAAAATGGTGGGTTGAACCTGGTTTTATAGTTAGCTAAACCTCCCGGCCTCTTGTATGGCAGTTGTTTACAGTTCAGTTATATTGGCAAAATCGGGTCAGCAAAACTCAAACATATCATAATTCACGATTTGGTATTGATCGGTTGTCATATATGGTGGCAATATAACCACTTAGTTCTGACAGTCCTTTAGAAATAATGTTTTCATCTTTCTATTCACATAGGATGCAACCTTAACAGGAATATAAATAAAATGGAAATTTAGGTTTCATCTATAGACTGATATCCATCTTTACCATTCAAAAATATTTTTTTCCAAGAATAGAACACTCTTTCTTCATATTTGTTGATCGAGAGGCTATTAATATTGGTAGGTTGTTTTAGATGTATCAATCATTAAGATGTTTAAATCAAAAATATTTTTTCCTCTTGTCAGGAGGAAAACACATGTTTAATACCTATGGACCTCTCAAAGAGTTGTTGCAAGAATTGTTCATAATGCAGACAGCGTAACACTCTCTACAGTCCCCCCCCCCCCTTTTTTTTTTATCGTATACCAAAATATGAAGTGACCATAGATAGACTCAAAAGACTCGTAATTCTACCGTTGTGCCTTCTGTCTGAAGTGATCTGTGATAATAGCGGTTACAATTACTAGTAACTCCTTATTTAGACCACTGCCAACCGAAACACATTTTACTCTTATGTTTGTCTGTTTAAATGTGGTCGTCTTGGTCCAATACCTTTTGTACATGTTCATTACCATATATATCAATACAACTATGATTGTATGATTGTTTAGCAATATCTTCTAATTTTACCTTGCTTTCCGCAACATGTACAGGGATTGTTGCTCTTGGCGACTTCAAAGTTATTTTTTCCAATTATGCAAGTAATCAGGAGTAAACCTCTACAGTCTTCCGTAGAGCTTGTGTAATTCATTGTGATTTCTGACCGGTAAAATAATCCATTTTTTGTAGTTGTGACATGAACGTATGGTGTTAGATTTGTCATCTAAAATAATGTAAAAACAATAGCAAAAGTAAATGGTTCATAACAGCGAAAAAAAAATCAAATAAGAAATGAATGATTGAATTTGTATATAAAATAGATGGACATACGATCAACTATATAAGAACATATCTTCAATGATGCAATAGATACGCTAAACATAAATACTTCATTTAAAGAAAAACTACTTTTGTCTCTTACTTATGCAATAGTTTTTGTTACACTGTCAACTGTTTACACTCGAAATAACAATTTATTTTTCGTATCACACAATTTGTTTTTGTGGTTTGTTATTAAGATTTTTTTCACAGGTTTTTGTAGGTTTTTTTCTTGTGGTCAAGTTGTTTGTTTTTTCATCGGCCTACGTCTGTTTCTACCTCTTTGGTATTTGTATATGCTTTCCCTTTCCGTTTGCTTTCTGTAAACATTCTGTTGTTTTGTACAATTTACATTCTTAAGATCTGCATATTGAAATTTTCAACTATATTTTTTACTTATTCAATTCTCTTTGGATACATCATTAAAAGATTGCTATTTCAAGTAAAATGCACAGACGCAAAGACGCATGGACGCACTGACGCCCAGTAAAACAATGACTAGATATGAGTTAAAATGCATTTCTTACAACACTAAAAAAATAGTATTTTTATCAAAGTCATTTTGTTTTATAGATGAAGCTTTTAAACATGCATGAATATTATAATAATAATCATATTGATAAAAAAGCAAACAAAATAAACAAACTTACACCAATATGTCCAAAGCATACAGGAATTGGGTAAACCTTAGAGAGTGTGACATTGACTTTTATTTTGAACATCTCAACCTTTGGCTTTACGGGTAATATTTCAGTTGGATGGTCTGAAATTAAACAACTCTCTTATAAAAGTTAATAATTATTATAATTCATAACCGATTTTCAACTTCTGAAATAAAAACAGGTGTCAATGATAGGAAAGAACCAATTTACCTGATTGGAGTACGATTTTTAACGTATTCGTTTTTTACTGTGTTTGCCGATTTGCCGTCTTTAATAAAAAGTGGGTTATATTAAAACAAGAATGGATCCGCTAAATGTCTTATCTGCTCTACTTTTAATGACTTGCAGTGACTAGAACAAAATGCTGAAAATCTAATGATCAAAGTCTTACTACGTGCATCACGACATTATCGCAATGAAACCCTGTAAATAAAAAATGTACGTCTTTAAGCTATACAGAATTTATATTTAGTCGTTAACTCAAAGTCATCGAATATATCAAATTCGAGCTTCGCTCTCACCCCATATGGAATCTACTGACCCCATATATGTCGTATTCGGTCACTAGCACACTATGTAACTAATGTTATTACTGTAATTTACTGTTCAGCAATGAAATATGAAAAAAAAAACGTCAAGCTCAAAATTCACATTTTAGACGAACATGTAGATACAATTGTTAAGTTGACCAAATATAATATATGACCTATTCTTTTATTATCTAATTCCAATTCCGAAATTTTAACCATTGAAAATGTGTCTACAAAAAATCAGGAAAAAGCTAGGTAAACCATGATTCCAGACTTACATGAACTTTACACAAAAGTTCTATAATGTGATCAAACTCGACCACATCTTATTCCTAATAATAGAAATTCACCTTTACCCTTCAAACATAATGTCGATCAAATTACTATGAAAATGAAGTAAAGTTCATGTGTCTTCATTTAAGGCGAACATGTGGACCTTCATAGAAAACAAATATAGCTGACGAATTAGATGTACTAAAAAGTAATTGAAATACTTACGTAACCATGACAAATTAACGTAAATAATTGACCAATAACATTTGGCCAGGCATACGGCAATCTTGTAAGACGTACTTGTAGGTCTTACAATTATTCTATAGACCAAACTGGACGACGCTTATGCCAAAAGTAGATGAACAACCGTGGGATTCCTAAAATCTTTACTCATATTTTCATTCTGTTATTGAAACTTGACAATTAGGATAACAACACCGGATATACGCCAAAAGTAAACTCAGGGCTATAAGCATCTGCACACAAGGTATGGATTATTCATCTGTTTTCTAATATTGTCTACAGGTATTAAAATGATGATTAAGTGCTGCTTCGTAACACATTGAACTGTATGTACTTCTATGTACTTTTTGTTGTTCTTCCCGACACGAATAAACTAATATTTGAATGCTACAAATCTACATGTAGTTTAGAATCACAATACAGTCGTGTTACAGTTTTTGGTCATATTCTATTTCGTTAAGGATTTCGATTTTAAATTAAAAAAAATAATAGCGTGTGTTAAATCATTAACGACTGCTCTACACTCGGGACATGCTGGACATATTAAATATATCTATATAGTAGGTTGCTGTCTCATTTTTATACCAAAAATCTCTTTTCATCAGGGGAAAATATGTGGCTATGAATAAGTTTGAAAGAAAATATTACGTTTTAATTTTGCAACTGAAGGAAAAATTAATGTTCCGTTAGTTGATAAAAGTTAGTTGAGATTTTATGAAACACAGTAGATCGTTGTCATCATTCTAATTGTATATTCAGGACGAGAACATGCTAATGTGATATGAATATGAATCATGCTTTCTACTCTGAGCCGGATTTTTAACGAGCTAGTACACAATGTAACATCACGCAGGAAGGCACGTCACCCTACCTACATATTATTCGAACTCCGGACCAACCATTCTTGGTCTACTCCTAAATGCCGCGTTCACAGCTGAAAAGCATCTAACACCAATCTTTGGTTTGACCCAGTCGGGGATCGAACCCCAGACCTACCGCACTCGAAACGAGCACGCTACCACGAGATCACCAAGGCGGTTGCTCAATTGATAGTACATATTAAATCTTTTTACATAACAAAAGAAAATGGACATGGCTGTGTCCGTTCAAAATATAAAAATCTTGCGATAAGAAATGCGTCGATCTACAAACTTACATTCGTATTCAATTTCACTTAGTTGAAGTCTCGCTGTGTACTTTAAAAAGGCATACGCACATTCGTATGGTATATCAATGTCTTTTTCAGAAAGTGATTTAATGGTCAGTATTGAAATGCGATCTCGTTCATTTAGTTCTTCTTCATATTTTGTTTTATTTTGTGAAATACCATTCATAACTATAAGTTTGTTCGCAACACCAGCAGTCCACTTTCTGTTGTATTCAGAGCAACAACTTGTGTCATTGGGCAATTTACATATCAAATGAATGTCATTTCCAAATACAACTGTCTGTTCCGATAGAGTCCATTCTACATTGCCTGTAAAAATATAAAAGTTAAAAAATCTGCAAATAAATAACATAACCCTGAAATAATTTCCGCTTGAAAAAACAATGTCAACCGATGCTTTACAATTTCAACGGAAAGAAAGACAACGGTTTGAAATTATGAATCTGAAAATTTAACCATGAATACTTAATTGCACGGTAAAGAAATAAGAGTACATATGTGGAATAAACAGACACACAGTAATATGCACAGTAAAACTCAGTTTATAAAAAGGTCCGAGTCCGATGTTAGAATAGAATATGAAATGTATCAAAATACAAATTTTTGAAATTATTAATAAAAATGATTATAATATTATTTACAACGGGTGAGGTACAAAATCAGAAGGTTGCAGAAATACGCAACTTAGCTCAACCTCAAATTTGGTCATATGCTTTTCAACCTCTTGGAATATTAAAATAATATATATAACATATTACCTATTGCAACTGAAAGGTTAAACAATAACCAATGTAGTAATAACTTCATGATCAGTATTAAATATCTTCTCGTGAGTATCCATTCCGAATCCTTATTGCGTCAATCTGAAACGACAAAATTATTTTCTAAATTCTTGTTTTATAAATCGAAGAGTGCACACGCTGAAATGTCTCACCTACTTTACTGGTCATAACTGAACTAATGTCGATATCTTAGAGAAAAAGGTTGTACAAGTACTTATTCACATTAAATTGACATTACCAATGATCCATGTAAATGAGGTAATAAAAGGTCAGATGAATCGTGTCAGACAAACATGTACGCCTTACAATCATACAGTTAAACTACTGCTTATTGTTTCTGAGAAACAGACCTTATCAAGAAACTTAAGTTTGATCAATGAACCATAAAATGAGGTCAAAGTCAGATAAACTCTGCAAGACAAACATGTATACTTTGAAATCATTGAATTTCCATAGACAAATTTGCTTATAGCTATAGTATCGGAGAAATAGACTAAACCATGAAACGATGAAATTGACCAATTAACCATGAAATAAAATCTGTCAATTGAACTCTTACGATAGACTTATACATCTTATAAAAATTACATGCACTAAATGTAGTTGGCCTTTCGCTCATAGTATATGAGAAACGAAACGGCCTTAAACACGTCTCATGGACACGACTATTTATAAACTGAACATTGACCAATGAACCATGAAAATGAGGTAAAGGTCTGCTCAGATGAAAGCTTCCAGACAGTCATGTTCACCTGACAATCACCACGAACACTTAAAGGGGCATTAGCTGTCAAATTCATGCTCACCGATTTTACTCAAATTCTCATATTTGATTTATAACATACTAAAACGTATATCCAAATTATAAAGTCTAAAATAAACAATTTTCAATGCACCGGCTCGATAATATGTATCACCATTCCGTGTGTATTTAAGTCTAAACGCCATCTAATTAACCATCGAGGTGACCTCCGAAGACTGCCGACGGTCATATAACCCGATATAAACATAAATATAGATATAAATAGATAGCAAACTCGTGCAATTAGGTTTTTCTAGGTCTGTTTGATTTCATATTATAGGTTAAAATATATGTTAATCATCGTTTTTACCTGTATAAGAATGAGTTTTTGTAGATCAAATCAGTCAATCAAATGGTTTACCCTTGTTTCACTTTCAATGTTAACATTCTTTTCCTTTAATAACTGAACACGCCTTATTCATGCGTAACCCAACTCTAGCTAAAGGGTTAAATTGAAGGTCACATGAATATGGATTCATTGAGGTCGAATTATTCACTTGCAAGTGAATAATTCATCAGCGATGTTTCTTAGCTTATTTTGACAAAGTTGAACCAAACTGGCTGCTAAAAGCGAATTATTATTTCACTATTTCACTTTCATTAATGATTGAACAAAAAAAATCATAATCTAATTTTTTGTATATCTCGTAGTTAATGCCCCTTTATAGTAGGGTGCCCAGTCAAAGAATTTGGTCGATTTGGGTTAACGGAATAACACACGGCTGTATTTAATATCAACGGAAAGAAGAGAACAAGCCTCATCGAAATATTGATGTGGTCGTTGTTTACAGTGGTCATAATTTTCTTAAATGTGGGTCAAAGGTCAAAGCTAAAATTTCAAGGAAAACGCAGAGTCACGTTTAGTCAGCTGGCCACCCCTATATAATGCGTTTATAGCAAAATAAATTCGATTAATTCGAAGGATTCTAACTATAGTTTCTATATTTAGGACTAATTTGATATTTATGTTGCCAAATATGGTTCGAGATTGACATTTGTACTTATAGTGTGCACATTTACAATTTTCATTCAGCTGTTAAACAACAGTGACCTTGACCTATTAAAATTTCCAAATTCGGAATTTTTACACAAAATTCGATACAAGTGATCTCTTGAGATGTTTTATAGATATTAACATTGATAAGTTGCCCTCCCAAAATGTTATTTTTCCGTCTTTTGATAGAAGGTGTTCGTAATGATTTTCTGGGTAAATATCCAATTTTCTTTCGGTGAGTGTGGAAGCACATAAAATTGTACTTAGTTACAAAACTGGTGTTCTATTAACGCAGAATGGATTAAATTATCAGGTCTGAGTATATCTTTGCTTTATAGAAATAAGAAAGACTGCAAACGGTGAAAAAGGAGGAGGGTTTTCTGTTAAAGTATATATGAAAATAAAATGACAATTAGAAACACGTTAATCACTCCATCTAACACACTTGTATGCCTTATTGAGCATAAATTGGCCTACAATTGACATGAAGTTAAAAACTATTTATAAAAAAAAGGATGTAAACAACATCAATCTAATTAAAATATAGATCTCTGATTTCGTTATCCTCATATGAGCTTATATACCGTACGGTCTTCAACAATGAGAAAAACTCATACCGTATTGCCGGCTTAAAAAGGCCCGGATATAAAGAAAGGAAACAATTCATTCGAGAAAACTAACGGCCTTATTTATAACAAAACAATTTACCAAAAACAAATTGACTGACATGAACCAACGACAACCATTCAAATGCCGGCTCGATCCTGACTTGGGACAGGCATATAAAGAATGTATAATCCTTTTCTTTAAAAAATTCGACATAATTCAGTCAGTTAGTAAAACATGATGTACAAGTAAAATTCTAGTTTTTACGATAATGATGTTTATGATCATACTTTTCTCAGACTATAAATTGATCAGCTTTCAGTAAGGGGACGACCATTTGATTTCGAAAGGAGGCAGGGGAGAAGGATTTTGAAAATCAATAAATTAACCTGGTATGAACTGAAAATAAAAGACTTTGCACAAGACCGGATGAAAATGATTTCTCTGCAATATGAAATGCAGGATAGTTGAGAATATAAATGTTTACAAAGAAAATAAGCATACGTAGCAACAGATGAAACAAAAGGTCAATCCGGAAAAAAATTCCTGCTGTCAGCTTGGCACATATATAGGTCATTGGCTTCAGTGGTTTGCTCGAACAACACTATTGCCAATTTAGCTTTGAAATTATTGCAGTTGTGTCTGCTGGTGTATAATTTATAGCACGAACAATGATACATTTCTTGTTGTCGTTCACACATAGGGGATTTAGCTTGACAAAATCATGTAAGACCATAACATAGACTTGATGTGCAATATTCCGGATGTGAAACAACACCGACCGATTTGATTCTTATACTACAATTATAACAAAAATATCTATTCAATAAAAAGTTTAAAGTATTGAAAAACAGACACAAAACATATTCCTCCTTAGAATATAATAGTTTACAAAGTTCGCTGGCTATTCAAAACAAATAAATCAACCACACAACAAGCAAAAATGAGAAATGTATTGAGTGACCAATGTCCTTGTTAATGACCCAATAGTGTATTAATGTCACGGGATAATCCGTGTTTAATCAATAACAAAATTTTGACTTAATTTGTGTTTTTAATTGCAAATTTCTTCAAAACTACCTTTATTTCACACATGAAATTTGGCACACACATCTACCGTGTCTTATTGCTTTAATCAGTGATGATACACGTAATAATTTAATATTAATTATTAATTTTAATAATTTAATATTAAAAAAACTGAAACGTATCAATATTTACCAATCACTAGTGCACATCCGAAACACACATTCACAAGTATTACAGTGTGTGAATCTATACGTCATATTAGAAATAATAGTGATATCATTGAATTAGATAGACATTTAACTAACTTACAAGATAAGTAAGTTGAAAGAGGATACTGTAAAAATAAAACAGAGAATGTTATTAGAAACGTTAAAAATACCACAAACAGAAAAACAACTTTATTGAAGGCCAATAGGACAAAGAATGTCCCACTCACTCTCATTACTGAATATAATCCAATGGTAAAAACCTTAGTAAAGTTATAAGAAAACATTGGAGCTATCTGCAAAAAGACAAACAATGCAGTGAAATCTTCACCCAGGTGCCTATCATAGCGTATAAACGTAACAAAAATATCAAAGAATACCTTGCTAAATCAAGGAAATAGTTGGGAGACTTTTGAAGAGGGACCCATGCTTTAATAGTATAAGCAAAAAATCCAGAAACACTGTTAGTTATTATCTTAATTATAGGCAACAAACTTTCATATAAATGAAATTAAATAAAACGGTGTAAAGTCTTGAGATTTATTAGGTATGTTGGTTGAAGGAACCGCATTTAATTATAATTTCTTAGAACATCCAACAAAGGAGGCTGTGAAGGACGAGATACATTGTACGTTCAATAAACTTGGAATTACGAAAGCTGGCATTATCCAAACTCTCGGGGATGATTGCAAAACACATTTTAGAAGTGTCAAAAGAGCTGGACTCAAAGATGCAAGAATTAGATGAGGAATTAGTGAAGGCAGGACGTTACACAGAGCGCCGAAATTTTTTTAAGATTGTCGAGGAGCTGATTGAGGAGTATAAAGAGAAGCTCAGACGCTACAAAGAAACAATTATAAGAAAACCAGCACAAAGTGGATACAAACCCAAGGACAAGTTCAAAAGGAAATTTTAAGTTTATTATTATTCCGATAGTGGGATTAATTTACCAGCTTTTAGCTCAAGTTCTTATCCGTCTTCTTGTTATGTACTTGGGATTAGTCTATAGAATTCTACGTGAGTGAGACACATACATTTATACTTAGTTTTAGTGAATATTAAATGCAAGCTTTACTGTTTTTAAACTAGACTTTAATATCTTTTTGTGTATATATTTTTTATCGTTATGGGAAATTTTCTTATACTATCTTGGATTTATTAAATCATTTAGCTACTAGGTGTGTTCTCCTTTTTCTATTGGTAAGCTGTAATCTTTTGCGCATGTACATTACAGGTAACTCCTCCCTAAATCTGTCTGGTCCACATGTTCTCATTTTCTTGGTGAGAACATGGCGAACAGATCGTTAAAAAAGTCTGATCATAGATACATCTATGGTCTGATAAAAAGAAAAAATGCAGAAAACGGAACAAATTAAGATCCCGAATAAAAAAAAAGCGACTCGAGCTGAGTCTAGTAGAAAATTCGTTCTGAACTTGTCAACAAAGTCATTGACGAATAATGAAATCCTCCTATTAGGAAAGGGAATGGAATTTATCCCTAATCCAAAACGTAATAATATACGAAAACAAATATTAATGGATTTTGACGAGCTAACTAGAAAAATGAGATGTAAATTCCATTACTCAGGAAAAAAACAACAACAAACATATTCATCCATTATATTTGCAATCGGGGCATATACCACCCAGGGGGAAGGTTGCCCTAGAAAATTACTTAATTGACACAAAACTAGATATATCAAAACTGGAGGTTAAACAGTTTAGAGACAATTTGTCAAAATTAGAACGCAAAGCTCTAATAGAACTAAAACATAATGATAGCATTTATATATCTAAAGCCGATAAAAATAACACAACAGTGATTGTAAATAAGATCGATTACATCAAAGCAGGAACAAGTCACCTTAACAGTAATCATTACTTGAAAATAAATGAACCAACTACTAACGTTGTTGTCAAATCTATAAAAGCTGTTGTTGAAAATCTATATAGGAAAAAAGAAATAGATTCACAAACTTATAATTTCTTGAAGAATAATACCGAATCAAAACATGGACACATGTACCTTCTTCCAAAAATACATAAAATCAATCTAGAAATAATTAATGAGGCATTTCGAGATGGTCAAATAGTTGGAAACATAAACATTCCTTACCGACCAATCATCAATAAGTGTAGCTCTCCCACGAGACGCATTGAAAGATTACTGAATCTAATTTTAAAACCATTATTGAAGAGGCACAACTTTTACATTCAAGATACAAAAGACTTCATTAATAAAATAGAGTCACATGAGGTCAAGAAAGAGTGCATTCTTATTGCCTATGATGTAACGTCAATGTACACAAATATGAACATTGATAACTTAGAAGAAACAGTTATCAATGCATAAGAATCAATTGACACACAAGAATATACTTTAAAAATTCCCAACAAAAAATATTTAACGGCATTTGTTAAATTAATACTAAGAAACAATGAATTTGAATTCAATGGACAATTATACAAACAAATTATAGGAGCGCCTATGGGTGGTATATTTTCTCCGACATGCACAGATTTACATCTGTCTGTACTATTAATAAATATCTTAGATAAGTTCCAATGGAGAGAAAACATCAAATTACACTGTCAATACAGAGATGACGGTTTTATGGTCTTCACAGGCGCATTAAAACAGGTTGAAGATTTCTTTAACATAGCGAACAAAATTGACCCTCTGCTTAAATTCACATGAAGGCCAATAAGACAAAGAATGTTCCACTCACTCTCATTACTAAATATAATCCAATGGTAAAAACGTTAGTAAAGTTATAAGAAAACATTGGAGCTATCTGCAAAAAGACAAACAATGCAGTGAAATCTTCACCCAGGTGCCTATCATAGCGTATAAACGTAACAAAAATATCAAAGAATACCTTGCTAAATCAAGGAAATAGTTGGGAGACTTTTGAAGAGGGACCCATGCTTTAATAGTATAAGCAAAAAATCCAGAAACACTGTTAGTTATTATCTTAATTATAGGCAACAAACTTTCATATAAATGAAATTAAATAAAACGGTGTAAAGTCTTGAGATTTATTAGGTATGTTGGTTGAAGGAACCGCATTTAATTATAATTTCTTAGAACATCCAACAAAGGAGGCTGTGAAGGACGAGATACATTGTACGTTCAATAAACTTGGAATTACGAAAGCTGGCATTATCCAAACTCTCGGGGATGATTGCAAAACACATTTTAGAAGTGTCAAAAGAGCTGGACTCAAAGATGCAAGAATTAGATGAGGAATTAGTGAAGGCAGGACGTTACACAGAGCGCCGAAATTTTTTTAAGATTGTCGAGGAGCTGATTGAGGAGTATAAAGAGAAGCTCAGACGCTACAAAGAAACAATTATAAGAAAACCAGCACAAAGTGGATACAAACCCAAGGACAAGTTCAAAAGGAAATTTTAAGTTTATTATTATTCCGATAGTGGGATTAATTTACCAGCTTTTAGCTCAAGTTCTTATCCGTCTTCTTGTTATGTACTTGGGATTAATCTATAGAATTCTACGTGAGTGAGACACATACATTTATACTTAGTTTTAGTGAATATTAAATGCAAGCTTTACTGTTTTTAAACTAGACTTTAATATCTTTTTGTGTATATATTTTTTATCGTTATGGGAAATTTTCTTATACTATCTTGGATTTATTAAATCATTTAGCTACTAGGTGTGTTCTCCTTTTTCTATTGGTAAGCTGTAATCTTTTGCGCATGTACATTACAGGTAACTCCTCCCTAAATCTGTCTGGTCCACATGTTCTCATTTTCTTGGTGAGAACATGGCGAACAGATCGTTAAAAAAGTCTGATCATAGATACATCTATGGTCTGATAAAAAGAAAAAATGCAGAAAACGGAACAAATTAAGATCCCGAATAAAAAAAAAGCGACTCGAGCTGAGTCTAGTAGAAAATTCGTTCTGAACTTGTCAACAAAGTCATTGACGAATAATGAAATCCTCCTATTAGGAAAGGGAATGGAATTTATCCCTAATCCAAAACGTAATAATATACGAAAACAAATATTAATGGATTTTGACGAGCTAACTAGAAAAATGAGATGTAAATTCCATTACTCAGGAAAAAACAACAACAAACATATTCATCCATTATATTTGCAATCGGGGCATATACCACCCAGGGGGAAGGTTGCCCTAGAAAATTACTTAATTGACACAAAACTAGATATATCAAAACTGGAGGTTAAACAGTTTAGAGACAATTTGTCAAAATTAGAACGCAAAGCTCTAATAGAACTAAAACATAATGATAGCATTTATATATCTAAAGCCGATAAAAATAACACAACAGTGATTGTAAATAAGATCGATTACATCAAAGCAGGAACAAGTCACCTTAACAGTAATCATTACTTGAAAATAAATGAACCAACTACTAACGTTGTTGTCAAATCTATAAAAGCTGTTGTTGAAAATCTATATAGGAAAAAAGAAATAGATTCACAAACTTATAATTTCTTGAAGAATAATAACGAATCAAAACATGGACACATGTACCTTCTTCCAAAAATACATAAAATCAATCTAGAAATAATTAATGAGGCATTTCGAGATGGTCAAATAGTTGGAAACATAAACATTCCTTACCGACCAATCATCAATAAGTGTAGCTCTCCCACGAGACGCATTGAAAGATTACTGAATCTAATTTTAAAACCATTATTGAAGAGGCACAACTTTTACATTCAAGATACAAAAGACTTCATTAATAAAATAGAGTCACATGAGGTCAAGAAAGAGTGCATTCTTATTGCCTATGATGTAACGTCAATGTACACAAATATGAACATTGATAACTTAGAAGAAACAGTTATCAATGCATAAGAATCAATTGACACACAAGAATATACTTTAAAAATTCCCAACAATAAAGATTTAACGGCATTTGTTAAATTAATACTAAGAAACAATGAATTTGAATTCAATGGACAATTATACAAACAAATTATAGGAGCGCCTATGGGTGGTATATTTTCTCCGACATGCACAGATTTACATCTGTCTGTACTATTAATAAATATCTTAGATAAGTTCCAATGGAGAGAAAACATCAAATTACACTGTCAATACAGAGATGACGGTTTTATGGTCTTCACAGGCGCATTAAAACAGGTTGAAGATTTCTTTAACATAGCGAACAAAATTGACCCTCTGCTTAAATTCACATGAAGGCCAATAAGACAAAGAATGTTCCACTCACTCTCATTACTAAATATAATCCAATGGTAAAAACGTTAGTAAAGTTATAAGAAAACATTGGAGCTATCTGCAAAAAGACAAACAATGCAGTGAAATCTTCACCCAGGTGCCTATCATAGCGTATAAACGTAACAAAAATATCAAAGAATACCTTGCTAAATCAAGGAAATAGTTGGGAGACTTTTGAAAAGGGACCCATTCTTTAATAGTATAAGCAAAAAATCCCGAAACACTGTTAGTTATTATCTTAATTATAGGCAACAAACTTTCATATAAATGAAATTAAATAAAACGGTGTAAAGTCTTGAAATTTATTACGTATGTTGGTTGAAGGAACCGCATTTAATTATAAAAACAAATTGACGGACATGAACGACAACCATTCAAATGCCGGCTCGATCCTGACTTGGGACAGGCATTTAAAGAATGTATAATCCTTTTCTTTAAGAATTTCGACATAATTCAGTCAGTTAGTAAAACATGATGTACAAGTAAAATTCTAGTTTTTACGATAATGATGTTTATGATCATACTTTTCTCAGACTATAAATTGATGACGTCCTTTCATCAGCTTTCAGTAAGGGGACGACCATTTGATTTCGAAAGGAGGCAGGGGAGAAGGATTTTGAAAATCAACAAATTGGCCTGGAATGAACTGAAAATAAAAGACTTTGCACAAGACCGGATGAAAATGATTTCTCTGCAATATGAAATGCAGGATAGTTGAGGATATAAATGTGTACAAAGAAAATAAGCATACGTAGCGACAGATGAAACAAAAGGTCAATCCGGAAAAAAATTCCTGCTGCCAGCTTGGCAACTATATAGGTCATTGACTTCAGTGGTTTGCTCGGACAACCCTATTGCCAATTTAGCTTTGAAATTATTGCAGTTGTGTCTGCTGGTGTATAATTTATAGCACGAACAATGATACATTTCTTGTTGTCGTTCACACATAGGGGATTTCGGTTGACAAAATCATGTAAGACCATAGGAAGCGTACTAGGGTTATCATTGAACTTTTTTTCCAAAATTCAAAATGTTCTCATCTAAAATTTTACGATTTTGACTTTCAATTAGACATTTACTAGAATTTAAGGGAAATACACAAGATAAGTATACACAAATCTTTAAATCTGTGGGCCAGGTGAGTTAATAAAATTATCCGCTCAAAAAAATAAGCGAGCGTAAAAAGAAAAGAAATAAAAATCTCTCCCCCCCCCCCTTTCAAGAGTATCAAATGGTTGTTCCCAAAAGACTGTCAATACATCAAAAAAAAAATTATTTGTATAATATTTCGTACATAAACGACAGTGCATCATAAGCCTCTAAAGGCTGGTTGATATAAATATGCACGTTTATTGACTACATATGTTTAAAATTGTAATATATTGTATTTCATGTACATGTACCAAGCTGTACTTTAAAATAAAAAAATATCTATCTATCTATCTTCATCACACTTGTGCCACGGAAGTACTAAATTCTTCAATGTTTGCAGGTTTAATAATCCCACGCTAACGTTACGAAATATTGATTGATCTTATTGTTTGTCAAGGAACACCTGTTTCACTTGCACCCAGCGATTCACATAGGAATTCTGTGAATTATATTATATCAAGGCAGAACAGTTCAGAGGCGGATTTAGGGGGTGACAGGGGGCGCCGGTCCCCTCCTTATGTGGCTACATATATGGTGAATGCATAAAATTTTAAGATGTCAAACTCCTAACGTTGCCTAGTTTTGTCCCCCCCCCCCTTTTTCCCTTTTCAAAATCCTGGCTCCGTATCTGCAGTGTATACCGTAAACTGTATATATAGTAAATGAATGGAAGTAAAATGAAATAATATAATACTCCCATAGTATATTTAACTACATGGTATTCCGTTACTGCTTGGCTGATTATAGTTCGGTTATCGTTTGCACATTGCTTTTTATAATCACACTATATACTTTTATGAATAAAATTTCTAAATGTACAAAAAAAAACTTTGGGCATGATTACGCTGTCATTTAAAAAAAAGTTATCTGTAGAGGCAAATTTGTGAATCGAAAAAAAAATAAAACTATAAACTTCATTTCGGATTAAATGGTAATTGGTTTCAAGACGTCCAGTGGCAAATAGTCCCTTTTTTCAGTTCGGAGAATTAATAAATAGTAATAGTATAATTAGAGGCATATATATACATATTTGTATATGTCTCTCTTATAATCCATAGTTCAGAAATGTCAATATATTATACTTTGTCGTATCAGAAATCATTCTGGACATAAACAAAATATATATCATAGAAATGTTCTTACTTTATGAATCATAATTGCTATGAAGATAAAGTTCCACAAGACTGTGTTGCGCAAAACGGATCGGTATGGTAGTTATTCAAAAGCTACGGGAGTAATATGATTTTTTAATCCGCATTTCAGAAATGTCAATAAATACTTTGTTTTATCAAAAAATATTCTGAAAAAAGCAATGTATCTACCGAAATTTGCTTACTTTACGAATCTTAAGTTGCTATGAGGAACAAAAAGTACACAAGGCATAATAAAAAAAGACTATATAAATATCCATTTTAATGCGATATTATCCGAACTTAGGGCGTATACGTAACGGAAAACCTTCAGCTTGAAAGTTTTCATTCGTATGACGTCATGTTATGACATGACGTTATTGCGCCAAGATCATTCATGAAATTTCGCGGAATTCTATTTTATTTTGATTTTATACATTGTTTAAGCTCTTGTGCATTAATTCTTTTTGTTATGCATTAGAATAGGAATAACAGTTCTGTAGTTTCTTTTTCAATTCTAATTTGAACACAACAAAATCGACATAATGTTTGCACATAAGTAATGATACATGTGGATCTACGTGGGAGGTAAATAGTAACAGCCATCAATATGTACATCTATGAGTCTACGCTAAGTATAGATATATCGAGAATTTTATCACGCTGTTGTTTACAAAGCGAATGAAGGACGTCATATTAGAATTATTTGTATTTCATTAGCCTGATACAGTCGGAAAGCTGACCCCGGTTTGACCCCATTTCTTAAAGCAACAATGGAAGTCATGTGATTACCATATATGGGCATTTTTTTACCAAAAAAAGTGAAGCTCGTTTTTTAGAATTTGTAGTTTTTTGCATGAATTAAAACTAATTTGCTTTTAAGTGAACATTCTTGAGTATATAAGAAATATATTGATTCACTCAATTATGGATTAAACTAATTTTTTCTCTCAAAATGTATCTTCAAAGTCTAGGTGTTGACCAAAAAAATCGGTCACTGGAAATTAAAATCGTAATTTTCTTTCTTAACTTCTGGGGAAGCTATGCTGAATTTAAATTATGTTATGTAACATAACTTTGACTATGATATGTCAAATTTGTGCCACTTAATACGCTGTAATACGCAAATGTGCCACTTCGATGTGTCAATATTTCTGACGAAGCGGGGCCGATAGTAGTTTACGAGTTACGTCCCTTTGTTTGACACTCTCATGATCAAACTATTATTATATTAAAAGAACCATATGCTGTTATTTACATGAGGATATTAAATAATTTTATTGAATATATTTTGATACTAAAGACATGTGCCAAAAAATTAGCGAAACACATTTTATCACTTTTCAGAACTCAGTCTCAGTGAAATACTCAAATAGGCCCTATGTCAGTATGTGCCATAATATTATTATTCCAAGAGTTAACTAATATTTATATTTTGGTAAGTATTTATACTGCTGTAACCAAATTATTTCAACACAGAAATAAATTTCTACTTTAATCATACAAGGGGTAGCCAAAATATTCATGAATAATGGATAATGACAGGATTAAAATGATCAAATACAGGAACTCCTTTTCATTACTGATACTAGCTGCGGAACCGTAGCTCTTAGGTCCTTATGCTATTTTTTGACTATTTGCGGACCATAGACTATGGTCCGCAAATAGTCAAAAAATAACATGAGGACCTAAGAGCTACGGTTCCGCAGCTATACTGATACCTGATCCTACCTTTTTCATTTAAACTTAAACAAGGCCATAATGAAAGTATTCTGAATGTAAATTCTTCATTATTTGAAATAAAAGGAAATTAGTTTGCAATTCTTGTATGAACAAACTAAATATAACAATAACATGTAAATTGTGTCTCACTGATTCCATGCAGATTCTAATGAATGGACTCAAATTATATAAAAAAAAACACTAAACCAATAAATAAATGGTTCTAATCATGAACTTGAAAATAGATAAGAACAAAAAAGACTGGGTCTAATATTTTTCTTCTTCTATTTAATCTTTTTTAACAATTATGCATTTTTATATTTATATAAAAGTATTTCAGAGCAGATTCTGAGTGCTTAGTCAACAATATTCATTATGTTTTAGATCACAAGTCATAAGTAAGTCACACTTCATGTCAGTATGAACATGCTTTGAATAAGAGTGATTAAAATGCTAGTCTGAAAGCGATTGTTTTAAGTTCATATAAATTATTTAGGACAAGACTTTTTCATTTACCTTTGGCAGTTTTGCAGGATTTCTTCATCACAAATTTTTTTATAATATTATAAACGATGAATGAGTTTTGGTTAAGGTTGTGTAAAGACAGTATACGATTTCCTTACCTTGTTTTAGTTAAGTCAAACATAAACATAGACTTAAAGAGAATAATTAATCCAGTCCAATATTCACAGATATCTCGCCATTGCTTTTTCAAACAAAAACACTAAATGTGTGTACATTGTGTAAAGATGCAAGTTGGCATCGATGTGTAAGATAAAAAAACTACAATGTCAAAAAATGTCTTTCGTTTGGAATTTAGTTCGAACGGGGTTTCCTAAGGGGTGATAGAACGTTAGACTTGATTTTTGTTTTAACTTTGAGATACTTATTATTAATTTTTTATATAATTTGTATATTCTTTGTTTATCTGGAAAAAAAAGAAGAAAAAAATAACAGACAATTTCGCATAATTCTTAAACGACGATCAAAGGCACTACGTTATTTTTAAAAGACGGACAATTTATAACATGTTTAAGTATTATTTACTTTGATAATAAGAACCATGCTTGAAAAATCGAAAGAAATCTATTTCTGACCCTAATGGCAAGTAAGAAACAGAAAAAAGAAAAAATTCCAAATTGGCGCCAAATTATTTTTTCCGCGAAATTAACGCAATTTCAGAATGGCGGGTTTTAATATCAGTCCCATTGTTGTCTTAAGAAAGTAGCAACAACGGTCGTTTCTAAGGGCTTGCTTTCCGACTGATACCTGAATACTCACATGAAAATTGGGTATCAAAATGATTTAATCATTTTAACTCTTTCAGTGCCAGGGAATATTTCGCAATTTTCCTTTTACTGCCAAGCTTGTTTTTTTCTAAAGTACACAAGAATATTTGCCGTCAGTGACGATAACAATAACGTCGCGTCATAAGATTTTGCGTAAAAGGGTACGACGTCTTTCAGTGATTGCATTTGAACGGCAATTTTGAGAAGTTTTGCTTCCGTATACGTAGAAGTAAATTGTACTTTTTCGGTAATAATTTTATTAAAAATCTCAGGGGCATAAGCAGAATTAACTTTCTTATTTCTTTTTAAATTCGAAGAGATGGTTCCAGCGCTCAAACAAACAGTTGATAGTTGAGCTTCCTCACGGGGTTTTTGATTATGTAATTACTTGGTCGTTTTTTAGTGATTATTTGATTACCAGACCAAATATTTCATGATTATTTGATTATTTGATAATCTAGGAGTGTTTTTTTTATACGCCCGTTTACGAGAAGTATTATGGTATACCGTTGTCCGTCCGTCCGTCCGTCGTCAACATATCGGATAAAAACGCTTTAACCAATTTGCATAAAACTTTGGTGAATTGTTAATATCTATTGACGTGAGCTCCCTTTCTTTTTTTTTATAAATTTTAGATTTTACGTTTCCGAGTTATGGGGTTGTATTATAAAGAAATTTACCAAATCAAAAACTATTATCTTCGAATCGTGCTGCAAAAAAGTTTCAATAAAATTTTAATTGTGAAAAATAAAAGCGGCAAAATCAAGAGAACTAAACACCGTATTTGTTCACTCTGCGGTCTTTATTATTTTTTTTTTTACAGCAGATATATTTTTTTTCTTTTTTTTTTGAAAGAGAGAATGTATAGATGGATGCAATTTAGAAATTCGATTTAAAATGCACATGTATGATCCTTTCGTTCGTATGTTATATATAATTGGCAGTGATTGGGGTTAAATTCTGGTAAACTTTACATTAATTATACAGAGAAAATTCGACATTTTCCTGCGATTAAAAAACCAATAAATATAATTTTTTATGACTGCATAAAAAAACTTTATATCATATTTACTTTGATAATCTAAAAGAAAACTTGCATTCACTGTCCCTCTTTTCTCGCTATTGGAGAAAAACAGATTTTTCCTATATACACTGAACAACACAAATGAATCACCATTTCTTTCCATACATAGAAATTTTTTATAAAACATAATCTTAAAATGAATCCCCGGGTTTAAGAGAAATTTTCGTTTTTGTGGCGACAATGTGAATTTCAACCAAACAATAGTCAAAAATCAAAAGTAAGCTATTTTCAAATTGGTCATTACAGAAAAATAAGATAAAAATTTTAACATCGTACTAATTTTTCATTGTTTTTAGGTGAAAAGATTCACGCGACTTTCGTTTTTGCAACATGTTTATGCCCCACCTATATGGGCATTGTGTTTTCCGGTCTGTGCGTCCGTTCGTTCGTCCGTCTGTCCCGCTTCAGGTTAAAGTTTTTGGTCAATGTAGTTTTTGATGAAGCTGAAGTGCAATCAACGTGGAACTTAATACACATATTCCCAATGATATGATCTTTTAAATTCTAATGTCAAATTAGAGTTTTGACCCCAATTTCACGGTCCACTGAACATAGAAAACGATTGTGCGAGTGGAGCATCCGTGTAGTGTGGACACATTCTTTTTCATTTTTGTGTTGACAAATTGATTTTTTTGAGAAGTTTTTGTTGATGTTGATGACCCCAGTAACATTGTGTAAAATTTGGACTCATTTCAAGCACTTATAAAGCAGTCATAGATTTGGCTGATATGATCATAGGTACATGTACTTGGGGACAGGACGATTTTTTTTTACCTTCCCCTATTTTCCAAAAAATATATACATCAGTAACATCTGTGGATAGTAAACATTGAATTGATAGTAAATATCAAATACAAGTTATTTATAGTATATTCATCATTTTATGTTCTTATAATACAGAAAAAAACGCAAAAATAATTGAAATTAATAGAAAATGATAAAATAATGGATTTTGGAAAAAGGGAGAGGGCCAAAAAAAAAATTGTCCTGTCCCCAAGTACCTATGGATATGATGACAGAGAGTTATAATGATGGACGAAAAACTTTAAAAGTATGGAAAAAGGTAGTTTTTTTAATCTTATGCACCGTATGGTTATCAATGCATACACATTATACCAATAAAATACATCGGATAACCTTAAACTGTCAAGATTATAGCTTTCAAGCAACAGCTTATTGAGGATCTCGCCAAAGACCACATGATGCAAAGAAACGAAAATCAAGACAATTTAGACAAAATAAGAATAAAAATGGAATAAGGAAGTTGCCCGGTCATCGAGAGAAAGACTGTGATGTTTGTTCAGACAGGAATGGTTACGGGGGTCGAAGGAGGAGAAGGACAGTGTATCGAGTATGCAGTAAGGGGGTGCGCCGGGATTGTAAAGATAATCATAAGTGTGTTGAATCTTGATTAAAAAGATATTATTTGTTTCTGATTAAAAAAAACGTTTTTATTGTAATACCAGGTATCGTTTAAAAATGGAGAAGTGAAAACATAAGACAACCCACCACACCTACATGAATAAATGATTGATAATGCATCAAATCCCCATCCCCTCCCATAAAGATGGCTCTGTAGGATCACGACAAGCACTTTAATTACTCAACTTTACTTTTCCCTTGATGGCATTTTTAATTGATTTTTCGGTCATTCTGGTATTTGAAATCGCTCTTCGAACGTTTTTAGGCTTCTTTTTTGTTTCGATAATTCCATAATTCGGATCTGGACCACTACTGAAGATTCATTATTTGCAACAAAATTGGTTTCAGTAATTAAACATTTCGACTGCTATCATTAATGAGTGAAACTTCTCCATTTCTTTAATATGATTTTTTTTATATAAAACATAACAGAAAAATCAGCAGAAAGTCCACAAAATGAAAACAAATTGAAATAATTTATATATATATATATATATATACTCTATAAAAGTATGGCCGACGCAACTAAAATGAAAATTTGAAAGCACTTTGCATGCATAACGTTACGTTGTGTTACGGCACAGTTCTTCGTCTGTGTAGCCACTCCCATAGTACACACAAGAGGCAACGTCACTAAAGCCTATTGTTCGACGTAAGGAAAAAAACATCGGCCGAAAATCGGCCCGTGGCAGTCAACGTAGTATTTACAAATCGGCCTAAAATCGGCCCGTGGCACAGAAAACGTTAACAAGAAGTTTATGAAATTCACTTTCTGCTATTTGTGTCTTAACATTTTTCACACACAATTGAATAACCAAGTAAATATGGAATACAAATATAAAAAAATTCTATAAAATAACTTTCTCATTTTATACTTTCTAAAATCTGAGAATTTGTTTTCTATTTCTCCCTTTTTTACTTCAATAAACGATGCCTTTGATAACTGCTTGTGTGATCTATATTTAGAAAACTTGTATACTTTGTATACGTCGGAAGTTTTTTTTTTTTTTTTTTTTTTTTTTTTTAACATTAGTGAATATACATGTATTTATTACATTGGTAGCAATGAATTACATTGATTTCCCAGTCAAATAAAAACCGATAATTTCACATGTGAAATAAACGTGGTTATTTCACTCCCTGACGTCATACAACAATAGGCGTTGTCAAGACGTCGATAACGTCGGATCAAAACAAATTGTGAATGCGTAGAAAAAAGATATAGTTCCTTACATTTTCTACATTAATTTCATTAAATAAAGCCATTTGCCACTGTAATAAAAAGAATAACTAATCAAAGAATTCAAATATCGAAAAATATTCAACTCGTGATCGAACAACACTGATAATTAACTCATACGCTACGCGCATTCGTGAATTAATGTGTTGTTCGGTCACTCGTTGAATATTTTTCTCTATTTGAATTCTTCGATTAGTTATTCTATAAATAATAGGAATCATTCACGACTTTTCACGCGTGGCGTCGCTGCGGTTCCATAAGTGGTTACTTGAACGCTTCAATCACGTAAAACGCTTGCATCTGTATTTACAACGTAAACAATGGCATCCGATGATTACAATACCTGGTCTGTTCCAGAACTAACGTTACGTGGAGCTGTCACAAGAGACAGAAATATAGATCTTATAGAAAGGTAAACGATGTATTTACAAAATATTGAGATTTCTTCTATTATAAGCGGAAACGCCGCTACAGTACATTGCCAAAAAGCTTTCGTCACCTACATTTTTGGGCTATATATTTCATATAAAAAGACGTTTATTCGAGGTATTTATGGTTGTATTTTTACAAATAATGTGTTGAAAAACGCTGAATTGTATATAAAGAGTATTTGTTTGTTTTGTCATAGCTCTTTCATCAGTTGTTTTTATCTGTTTATTTTCTCCTGATGTGAACACATATAGGTCTACTATTTTTTACAATTTAATTTGGTTGAAATATAAATATATAGCAAGATTGTTTATAATAGACAATAATATTTATGTTGTTATCTCAGAAGAAAATGAAAATAAACAAATAATTATTCTGCTGTTGGTACCAAGTTGCATAAAATCAAATCAGAAATGTCCCCTAAATAATCTTTTGAAGTGCAATTTTATATGAAATATTTAGTGTGAAATACCAAGTGACAAATACATGTACCCCAAGTTAGAAAAAAAAAACAAAATAAAAACCCCACTGAACATATAAATAGTCATGAATATATAATTAAACTTTCTATGATACATTTAAATGATTTTGTATAATAATAATTAAAAATAGGGGTTCTTATACAGATATTATCTGTTGGCCATGAAATGTGATACAGACCATGCAGACTGGGCAAGGGAAAATTAAATTTAACTTGTTATATATATAATTGGACTATTATACTAATAGTCTATTAGTCCCAGTTATATATAAACAATTTATTACTTTTGAAAATGGGACAATTACACAAGGAAAGTATTAAATCCTCCCAATACCACTTTTAAACAAGACATGATTCTACATTTTTAAACTTTAAATCTTTTAATATGTCTCAGCTTCATCAACTTAAAAAAAAAGACACTGTAAAAAAATATAAAGGCCCTTCTCTGCAAACTTTTTACATATAACATGATGGGGCCATTTTTTGGAAATTTTAAAAGATATGTACATCTATAATGAAGTTTTATTTGCAATTCAAGTTCAAACAAGGAATTATTTAAATATGGAATAATTTCAAATTCTGCAAAATTGATTAGAACATAATTATGAAAACTAACCCAACTAAATATTTTTTAAACTTAGAAATGTGGTCCCTATACATGTAGTTCTACGTCCTTTTTGAATCCTATCTGTTCTTGGCAGATAATCTTATAAGATTCTAAATAGTTTTCTAAACTATTATACTCTAGAAAAAAATGTTCCTAAACTAGTAAAAAGGGTTATACCTCTGTTGTTTGAAGGGCTAAGCCTATTAAAACATCTTCCTTTGAATATGGGTTAAATAAATTTTCTCTCCAATATAAAGAACTTCTTGCTAGAGAGAAAATTTTATTAATTTTTAAGAAAAAAGTAGTGTTTTATAATTATATAAACATATCATGCCCAACAATCAGCATACAAAATTTTTTCAAAATTTCATTAGTTATACCATTAAATCCACATGATATCGTGTTTTTCAAATATTTCATGGCAAGCAGAATTTAATCTATGTAACAGTACTTTAAAAAATCTTTACCTACATGTTTTTAAAAAATTCAAACCATTCCTTAGCTTGTTTAATTAAACTTTGGCTGGAACATGCATTAAATATTTGTCACTGGACATTAAGATTCCAACAATCAATCAATATATTTGAACTTGAATCATTGATTTCTTTCCTTTTTGTCTTACCTTGACAGAGTCCAAAAGCAAGACATAGCATATATAAGGTATGCTGTTTTCAGTGTCACCAACAATGTATTAGTTAGTAAAGTAATATAAAATAGTGAAATATTGCAGACATTTTCTACTGGTAGATATTTGTACATGTAACCATGAAAGACAATATATTCATTATACAGTTTTCATGATTAATCGCACAGGCACTTGTCTCAGAAAAAAATTTCCTATATACCTTAATATAACACGTGTTATAGGAATTTTTTTTCTGAGACAAGTGCCTGTGATTAATCGCTAGCCCTTCAAGGCCAGGCCAGATACTTTTTTGTAAGTTAGTATAGATAATTGTTAATGTGTCAATCCTAGTCAGGAGCCTTTAATTTAGTAGTTATAGTTGGTTAATTTCTGATATATATACATATATATTTGTTTTTTTATTGTCTTATTTTATAATTTAAAATCAAGCCATTAGTTTTCTAGTTTGAATTTTCTTTCATTTTTGAATGTTGTGACCTTTGTAGCTGACTAGTACAATGTGATTTTTTCTTGACTGTATTTTATTTAATATTTTGACTTTTTTTTATCTTTTGTAGAATCAATTAGAAGAGCCAAAATTTATAAGCTTAGATTCAAAACATTCTGGAGGAGCAGATTGTGTGAAGGTATTTATCCTTTTATAGCCTCAATCTATATCACAAAAATGTATTTGTGTTAAAATATACAATTACCATTAAGAGAGTTGATTTTTTGTAAGACCAAGTAAAGGTTACAGGTCCTAATCTCTGTTGGGAAAATGGTATTGTACAGTTTTATTTTAGTACTGGTGAACTCTACCGTTACAGACTCGTATGATAATAATACACCTGAAACTCCACAGATGTACGTGTATATCTTCCGAATCCAGCCACACTGATTAGATGTCGCTTTTCAATATAAATTTTTATGAAACCAGACTGGATTAAAATAAAATTTTCTCGTGTAATTTGATGAAATTTAAATTATCTCCACTAGTTTACTCACTAAACAACAGGACTAATTTGTTAACATTTTCTTTACAGAAGCCAGCAGAAGTCAAGAGAAATAAAAAGAATGGAACAAAAGAAAAATTGAAAAAGAACAGTGAAATGACAAAATTAAATATTTTTTTTGCATTTCTTATTGTTGTTATCTTGTGTATTGTTGACCAAGACAGCAAAGAAAACCATCGAAAAGCTGTTCAGACAGAAAATGGCAGATGCTACACATGATCAAACAAAAGATAAAAAAACACTTCTAAGAAAAAATTTGTTCAATGCTGGACCAAATGAAATGCATGAGGATATTTATAATCTGAAAAAAAATGCTTTGCTGAGCGCAGCCTGATACGACCGCAGAGGTCGAACCCTGAACAGTTGGGACAAATTTGGACACAATATTCAAGCTTGATACTGTCTGAATTTGGATTGTAATCAAATTTTTGACATAATATAGGTTTCTGACACAAAATAAATGTGGTCAAAGATCTTATAAATCCATTGCGCAATACTGTGCAATTGAAGATTTCTTCTTGAAATTTTTCAAAAATTCGAAATTTTAAAAATGTTAAAAATTTATTGTGAACAAAAATTTTGAAAAAAATTCCCCCCCCCCCCAGTTTTTGAAACCCCCCTTGGAGCAATAACCCCAAAACTCAATCCCAGCCTTTCCTTTGTAGTATGGAACCTTGTAGTACAATTTCAGAGAGATCCATACACTTACACACAAGTTATTGTCTGGAAACTAGAAAAATGCGTTTTTGGCCCCTAATTCCTACATGTTTGGGGCAATTAACCCCAAACTCAATCCCAGCCTTCCCTTTCTTATATGGAACCTTGTGGTACAATGTCAGAGAGATCCATACTTACACACAAGTTATTGTCTGGAAACTAGAAAAATGCTTGTTTTTGGCCCCTTTTTGGCCCTTAATTCCTAAACTGTTGGCGCTATAACCCCTAAAATGAATCCCAACCTTCTACTTGTGGTATTAAACATTGTGGTACAATTTCAGAGCAATCGAAATACTTATACACAAGTTATTATCCTGAAACTAGAAAAATCCTTGTTTTGGGCCCCTAATTCCTAAACGGTTGGGACCATCATCCCCAAAATCAATCCTAACCTTCCTTTTGTGGTATTGAACCTTCTTAAAAAATTTCATAAAGATCCATTTACTTAAAACTAAAGTTATTTTCCGGAAACCAATGTGTCTTCGGACGACGACGCAGACGACGACGACATCATACCATTATACGATCCCAAAAAACATTTTGCGGTCGTATAAAAATTAATACCTCTATGTAAGTGAAACAAATTATGCAGTATGGGCTTTGTTCATTGTTGAAGGCTGTACGGTGACCTATAGTTGTAATTATTTCTGTGTCATTTGGTCTCTTGTGGAGAGTTGTCTCATTAGCAATCATACCACATCTTCTTTTTCATATGTGTTCAGTGCAAAATACAAAAAAATGGACTATTCAATAAAATTGATATCTAAGACAGGAAATATTGGGGTTTGTCAATGAGACATCAACCCGACAAAAATAGACAAAATATATGTAGATTAAGCTGGCATCAACAGCATGCAGACAAAGTAAAAGGAGATGTGGGGTAAAGATCAGTATGACGGCAGTTGTTTTCTCAAATGTGGATCCAGGATTTTGAATCTAGATAAAGTGATCCCCTCCACTCCACTCTGAAGTAACTGTATTAAAACAAAGTCAATGTAGGACTTTCTTTGAAATATAATTGTGTCTAGGAGACACAATTGATGCCCCCGTAGATGCAAAGTGTTATTTTAAAATAACTATAACATTTAACCGCTTATACTCCAAAAATGACAAAGTTCAACTATCTCCCAAAAGGGCAAATATTAATAAAAATCAAAACCCTAACCACATGCACATCTTCAATATATGTACAAACAGACAGCAAAGTGAAAACTTTCTAGGATTCTAACTGTAGGAGGAGTTGTGCTGAATAACTATATACCCATAATGGGACGGACGGACAGACAGAAGGACAGACAGGGGTAAAATAATATGCCCCCCAACTTTCAGTTGCGGGGGCATAAAAGGGGTCATCAGGCCCCAAACTAGACAAAGTTTTGAGAGTAATAAAAAAATCTGGATTAACCATAAATGTAGCTCCATAAGGGCCATAAAGGGGGGACCCAGGCACCCCACTCCTAAATCTGTCTCTGATATTAAACATTGTTTATATGTTTCTGAATATTTAATAAAAAGACTTGAAAGATTATGTTAGAAAACATTTTTATAATGATATTTCGTATAACATTTAAATGATTTTTTGAGAATATGAAGATTATAAAAACATTTTGTTAAAAAATATTTTTTGAACTTTTTCAAAACATTTTATCCTGAAGAAATGAATTTTTATATGTTTTAAAAATGTTTCAGGGATATTTGATTAACAAACACATTCAAATCATTTATAAGACATTGTCGTCAAAATTCAGTAACATTTTAATGATGTTTTAAAAGTATCATGAAAATGTTTTGAAAATATTTTTAACGCCATACATTTTTGCAAGATTTTGATATTTTGCTACAATATTTTTTCAACATTTTTCTATTTTTTTTTGTGCTAACTGGGAAAACAGTGGTGAAACAGCACCCCATTAGAACAAATAATAAAATCAATTGCATGTAAATCCATTTCATCTTTTATGCATATTTATTTACAATGTATTTTTATGAAATTAGAAAGAACACAGCAAACACAGATAATTCTTGAACCAAGTTGAGTTAGAAGTTTCCACGTGGAATTACATGTTTCAGATTTGTTATTCCCCTGCCACATCGGAGGAGGGGCATTACATTTTACCCTTGTGTAACTTTTAGACAATACAAGGACTCTTTTAATGTAAATTCGGTTGGACAACACTTTAATTTTCTATCACAAACTACTTTCTTCTGATCTAGTTGGAATTTCCCTTTCAGAAAAGTTTGTGTGTTAATATAAGGAACTGTCTTGGCTAGTAAATAAATCCTGTTCCATAATTCCACTATTTGCCATTTGTTGTCACCTTTGTCAAATTTTTTTTTACATCTGGTTCTGACAGAAGTATTGATCCTCGCACTTGCAGCCACTTGGATTTTAACCATGAATTCATTTCAAACATAAAGATGTATCCCATCCATCGCTTCATGGTTGGGTAAAAAGTCTGTTATTCATGATGGCTTCTGAAATATTAAAACAGGAAAACACAAAGCATCATGTTATTTAATAAACTGCAGGTTCAGAAATTTTTCTCATCATTCATAAAGGACAAGCGTTTAATGGCTTATGCAGGGATGTGTGTGATGTTTTTCTCTCACAAAAATACTCTTGATTTCCAACTTTGATGAATTAAAAAAAATTGTTCTGACAGCTTTTGCCATAAGTTTAATGTAAAGTCCTTATAAAAACTCAGACTTTATTGCGACAAACAAATAGAAAAAATATGCTCATATATACCATGTTTTTTTTTTAGAATGCAATATAGGGATTGTCATATTTCCCAATACATGTAGTTCTCTTCCTTTCAAGCATTTTTTTGTCAGGGAAATATATTTCACTTGCTATAATTAAGTGCACAACATAATTATTATTTCTTATTTACAATGCAAACAAAGGTAAAAGGGTGAAAAAATGTGAAGACTAGAAAAAAACTTACAAAGTGTTAGGGTATATTTGAAGAATAAAATACATCCCTGTGTCATCCCCCTATTATAATAAATAATAACCTGTCAAATTATTGGGCTGTTTAATCGAGAAAAAATAAAACAAAGAGGTTAAATACTGTACTAAATATAAGAAAAATATAAATACATAATAACCTAATCCTGTTGTTAGATAATCTCCTGGCATGACATGGTTACCAGCTGGTTATGGCAAACTTGGTCGAATAGTTTCCGCCGGGTTTCCCTAGATATTTTTGGCGGGTGGATCAACTCTCTTGATGCCTTCTCTCCATTTTAAAAGAATTTCATGGTCTTTTGGGATTCTGTGGTCCCCCTTCAGAATAATTGCAGCCGGGGACACAACAATTTTGAAGCTTAGTTTGGTGAAATTAGCGAGTGTCGATTGTGGTTACTAATGTAAACATGTGCAACGTAATGCGATTCAAGCGTCAAAGTGATTAAAACGTTTCCGACAACCACTTATGGAACACCAGCGACGTCTACAGGAAGAAATATTACGAATGATCCCTATTGTATTCAAAACAGTTTTCTTGTTTTTAAAGACTGCTTTTTAACACTAATAATTAATTGCAAAGAATTTCTCTTGGTACATGCCAAGTGCCGGTGCATTACAATTGCGCGCATTACCATTACATTTGCGCGCAAAAAATCATTACGTTTGCGCGCAGCTTTTGATTACATTTGCGCGCATTCTTTTACAGGTAAACTCAGGTAGATTATACTTATTTATTTATTTAACTATTATTTTCGGGCAGGATAAGTCCTTTTCATTGTGCAAAAGCACTTAGTCCTGGAAATATATACAGATAAAAATGCAAAAACATAGTAAATCTAAAGATTAAAAGTACTGATTTACATGTAACGTGCACAAAAATACATGGATGTGCTGAATAGTTTGTAGTACGCATGGATTCTGCTGACGGTAGTGATGCCCAAAGACCTTAATGAAATAGGGAATCTGGTGAAGTCATTATCTTTCCCTCAAAGTGTTTGGTTTTAGGTGACGTTATTTGACGTCTTTGTGAGATTGTTGGGCATAAAATCTACGTCAGTACGTTGAGCTAAGGGATGCATATTCTATTGGGGATAAATTCCTTATGACTGCTTCGATAACTGTTTTTAAATGATAAAACTAATATATTTCTTTAGGCAGGGTTGGATTATGTACATACATTTTGTAAGAATAAAGACGGGTGTTTGAAAAATGTCAAGCAGTCACAATTACTTTATCAGTTTAATGATGCAGGGCTCCAGTTAGCCCATCAAACGTTTAATTGACGTGAGAAACCAGAGTATAGTAAAAGATTTTTTCTGGTAATGGAAATGATATGGATCAAACGTATTATTTATTGTGCATCGCCATGAAATACCCCCCGACTTAAGTGATTTGTCGATACGGAAAGTAAATCCATCATACACAAAGTTATTACTTGTAGAAATGAAATTTTGACAAACACTGTTTGCTTTATTTTTTTCTTTTAAAGGTTCAGCCTTTACATTTTCCCCCATTATATAATCAATTGTATGTCCTTTGTCCTCGTATTAAACTCCTATGTGGTCCTTTGTGCTATATCGTGCTATTTTGTGCACAAAAGAGGCCCATTGCGGTATTTTAGAGACCGCAAAATACAAACAATATTGTTAAGGAATGAGCTACATTTGTAATAAACTCCGTTACGTAGGAATTGCCTGTGTGCATTCATAGTTTTGAAGTGGCCATTTGATAAGCAAACAAGAAATATTTTGATATAAACAGTGATTAAAATGTTATCTTTTTATTTTTTCATAGTTTGATAAAGAAAGATGCCCATAAAAATGAAAGCATACAGGAATGAAGGAATCCCATCCAGACCCTCATGTATGCCAATTATTGGAACAACAAGGCTTTATGGCTTCATAATTGTTAACTTTGTTTAAGTTTCTCAATTTTGTATATCTGCTATAGCTATATGTGATGTTTTCACTGGGACTAATATATCAAAAATGTGTGTAATAGTGACAGGTGACTAATCAACTGATCATAAATAATTAAAATTAAATTTTGCTTAACGCATTTTGTGCATCAAATATATATATTACAGTGGTTTGTAATTTTGTATCAAACAAAGAACTATTAAAATCGGAAATAATTGTGCTTGTCCGTCAATTACAGTATAACTCTACTTGATATTTCGGAGAAAATCATCGACACTTCATCGAAACATAATTTTTTTTATGGTGGAAAAAGGGGGGGGGGGGGGGGTGCATTGATGTTCCGGACTCAACTATATCAACTAGAGATAACGACAAAATTTCATATCGTACCGTCCTTTTAAACACTTTTAGCGAAAAAACAACTGTTAATGTATAAAAAAATACAAACAATTTTTTCACATCAATTCAAAAAAATTCCCTGCGCCCTTTATCCAGTCCTTCCTGATTTGTTAGTGAATGACAGTGAATGTTTATAAATCAAATCTATGAGATTTCAAAATAAATGTCCTGAAATGCTAATAGCTCTTTTGTGTTATTATAGAAACTATGTCCCTCTCGTTACTACAACAATGTCATGCTCGGTGAAACGTGAACTCTGAGCCAAAACTATAATTTAACATACTTGTATATGTATTAAACCATTCGCTTCCTTATGTACATAAGTACAAAGTTTCCATTTAATGTTATTACAAACTATCATTAACCAAGTATTTGTATAGTTTATCGTTGCCTAAAACAATATTTTTGTACAAACCTTACACGAGTTGATCGAGCTTTCGTAGGCGGTGCGTCAGCATTAAAGAGTACACGTTTCTTCGAAATATGAAGCAAAGAGAGACCTGTCAAAAAGTACTTACAGCACATGGACTTTAGTGTGTAGGTAAAGGAAGTATGTTTGGCTAGCTTTCTTGCTACCTGAACCACGAAATCGTTATTAGCTAAGGTTCTACCTTCCTTTGGGCGGAGTCAATAGTTAATCAGGGTATCGATCAAAAGTAGGAACAGTACGATATAAATACTGCTAAACCAGTTTTGCAAGTTATTTCAAAAATATGTTTTCAGGTTGTAGGTGTGTTTGATTTGTCAATTTCATTTCAATCAATTACCTAATTATAACTAGATTGTTTGCAAGTGTAATTCTATATTAAATTATGATTTAATCGAAAAAAAACTTTTCATATCCTTATTATATATGATCTTTATATATTTAATAAGGATATCATTATCTTTGATTTTGATGGGTATTTTTTGGGGGTAGTGCTACAAAAGGTGTAAAAATAAACTTAGTCGGGTCACATCTTTGAGATGTTCCTCTAATCATGCTATTGTAAAAAAGGTATTGTATTGTTTTGATTAAAATGAAACTGACAAATCAAACACACCTACAACATACTTGTGAATTAGCTTACAATTGGCTCTATATCTTAAATTTAGATTGAAATCATATTTCGAAACTGGTTTCATAATGTTTATGCACTGTCCTTACTTTTGATTGGTTCTCTACTTATTAATAACTATAATAATTGACTCCGCCCAAAGGAATGTAGTACCTTATCTAATAATGACTTCATGGTTCAGCTAGCAAGCAAAAAGTAAAATCACAAAAATACTGAACTCCGAGGAAAATTCAATCGGAAAGTCCCTTATCACATGGCAAAATCAAATGACAAAACACATCAAACGAATGGACAACAACTGTCATATTCCTGACTTGGTACAGGCATTTTCAAATGTAGAAAATGGTGGATTGAACATGGTTTTATAGCGCTAAACCTCTAACTTGTACGACAGTCTTATCAAATTCCGTTATATTTACAACGATGCGTGAACAAAACAGACATTATAAATAAAATAGTCAAAATATGGGTACAGCAGTCATCACTGTGTTACAATATCAAAACAAACAATTATTTACAAAAAAGAACAAAAGCATCTATCAAATTAAAAACCACATTCATTGCTTCGCGTGTCTGACGTCAGAAAATGTAAACGTCACATAAGAAGAAATTTTGTCATTCAATGTTTATTCAAAACAATTTTATAATTTCACATGTCTGACAACCGATGTTTTAGACAACTTATTGACTTATTGGTCCATTGAGCGGGGTGTATTTTGTATGGCGGATTATCTTTTGTACAAACGGGGCAAATAAAGGTCGATTGCGTAATATTAACTTACAAAAACTATTGTCTCGAGCAAATTCAAATAAATTTGATATTAGCCTGATAATTTCGTTAAAAAAAATCGTTTCATTTCCACTGTCTTTTTACTCAAAACGGCGTCGTAGAGGGTGCATGTATTTGTGCATCAAAATAAAGCTGGAAAATACGGAAACGATCTGCTTATTAGGAGACACGGGAATAATTTCAGACTTTAACAGGTCTAGTACACGGTAGGTATAGTGTCCGGTTGAGATCGTGTTTTTTCGAGTGAATCGGTCCACTTTTTTCGAGTGTAAATCAGGGTTTTTTCGAGTGATATTACATGCGATCAGATCGATTAACTGCTATTTCGCGAGAATAAAAGTTTTATACGTGACTATTCATCTTATTCTGAATGCTACACATGTTTTGAGCATAAACGACGCACAATTTCCTTTGTATTTCACCTACAATTCAGTGTTTTATATTGTCCGTGTTTTTTCGAGAGCAACGTTTAACACGTCTGGATTTTTCAACAAATGGTCCGTTTTTTTTTATAAAGAAAATGTAATAAGAAAGGTGACATTCTTGTGCTCAAAAAGTGACTTTTTCTTGTTTGTAACTGTAATTAAGCGAAGGACAATACTATATATTCTTAATAAGTCACAAAAACATATCACTATGTTGATAAAATTTAACCCTTTTCAATTTAATGAGAACTTTCTGTTCTGAAAACACTTTACCATAACCTTGCAGTATTACGATATATAAGAAATCATTGTGTGTCCTTTTTAAAACGGGCTTTAGAACCGAGTACAGGCACTCACAATCTTTTCAATTTCATTTCATGCTATCTTTATTTTTACAGTCAATAATATTTTATGATTTTTGTATATATATTACAGTGACGAAAAATGAAAGGAGCAAGAAAACAAAGGAACTGCATTTAAAAATAAAAAAAATCAATGTAAACCCTTATATTCTACTAAAAGACCCCCCCCCCCCCCCCCCACCCAATAGGTCCTTTAACAGAGGAAGTTCGGGATGAATGTCGGGAAATTTAGAATGCCACTGAAAAGGAGGGTCTGTTGGACATGGACAGAAATTGTGCCTTGCAACAGTATACACCTACGGCCCCTCAAAGAGCTGATGCAAGGATTCTTAACGTGCAGTGCGCGTGGCAGTCTCTCTACACGCCCCATTCTGGCCGGACGTGGCTGCGTACTTGAACATCCAGCACAGCCAAACGGATGCCCCACTTTGGCAAGGGTTTTACTGCCGGTTGAAAGAGGACCTAAGTGACCATATAGTCCCCCCTCGGAGGATTTGTTATTACCGAAGTACTGACTATTGAGCTGATGATAAACTCGAGGACTTATCCAATGTATTTAATAAACAACAAAATAAATAATCTGTAAGCTTTAATACGATCCTTTTGAAATACATGTGAGAAAAAAAAAACAAAAAAAAACGGAATTTGTATACGATATGCGTACACCTCACAAATATTAATTGTCAATTTTTATTTTTTTAGTTTCTGATGGAAATGAAACTATGATGGTGCTTTATTTCTGTGTGACCAAGCAAAGCATACGCTTGATCAGACTTCTCTTTACAGTGGTAGCATTTGAACATTGTTCTGATTTCTTCTATAACGATAAAACATTTTACCATCAATGCAAATAGTAAATGAAACTTTTGAATTATATAGTCATTTCGTACCCTAACCATTTCGTACTCCCCATTTCGTACCCTGGCAAAAACCATTTCGTACCATAACCATTTCGTACGATGACCATTTCGTACCTCATGGAATATTTGCATGTATACCATTTCGTACCTCATGGAAATTTTATATGTATACTTTTTCGTACATCATTGGAGTTTATATGTATGCCATTTCGTACCTCATGGAAGATTTATATGTATTTAAATGTGCTTCGGTCTACGTTTCTACACCCCAAAAAAAATAATAAAAAGAAGCATTAAGTTTTTAAATGAATATTTAAAAAGTTGTAATAAATTCCATTGAAATATGTAGTAACTTCAATGTCGGTGGCGGATTCAGAAGGGGGTGAAGACGGCCCCCACCCTTTGATCATGTTTTAACTTAAAATCATCAAAATTGTTTTTGAGCGTCGTTACACTCGGCGGTATTTCTTCTACATTTTATAGAATTAAGCCCCCTTTGAAAAATCCTTAAAAATCACCCCTAAATGTAAGAGTGCGTTTGAACTGTGCAGTATATCTGAGGTATAGTTAATGCACACCTCAGCTGTGCTTTATCCAAATTATAGCACAGTAAGAACAAAGAGATTTTACCTATGTCATGAGTTAAATAAAAAAATAAAGTACTACTACTGCAGTTCAACAAGGATTGAAATAGCCAACTAAGATAGGTAAAGGAAGAGGTATAATAAGGACACGTGTGTGCCCTTGAAATCGAAAAGCATAAAGTATAATAAATCTATCTAATACCACCTTTAAGATGTTCATAAAACATTTTAGAATTCTTGCATATTCGCAAACGGGCTTCAATATGCTTAAATTAAGTGCAAAACTGCAAATACTGCCAAAAATAGCTTCACTTTAGTACTTAGATATGAGCAAAGGTTTTACTCAAAAAGATGTATCGCTACAATTATTGTATTTTATAAGATGTGAATGCGTGTAAACTATTATTTTGGGTACGACCTTTTCCGATATTTTCTGCCTAAAAATAAAGTTTAACATTGCAATTGTTGGTAAAACATACGACTATTTCAAAAAGTTTATTACTTTATTGTCAGACCACAAATAACATGTCTGCACTAAGGTACCCTGGTTATATGGAGGGCAGGTTGATTAGTAAAAACAAAAAAAAAATCAACATAATTTGGAAAGTTCTGAATAAAATTACTAGTTCTTGCAATTTCAGGGTCCTTGTCTCAAATATCGAACAACATAGACGTTCATCTCAGTTCATTTCAGTAAAGACATTTGGCCTTAGGATGCCTGTGATTCTGTATGTCATAATTGCCAATTTGCATTTCGTTCAATGTTTGAACATAATTGAGGTCGTTGGTCTTCTTACGTTTCACGTTTTGTCTTTCGGGTACCTTAACAGTTTACTTTACGGTATAGGACTCGCACTTTGATGACGCCCTCGATTTGTACTTTCATGAGAAATACGACGGGTCCCACATGCAGATCAGAATCTGCTTTCCCTTCCAGAACACCTGACACCAACCCCAGTTTCTGGTGGGGTTCATGTTGCTCATTCTTTAGTTTCCATGACGTTGTGTTTTGTAGACTATATATATATATATATATATATATATATATATTGTTTGTCGTTTCATCGATTTCCGTTTTTAGTCATGGCGTTCAGCTTAAATCTAACACAATTGAATTAAACAATGTATTAGGTAACCGATGCTTCAATGACAATCGGTAAGTTTGCCTTCGCATTTATTAACAGGTGCTACATGGCTTATGTGCCAAACATTGTAAATGTAATTTAATATTGGTATAAATGTCTTCAACACTGACTGCACTGAAATAATTTCCATCAAAGCGAAAGACATTTGACATACACATCATAAGTTGTACAAACGAAATTACTAGTAAATAATTCATTTCCTTGCGATTTGATACAAGAATGTCGAAATAATTTGGGAAAAGTAAGACTAATTTTAATGCTCTAACAGTAACTTTGACTTCGAATCTAAAATACTTACACAAAAGTTAGAGTGTACAAATTCAATTTTAGATCCGGTGAAAATGTACTTATTTCATATTAATAATAAACAACAACTACGAGTATATGAACTCTAAAAATAGGTATCGAGCAGAAATAAGAAACAATATTTCCTTTATTTTTCACAATTTATACTGCATATGAACCTTGTAAACATTGAAACGTGAGTTTGTTTTTCTGTATTTCACGATTCGGTATAACTTAAATTTGTAAAGGTGTTTACAGAATGTATTATTTGTTAGATAAGTGCAACTATTTCGTATACAAAATAGCGAATTCTCTCCCTATTTCTTTAATCGTGCATAGATAAATCTGCACATTTCCGATATATAATTGAATATTTAATTGGTAATCTTAAAAAAAAACGTACATAAAACATACAAGAGGCTCCAAAGATACTGACTGAATCGATCATCTGACCATTATGATAGTTTATTTTTATCTTTACTGCAATCAGTTATGTTTGACTATTTGTAAATCTTATTAAGTAATATTTTGTAGATCTTGTATTGATGATTATTTTTACTGTTAACAGTTTAAATCTATCTTAAAGTTTTCGAAATAATTGGCAAAATTAAAAAACAATAGTAAAAAAAAGTCGTCATTTACAGCCAATAAATCCTATTAGGAATCTGACATTTTTGACGTGACTTATTTGTAGATCTTATTTTACGTTTTTAACTTTGTCTTTATCTAGTGTTTTTTTTAAAAAGTGCCAAAAATTCTACACAAAAACATAGAAATGGTTATTCAGGAGAATCCTCCTACACGGAATCAGTTTACAATTTCGTCCATATTGATTTATTTGTAAATCATATTGCGCTGAACATATATGATGTGATCAATTCCTATCTTTTAATTATGGATTCTGCAAAAAAAGATGAAATGGATAAAAACCATCTTTCAAGGGCAATAACTTCTATAAGTGGTCAATGAACAATTTCGGCCATATTGACTTATTTGTAGATCATATTTTATAGAATGTTTTTTTTTATTAACAGTCAATCTCTATCTAATTTGGTTTCTTTTAAAATGCAAGCAAAAAACTGATATTTTCTAAAACCAGAAAACCAGGTTTAATCCATCATTTTCTAAATAAGGAAATGTCCCTACCAAGTCAGGAATATGACAGTTGTTTTCCATTCGTTTGGTGTGTTTGAACTTTTGAATTTGCCATTTGATAAGGGACTTCCCATTTTTAATTTTCCTTGAAGTTCGGTATTTTTGTTATTTTACTTTTTTCATTGACATTTCAGGGGCAATAAAAAATAAGTTGTCCGATTTTTCGGATATTTTAATATGAGATAGACCTGCTTATCATTTGAATTATGTCAGCTCTAACTGATTGTTTTTGAAATATAAGTAAAAAAATGCATGTACACCTATTTTCAATCTGAAGCAACAACGGTTCTGGGAAGATTTTTTTACTAGATACCATAAGAAGCATTCAGGTGAAAAATGGTTATATTTGACCCAGCAGTTTTAGAGGATAAGATTTTTAAAAACAAAAGACCAGGAGAAGTACCAACCACAATAATGAAATTTCAAAGGGCCATGTCATTATTTTTTTTTCTGAGATCAGTTATAACAAATTAACACTCTCTGAGTAAACATTTATCATTTCTATCACCAACTTTTCTCCCCAAATTTATTCAAGCTATATGACACCAACGTCCAAACGATGATGTGTATGCTATAATTTCATCATTATTACAAATAAAAAGAGTAAAGAAACTTACCTTTAAAATTTGCGTTTGTTTTTATTTAGTTTTTTTAAAATCCGATAGTGTATAAAAGTTTCAAAGCATAAACAAAAGTGAATAATATATGCACAAAGCGAAAAGTAATACAATCAAAATTTTATTATATTAAAACAACACTGTATTGTCGAAAAGTATGAAGCGTTGTCAAATTTTATGTACCTATATGGAGTTATGTTCTTTCAGAACACTAGGTCTTTCTTTTGATGAATTAAATTCAATTCAATATTTCATTTACGTCTCACCTTATGCATACAATTACACAATACAATTATAAAGGATACATTTGTTATACATAAGCCAATCTGTACATATTTATGAGAGACGATAACAACTAAAACAACATGTATATACATTAATGGTAAAAATATACAGCATAATTATTTATTAATTATTTACAATACAAAACTTCTCGGCGTCTTTTCAGAATAAAATTACAGGTTTGGCACATAATCTAATGATATCTTGATTCGAAAAATTAAAAAAACCATTTTCTGACAGTCTGTAAAACTATTAAAATGTTCATCAATTTTAAGAGATTCAGTAAAAAGTATTTGTCTAAGATCATTATAAACCGGACAATGTAAAATAGCATGATATTCATCTTCAACAGTATTAGAACAATTAAAACAACATCTCTCTTCCAGTGGCAAATTTTCATACCTCCCAGTTTCCAGCCTAATAGGAGCCACCCCACATCTAAATTTTGCAAATTTTGCAAAGGCACTTCTTTCACTAAAAGGCATCAATAGTTTCCGGTAGTTTTCAACAACATACTCTTGCTTAAAAATAGTATATATACGTTCTCAACTTGTTTTGCCCATTACCCCGTCTGGAAGAGAATGTATTGAATTAACCATGCTTTTCCATTCATCAATATATTTATCAAACATTCTTGACATGACTGTATCAACAAACATAGTTTTATTAATATTAGTGTTGGTATTGCAAAAGTCAATCAATTCAAGTTCAGTGAACTGTTTTTTAACCATGAAATTACAATTTTTTACAATTTTATGTTTCAGACTGACCTCATCCGCCCATATAAATATTTTCCTGTTAATACGATCTGGCATCATATTTACTAATCTGTGCCAGTGTCTTGCAATTACCTTCCATTGTGTATTGTGTATGGTAAATTGGAACCCACACGATGTCTCCCATGACAGCTGGGTTGGGTGTGTATTTACCTACACCAAGGAAGAATCTACAAACTCTCATCTGAATCGCATTAATAAATGAAAAATTCTTGCAGCCCCAAATCGCGGCACCATATTCAACAATAGGACTTACAAGTGAATCAAATAGTTTTTATAGACGTCATATGAAATGCCACCAATAGCTTTACACTTAGCTATTACCAGACCTAAAACTCTGTTTTGCAGTAATACTAAAGTCTAGAAATTCATTTAAAACAAGGCCCAGATAACATGGATAAGTATATCCACTGCTAGTAGCAATATTCATATCCCCACACTTAAATTCATGACTTGATCGTTCGAATGAGTTCGGTCTGAAACTGGACAACATTACTCTTACATGCATTAACCCGGACGATACCAAGTTTCAATGAAATTTGATTCAAGGCATAGAATAATGATCTATGTAGGGTAATTGTTTTCCCTGATTAAAATGCAAACTATAATTATTAACTTTTTATACATTGTGACATGGATGAAGAGTTGTCTCATTGGCACTCATACCACATATTCTTATTTATATAATAATCTACTTAATCATGCATTTAATTTGTTTGATAGTTATCGTATGTTTTTGCAAATTTTCAGTTTAAAAAAAATGTACTGCCATTCAAAAGAGAGAAAAACAATTATTCTGAATAGATCGTCAATAATTGTTGAAAAAATAATCTGCTTTTCCGCGATAAAAATGTCATGAAAAAAAAAGAAGAGAAAAACTAAGTTGATACAATTAATTGCTTACATAGTGACTTGTATTTTTTTCATACACCGTAACAATTCATTTGTGTCATTTCTAAAGTTTATATCTAGATTAATCAGTGAGTTTTATTTCACTTTATAAATTAGCCATAGGGCGTATTAAACCTGAACGCATCAGAAAAGAACATCCCACTTTAGAGTGGTCGGTAAAAAAAATAGGATGCAAAATCTGCAATTATTTGCAGAAAATAATACTTTTTAACGGATTATATAAATCAGAATATGCATATTTTAAGGTTTTTCTTGTCGTATAACACACACCTCGCCTTTTTATACGACAAGAAAACCCTTTATATATGCATTATCTATAACATAAGGTATACTTTTAAATACAATAACCTATTGAAAAAGCCTTAACAAAAGTGAACAATTGATGCACATAGCGAACAGTGAATTAATCGTACACATTATACATTATACATGTATAACCTTTGTAAGAGGTCGATACGAGACTATACTTCTTTAGGTGAATACAAAGGCTACCGTTGTTATATTATGGTTGTCAACGCGCCATTCATTTGATCAGTTGTTACGATTGTGTCAGTCATTCTAAAAATAACTGTGCAATATCATTTTTCTATCTACAAGGTACACAGTAGCGCATGAATTGCTTACCTGGCACAGTATGCTACATGTATTTTAATATTTATCCTCACCTTTTTCCCGATCATTTTTTCTCAAGAAACAAATTGATTACCTTTATTTTAAAATAATGTTTTGCGATTGCGTTCAACTGAAATTAAGGAAAGTTAACATTAGAAACTAGATTACAATATTCATTCCAGTAAAATTATGAATAAAAAAAAAACATTTTAAAATCTTCAAAAGTCTTCCCTAGATCTTATATCCTTTTTGCTGTTATCGTTTCTGTCTTTCTGTTATATCTATAAATTTCGTAATTTTAGGGAAACATTTCATAATTTGTCAAAAGTCATTCATCTTTTAAAAATATGCAATATTTCACTATGAGTTAGTTTCAGTAATATTGGCATTTATGTGTGAATCTTGTATGGGCTTAACATTTTTGCTGTTTACAGTTTCTGCTGATATTTTTTTAGCCTTGTTGCAAAGACAATAGACAAAAGCTATACTTTTTCCAAAATGCTCTGTTTTATCGGAGTTATGATGGGAATCTTTAACAACTTATATGGACCGTCAAAGGCTCCCATATTTTGCTATGTTTGATACCTGGTACAAGGTTTAGCAAAGGGATTTTTAACGAACTTAAATTATCAAAAAAGGAATATTTTAATCATATAACAGCATATTCCAGAATAGATTATCATATACATTGAAACGTTAATATTAAAACGTTTAATAAGTATTTTGGTACAGAATCTTGTATTAAGCTTAAGTCCAAAATACTAAAAAGGCAAAACCTCGGTGATAACCGCTCATTACACAAGCAAGACATCCCTATTTAACTAACGTAGATGTTGTTTTTTTTTTGCCCCTTGTTTTAGGTTTCTGGCTATAACAAACTGTCTACCACTGAATGCTGTCTTATTCCGCATGAAATTGAAAGATAGTGATAAATGTACATGTCAACCATGTTGTACTGAAGAATCCGTTTTTCATGTATAGTTGGAATGCCAGACGTATATATAATATTATCAGCGAACGTTTCGTTTCTGATTTGCACTGACCATTTCCTTCTTGCAGGAACCGGTACCACCACCGGGCTGAAGTACGTTTACTATTCACTTTTCATTATTTACTATTCAAAATTCATGAATAGTGAACTAGTGAATAGTGAACAGTGGTTTTTTTCTCACTATTCACTATTCAGGTTTATTCAAATCGAATAACTTTGATAATCTACTTGTTCTGTTTTGTGTAATAATTGTTTTTATTCGATTCAAATTATATCAGCTAAACAAATTGAGGCCTAGTATTATAGTATTAAGGTATTAAGAGACAGGATATTTTTTTCCCTCCCCCTTTTATCTAAAATTATTTATTTTTTTGACTTAAGATTGCACTTGATTATTATCAATTGCATCTAATATCCACTTCGGTCAATGACACATAATACATTTTATGTATAGCTAGAAGCTTACGGTACAATTGTCGCACTTAATTTGTTACATATTTTCAATTTGGGGGAGAGGAGGGGGGTCCAACTTTTATTCATAAAGCATGAAAGTGAGCATTCGTTTCCGCTATCATTCCTCTATCGGGATGTCCACCCTTAATGAAATCCGACGGGTAAACGGTACACCTTGTGTCAGGAGAGGGCAAAAGAATTATTATGTCTCAACTTGCCAATAATTCTTTTCTAAATCTCAATTTCAAATTAAATATAGTAACATATTTAAACATAAAAAAACATAGAAATATAAACTAGAGGCTTTAAAGAGCCTGTGTCGCTCACCTTGGTATATGTGCATATTCAACAAAGGACACTCTCCAACATTGTAGACGAGAATAGAATTCATGACAAAAATCTCTGTTTTGTTGATCTTGTATTGCTGATCATTTAGTCTGTTTAATTTCTCGCTATCTTCTTTAGTTTTTGCTCAAAAGACAAAAGAGGGTAACAAAAATCCTGATTTAAGGGCAATCACTCCTATAAAGAGTGACAGTCTTCTAACTATATCGGCAAAATTTGACTTGTTGGTAGATCTTGACTTGCTGATAATTTTTGTGAATTATTTAAAGTGTCTATTTATCTATTATAATTTTTATCATGTAAGGCAAAACACAAGCAAAATGGTGAAAATCGTCATTAAAGTCCAATAACTCCAATAAGGAGTCGTCGGACGATTTCCTCCATATTGTCTTAATTGCATGTAGATCTTGTATTGCTGATCATTTTTGCTTATTTAAGTTTCTATCTATCTAATATAATTTTTAAGATATAAGGCAAAAACGCAAAACAATCGGTAAAAAATCGTCATCAAAGGGCAATAACTCTAATAAGTATTCGACTGACGATTTCGACCATGAAGTTAGACTTATTTGTAGATCTCGTCTTGCTGATCATGTTTGCATTTTAAAAATTTCTCTTTATCTATTATAGTTTTCAAGATAATATGCAAAAATAAAAAAATGGTAAAAATTGTCATTTAAGGGCAATAACTCCTACTTGAAGTTGTCTGACATTTTTAACGTACATGCACAATTGGTAGGGCTCAACATTCTGAACATTTTTCCACCTGTCAGATTTTCTCTTTTTATAACGGTTTTCCAAATAATAGACAAAACTTGCATTTTATCCTTATGTTCTATTTTTAGCCACGTCGGTCATCTTGGTTATGAGGCGGGGTCATCGGACACATTTTTGAAACTAAATACCCCAATGATGATTGTGACCAAGTTTGATTAAATTTGGCCAAGTAGTTTCAAAGGAGAAGATTTTTGAAAAAAAGTTAACAGACGACAACGGACGACGACGAACGACGGACGCCAAGTGATGAGAAAAGCTCACTTGGCCCTTTGGGCCAGGTAAGCTAAAAGGGCTAAGAAGCAATAAACAGAAGTAATGAAAGTTTCGTATAAAACATTCGGGGGTGTTTTCCTAAAGAAAAATCTAATAATAGCAATAACAAATAGATCTATGGAGCACCAAAATTCCGAAAACGGTCGAACCTAAGAAAAATACACCACCGCGCATGTTTCGATCGAGTTTTGAACCCTTGAATCCCCTAATTACAGGTATATCCTATATATCCTAAGAAGCTTATAGACTGGGCAACACATTTAAAGCTATGTAGCGAATATAGTGCACAGATCCTGTTTAAGGGGTCGTTTTCAGTATTCGTGTGCTCCATAACCGCTTTAATCGGATCTGTGCACTTTATTCAATATATACATTGTATAGCCCAGTTTTTATCATTTCTTGTGATATATAGGATATACATGTAATTAGGAGATTCAAGGGTCCGACGTTCGATCGAAACATTTTGGTGAAGTATGTTTTCTTGATTTCGGTCGTTTTCGGTATTCGTGTGCTCCATAACCCCATAAACCGGATCTGTGCACTATAAACGTTTTCTTACCAAGCCTATAGGCTTTCTAATAATATATAGGATATACCTGTAATTAGGGGATTCAAAGGTCCGACGGTCGATCAAAGCATGCTTGGTGAAGTATTTTTTCACAGTATCGGTCGTTTTCGGTATTTGTGTGCTCCATAACCACATAAACCGGATCTGTGCACTATATTCACTATAAACGTGTTGTTGTCAAGTCTAAAGGCGTTCATGTGATATATAGGATATACCTGTAATTAGAGGATTCTACGGTCCGACGGTCGATTGAAGCATGCTTGTGGAAATATTTTTTCTTAGTTTCGGTAGTTTTCGGTATTCGTGTGCTCCATAACCCCTAGAACTGGATCTGTGCACTATATTCACTATACACATTTTGTTGCTTAGTCTTTAGGCTATCTTATGATACATAGGATATACTTGTTATGAAGGGTTTCAAGGGTTCGACAGTTGCTCGAAACGTGCGTGTATTGTTTTTTTCTTTGTTTCGGTCGTTTTCGCAATTCGATTACCTTAAGCTTCAAGAAATCAATAGGTATCAGTGTCCGAAGTGGATATTAAACTCTCACTTTATATATTCAAATGCAATTTAAAGTATATTCATGTAATTAAAAAAAAATATTATCATGTCCCAAAGTACCTTAAATTTACACTATTAGGCTATACCATTTGTATACAATGTACGTTAATTTGAAAGTGGCAATTTTAGCTTACAGAATTTGAAAATCTTGCTATCGAATTCAACACATTAGTATATACAACGACATAAAAAGATATTAAAGTTATTCAAAACAATATTAGTTCACTATTCATGAATTTTGAATAGTGAAAAGTGAAAAGTGAATTGTGAACGTACTTCAGCCCGATGCAACCACCGTGTTTTTCACAGAGTTGTCTCGCTTTGAGAAGCTTAAATTTATTATTGGCGATATAGCATTTTTGTTCAGTGATTTATATCGAGGTAAAGGTTTATGAAATGGGCAAAAAATATTTGACCTCAATCCTAAAGCTCGCAATGGGTTGTTGAATGTTTTAATTTCTAAATTATTTTTTTTATATGAAAATTTGAAAGTTTACCATTTTTGTGAATGTCTATTTTAAGAAAATGTCAAAATATATATGTGAACTTTTGAAATTTTATCTAGATATCGCGCTGCACTTATTACGGTTTTCTTTTATTTATTTTTGTAGAATTCTTTACTCTCAAAGGATGGATTTTAAAAGAAATTCTTTTACTAAGATATTGATACTTTTAATTTTATAATGATGTGATCATTTTACGTACACTGTATATATTGTATAGTTTGTAAGACGCAAACACTAATACCCCGCTGATGTTTTCCCCCGATGTAAAGGGGTAGTTTCACAATAAATATATACACATCAATTAAACAAAAACGCAAAATTTCGTTTGTCTCATTTTGACTAAAATTGATCTAATGATTGCAGAGAAAATTTTGAAAAAAAGATTCCGAACTGATGTTATAGGAATCTGTTGCTCAGATGGCCGAATTGAATGGGAATGCAAAAAAGTACGTATTTTTTTATATCGGCAAAAAGAAAAAAGAAAAATATGGGAACAAAGAAATTATACTTTATAAAACCTTTCAAAATATGATGGTGGTTACTGATACATTGTAACAAGCTCAAAGTTCTTAATGATTTGCTGACAAGAAATCATCCCATTTTACACACATTATCAGCTTCTATATTTGCATATAGTATAGGAAGACATGTGTAGTGCCTAAAGTCAATTTAGACAGAGATAATTCAGATATAAATAGAAATCAAATTTCCTTTAGGATTATTTGAAAATTTAAATGGACGATTGAATAATTAAAAATCCTAAAAACATAAGACCCAATGATTTAACATGCATTATCTTTTACAATACAAGTACGTTTACTCCCCCCCCCCCCCCAAAAAAAAAAAAAAATTCGTACAAGGTATCTCACCTGCGTTTGCTGCTGTCAGTGTAAAGTGTAATTATGAAGTCAAATATTAAGTCAATAAGTTTTGCTTTAACGTTTTTCTTCAGATGCTATTTAAGGAATAACAGTACTGTAGTTGAAGAGTTGCCGTCGTCATTTGGCGATTTGATGGTCGCAAATTCAGTTAAACTCAATAATGACCGATAACGAAGGGCCGACGTGAGAGAAACAGAAAGTCTAGAAGATGATTTAGGAAAATATGTTCTTTTAAAAGAACTGTACGAAGCAAAACCTGCACTATGGGAAGAAGTTTATTGACTCCATATTTTTTTTTAAATTTTCTAAAATCCTTTTATTAGAGGATGAGCTATCTTCTCATATTTCATTTGAAATTTTCTAATAATTTTTTTCTTTTTACATAATTATGATTACCAGCGTAATCCTGAAAAGGTGTCATTTTTTTAAAATCCGGTAGCTTGAAAACAAGTGATTTTAACTTTATAATATGTTTTGAAAATAGCACGATATAATCATCTATTATCATATAAATTAAAACTACATTTTGGTAAAGTGTGGAAGTATGGTATCATATTTTATTTGAAACCTCATACTACCTTAACAACTGAAATAAATCTTCATAAAGGGTCGTTTTGGACGATTTACCTTTGTTGATATTAGTGCAAAGACAAATAATTTATCATTTGTCTTTTAACTGTGGTTTGGGGAAGGGGAGGGACATACAGTTTTTTCGACTTTAAATTATAAGTAATTTTCAATTACATACAGAAACAAGCAAGATGTTTCCCTAACTCAATGTTGGATTTACTTTTTCCCGTTATTGAAATGGCTAACAAGCTATTTTTTCACTTTTTAATTTCCTTATGTATCTATTAACGTTTTTAGTCTCATAATATCTAGTATTACGGCCAGAAATCATCTTTAAATTGTAGCCAACAAAAGACAGAAATCAATAATAAAATTTAACAAGATTTATTATACACAAGTTTACAAGAAGTATTACACAAAAAGAAATGTCAAGTTAACTGTCAAAATATATGTCCGATCTTTTGACTTTTCTTTATCCGGAAATATTCTCGGGAATCCAAACAGAATATTACGTCCAATCGGTCACAATCTAGTATATATGATGTTGTTCGTAAATAAAAGTGTCAATTCAACAACTGCAGAGAACTTCTGAGAATCCAATGTCTATGTCTGAATGTTTAACTTTAGTGTCTGTATATATATAGTTGTCACGATAACTTCTAGAACACTGTAGAAAGGAAACTCCTAGAAAACTGTAGAACGGAAACTTCTAGAACAATATTGAAGTTTAAATTACGTATCTTTTATTATGATCATTCTGGAATCATTATGTAAGTCAAATAGAAAGTTCTAATCATTCCATAAATATTTATGATTGTTCCAGTGATTTCTAAACTGCACATTTGTAAACAACTATGATGTAAACATATTATAAGGCCACACAAAACAAATTAGGCCAACTAAATAAATATGATAGTTACAATATCATAACACTAGAATCAAACAATTTTTTAACCCCCAACACCCGCAAAAGATAAATGGTCGGTGCCTTAACAGTTATACAGTTAATAGCAACAGCTTTACAACAGGATTAATCTGAAGCCTAACAAAACGATCATTCGGGTCCGTATTAATCTGGAAATTTTTCTTTAGAATATAATGCATGCAACTTGATATATTGTGCAGACACGTTTCTATTGTTGAATCGTGTATGTTGGCCTTTATATGTTAACATATATTTGTTCCTCCTAAAAGAGTTTTTTTCTCAGGAAATTTTGTTATTATCTGCTCCTGTTGAATTAAATATCATATACCATTTATTTCGACAGGAACAAATACTGTAATAGTTCTGCCAGTGAAAATAATTTCTAACCCAGGATATATATATATGAACGCTTTTGGTAATTTTGTTCGTTGGATTGCAGTCTTATTGACGTATACGGTCATATCTCCTTTTATTCATTATCATAAGTTTTAAGCATATTTGCTAAGCTATAAGCGACATCATATCACTTAATACTCAGTGTTAAATTTACATTCAGCGCTATTTTTCAAATCAAAAGTAACCTGATCAGAAAAGATTGCGCCACGTTATTATGGTCAAACCTGGATAGCTAACACGTACAAGATTGTAATTTCGATTAAAATATGCCAAAACCTGCAGTAAAAATAGATGTATGCCCCAAATAAACATTCCCCGATTGGTTGAACTACTATGGCGTCGATGTAAAGCAACGCAAGCCTCGATGTAAAGCACACGCTTCCCAAGAGTAAGAAGAGTTGTACAAATAATGTGAATTCACAGACCCCCGATTCAATTTATCTTTTGCTAAAAGTGTTCATCATTTTCTGTTTTGTATCTACCAACAACATTCCATTTTTCTATAATCCCGTTTTAAACATGTCGAAACCTGCAGTAAAAATAGATGTATGCCCCAAGTAAACATTCCCCGATTGGTTGCAAAGCTGTGGCCTCGATCTAAAGCAACGCAAGCACCCGCAAAAATTTCCGTTGATATGTTGAACTTCGACCCCGGGATTCAGCCGATTCACATAGAAATTTTCTTGCGCTCAAATGAAATTCTAAGTGAAGTATACTGGTAAAGTAAAATTATATTCTTTTACAGAAATATTTACACATTTTATCATTAATGTATTGTCATTCTTCTGCATATTTACGCTGAGCTTTAGTTAAATATAATTCAATACAAATTTTGTTACGTCAAGCATGAAGAGTAAGAATGTATTTCGCGCCAAAACAAGAAAATAATCTGTGTCACCAAATAAGTTTATCAGCATCTTTCTGAAATTTTCCAACAGAAAATAGCGTTAATTATAGAGAAATTTTGATGAGTATTACTTATTAATGTTAAGGTTCTCCAGAGGTGGTTCTCTACACCTTCTTGGCGGTCAATTTAATCCCATTTATCAATTATCCCCGATAGCGATGACACCCAGTCGATTTGTGTCATGAGTGAAAATCTTATCTATTTGATGAAATAACTTCTTCATTAACTGTACATGCAATATTTTTGTAGTTTTTGATAACCGTGCAAATTCCCATTGCATGTCCGCAAGATAAATGGGTTATGCATTTGTGAATTGTGTAAGTACAGTAATATTGTGTAATAAGAATAATGGCGGAGGATAAAAATTTGTGACGGTCAGTGCGTGATCACGTGACATTATTATTTGTAAACAAACGGGCTCCCCATGTAACACGTGTCGGAACTATCCATACAAGGTGCAATCAATCTTATATTTCACTATTTGATAATATTTCTGTGTCTGTTTGTAGGTTTTGCAGATCAGATGTCATAGTGTAGTTTCATAGACAAAAAAATACCATGATTGTTCCTGTTCAGTAGTTGTGAATTTTTTTTATAGAATTAAAAGGTAAGTCTACATTAGTCATTATTTAAATTAAGTCTGAAAAAATGACTCAACTCTCTGTGTAATTTTCCCCCAATTTTTGAAACATGCATAATTTAAAGAGCATTTGCTTCCCTTGAACCCTCCCCCCCCCCCCCCCCCCCCCTTACAAATTGCCCAAAACTCATACTCATAGTCCGAGATTACTCTGATGTCCAACATCTGTTTTTGCGATTCCGGCATTTTAACTCTTTATTTTCAAATTGAACACACTCGGCCATTCAGCTTATTTGCATCATAAATGAACGAGGTGTTGGATTATGTTTTCCTATTGAATAAGGGTCATTTTCATAAATCAGCTCTCATAATGCATTGTAAATTACTTTTTCTGTTGGTCATGTCACAATCTTTTAAAGTTAATGTAAAAATGCCAGTATTGATGTGTCAGTGTGAAAGCTGTCCAAATATGAGAAAATAGCGGGTGGCAGGTCGATTAAACTTACTTAAATGAAGAGAAAAATGAACTAATTGAGGCTCGATTTATATAGATTATGTTTTCCTGTTGAATAAGGGTCATTTGCATAAATCAGTTCCCATAATGTTGGTCATGTGACATTCTTATAAAGTGAAAGTTAAAATGAGGGTGGAAATGGGGGTACCTTCATGACGAATAACGGTAAACAATCTTGCCAAATGACGTTAACGGAAATTTTGGTGCATGACGATAAAATGAAGACTTTCTTCAAGACGAGAAAAAAAAAACAGATTTTGACGAATCACGTTAATTTTTCCCTTAAAAATAACGGTAACGATAATTATTTGAGACCTCTGACGAATCACGGTAAAATGTTAACCAATTTGACGCTAACGGTAGCCGAAAATGACCGTTTGACGATGAAATTTGAAAAAAAGGCAGGATGAGACAATATGAAAAAAAGGCAGGATGACAATTTATGTAAAAACCAAGTCGGGATAAACTAATAGAAAAAAAGGCAGGACAAAAAAGAGTGAAAAATAAAAAGGCAGGACAGATTACATCTCGAACTAAAAAAAAAAATGCAGGACAAAATTTTTCATCCTACAAATGTAGCCCCCCCCCCTTTTTCCCCCATAAAAAAGGCGGGTCTAGGATGAAATTTGAAAAAAAGGCAGGATGAGACAATATGAAAAAAAGGCAGGATGACAATTTATGTAAAAACAAGTCGGGATAAACTAATAGAAAAAAAGGCAGGACAAAAAAGAGTGAAAAATAAAAAGGCAGGACAGATTACATCTCGAACTAAAAAAAAAATGCAGGACAAAATTTTTCATCCTAGCCCCCCCCCCCCCCCCCCCCCCCCCCTTTTCCCCCATAAAAATGGAAAGGAAGCTCCCTTATAGTGTTTCCTTCAGAGGGTGTTGGCCTGGAATGGTACCCTGCAGTTTTCATACGCCTGTTCATGAGAAATATTATGGTATGCCTTTGTCCGTCTGTCTGCCCTGATCTGTCTGTTTCTAGCATGTTGTTCACTAACTCAGTAATATTTTCACCAATTTGCATGAAACTCTGGTGAATTGATTATATCTACTGACGTGAGCTCCCTTTTAGATTTTTAGGAATTTTATAATATACATTTTCAAAATGTGAGGTTTTATTCATTAAAAAAGGGGGATTTTCATGTTGACGCCCATTAACTCTAAAAATGCTTTGTTCACTTAACTCTTCAACGCTTTCACCAATTTGCATGAAACTGTTGTGAATTGATTATTTTATAAATTTTAGGTTTCCCGTTTCGAAGTTTTATGGGATTGTATTCATGTATTGATGTGAGCTCCCTTTAGATTGTTTTGGAATTTTAGAATTTACATTATCCAGTTACAATGTAAGGGGTTTTATTCATTCAAAAAGGGGGATTTCCATGTTTTCGGACATTAACTCGAAAATGCTTTAAGCAGTTGTCATTTGTCATGAAACTTTGGTTAATTGTTTATATATATCTATTGATGCAAGCTCCCTTTCAATTTAATAAATTGTGGGATTTTATTCATAAAAAAGGATGGCTTTCCCAGTTTGCAGATCAAATTCAAAAGTTTGTACATGCACTTCTCAGGCATGTTTCAGTAAATGTGTAAATTATAACTGACATAACTAACTTTGACAATGACCACATATTTTTAAGTTCAATGTACATGAAATATACAAGGTAATGCATGAAGACTCGATACTGCTGCAAGGTTATACAGGGTTGTCAATGAAACAAAAAAAAAATTTGTTTGCCAACTGAGTGTTTCCTTCAGAAGGTTTTGGTGTGGTATGACACCCTGTCATTTTTATACGCCCGTTTACGGGACGTACTATGGTATACCGTTGTCCGTCTGTCTGTCCGCCGTCAACATGTCTGACATTAACTCAAAACCGCTTTAACCAACTTGCATAAAATTTGGTGAATTGTTTATATCTATTGACATAAGCTCCCTTTTGTTTTTTATAAATTTTAGATTTTACGTTTCTGAGTTATGGGGTTTTATTCATTATAAAAAGGGGGATTTTCCAGTTTTCGGACAATAAAAGCTTTCACCAACTTGCAAGAAATTGTGGTGAATTGTTTATATCTATTTACATGAGTTCCCTTTCGATTTTTATATATTTTACATTTTACATTTCTGAGTTACAGGGTTTTATTCATGAAAAAGGGGGAATTTTCCAGTTTCGGACAAAAATCAAAAATGCTTTCAGCAGTTTGTATGAAACTTTGGTGAATTGTTTATATTTATATTGATGTAAGCTCCGTTTAGAATTTTATAAATTTTACATTTTACATTTCTGAGTGATGGGGTTTTATTCATTAAAAAAGGGGTGATTTTCCAGTTTTCGGACAATAGCTCAAAAATGTTCTCAGAAATTCTCATGAAACTTAAGTGAATTGTTTATATCTATTGATGCAAGCTCCCTTTACATTTTCATTAATTTCTAATATGACTGGGAATTAATTGAACTTTATTTGTTTATAGTCTGACGACAGATTTACTAAGTTGCGCAACAGCACAGTGTATTGCACAACAGCAAGAAATCTTTAATTTCATCACGTTCTAATGAAGTAACAAGCTTATTTTGACGAAAGTTAGAATGATTTGATCTACGCTTGAGTAACAAGTACCAGAAATGATAAAAAAAATTGTCTTTATGAAAATAACATGCAACCAACTTTAAAATCAATGCTTTAAACTCCTAAAGAAAATAAATAGTTTATGTCTTTGGATTTCTTTACTTTCAAATGAAAAATTGCTGTTTCATCGACTTGGTAAATGTTGAATATTGCCGATGACGAAAGCGAAATCGAGTATCGTAAACAACAGGGCGACTAGATTTCGCTTTTGAAGGTCGGTCAAAGCGAAGTGGCGACCGGGAAAGCGACTTTGTCGCCCCAGTAGCATGGTAACGTGAGCCCTGCACAATGCTTATTACTTTAAAACACAGTCCTGTAATATTTTTTATTCTACTTTGAATATTGCCTGCTTATTTCAGCAACTATTCTTACAAAACAATCCTCTATTTATCCTAGGTGTTGCACTCAGTATTGTTGATTATATTTATATGTATATGTAGTAAATTGAATGCAACCCCCTTTTTGAAGGTAAGTAACAGTTAACAAACTTTATCACTTATCAGTAGTTCAGAATGGTTTAAAAAAAGATCTAATAGATGTTACATTATGCCTTCCTCTCAAAAAGTTTGCATGTGTTTTAAAGTGGTTATTTAGCAATGTAATTTTTTCCCTCAGTATTAACATTAATTTGGAAGTAAGTTAAAAAATTTCAGTTAACCAAAATTATTTCACGCCTAATTTATATAAACAAAACCCACGTCGATATATAACATGTACAACAATCAAACATCAACCCACACCAAACTGGATGTAATTGAAAGACATCTAGAGGTCAATATACAGTCTCGAACAAAAGACAAAATAAGAAAAAATATAGCGAATTTTTTAGAAGAATTATTATTGCATGTATATTTGCAATATTTAAAATGCATAGTTTAAAATCTTTTGAGTTTTAGGTTCCACCTACCATTTTAGAAAACTGGGATTTCATTGCAGCTAGTCTATTAGATAACATTTTATAGTTTTGAATGTTTCTTCATCAGTTAAGTTATAGATATTTCATATCTTTTGGATAGTTTTGTGGTGTTTCGTAAATTATACCATAGTTTTTTGTTGAAAGCCCCGGCCTTAACCTTACGAGACCGAAGGTCGAGTGAGGTTGCCGGGGGTTTCAACAAAAACTATGGTATAATTTACGAAACACCACAAAACTATCCAAAAGATATGAAATATCTGTTTTAACCTATAGCATCTTTTCATGTTTAAAATTTTATACTTCATTTTTTTTGTATGTTTAATTTAAAATAATTTTAATAAGAATCAGCTAAATAACCCTTTTCGGGCCTTACACTCAAAGCTCCGCCTACTTTCTTAAATAAGCACGGGATTCTGAAACCGCGGGAATATCAGTTAGACCTGAATTTTCGACACCGAAGGATGCACAATTACATTGGTGGCGGATAACGTTACAGATCTAGACGAAAACATGGCGAAGGAATTAGATTTTCTGGATATGGACGCAAGATAAGTCACAGATTTTCTGAAATTTGGAAGCTCTCTTGAATCCCAGATTTAGAGTTAGTTTTTATTTATTTCATCTCAACGATCGAAATGTTGAATTGTTTTTATTATTAAGGATTCTGTACCCTTGTGTTGATTCAATGCTAAACATATGGAAATTTTATAGAAAATCCACAGTCTTTCCACTTGTACTCTCATATTTGGCAATTCGGTGCTTGATAGAAAGAGGATTATTGCATGGAGTGCTAGCAATGATTTCCTTAAAAAAAGTTGATAAATTTAGATATTGGTTGAAACAAATATAAATATGGACCAATTCAAGTACACCTTCTAGGGTGCGCCCGACTTTATTGACTCGGCACGAGTTTTTTTAAAATTTAAAGATTGTTTAGGACTTTTTGTAAACAATTAACGCTAGCACATCATAGAAAAACAAGTGAGTAATTTATGTTTAAAATTTTATATAAGTAATCTCTGTATTAAAGTCTGTGGATTTTTTACAAATATCTTGGTTTTATTTTCCACAAAATCCTCTTTTTATATTAAATGCAATGAATCAATAAATAATAATACTTTGCACGAAGTTCTTAATTTTTAATAACGAGGAAATTAATTTCAACAGAGCTTTTAAAGTCATACATTAATTAAAAGGGAACCCGGATTTCAAAATTATCACGATTATAATCATGCACATGTTGATTATAGGTAAAAAGTTGTGCATTTTGAGTAACCAGTTGCTATCTAATTTTAACGGTCCAACATTATTGTTATAAATAGTCTAATGTATATATCATATATATGAAGCTCCTTAAAAGGGGTGTGCCACCTTTTCCATCCCTCTTAAAAAAAAAGCCTCGGCAAATTTAAATCTAGACGCGTAGCTGTACAGTGGAGCCTATGAGGATACAATCTAAGTATATATTTCAATAACTGAAAATCAGCTGATATTTTCAAGTAATATAGTTTATATATATTTTTTAAACTATTCGTTTGGTTGTTTTGATAGGATATGTTTGTTAATTTTAAAATATAGGACAATGGAGTTGGTGTACGTGGGTTCGATTCCCACCCTAGGCATTCATTTAAATCGGCTGGTGCAAAGTGGGCAGTTTAGCTTAGTGGCCCCGCACTGACTCTGTTGTTCTTGTGTTAAAAAATTCAAGAAACCAAAGTTAGGTCTCCCTATCTTTCTTTTTCTTTTCGAAGACCATATCCAACAAAACCATGGTATAATTGTGAAAATTATACCATAGATAGCTATGGTATAATTTTCGGTTATTGGAATTTATACTCTTGTTGCATTCCCATAGGTTACATTGTACAGCTATAGGTTAACTAAAATTAGGTGGAGGTATGTTCTTATTTCTGACAGAGGGGTACTCAACCTATATCAATGTGTGCATGAAGCGATTGATAGTTGCTAGATACTGAATAATTTTACCACAAATTTGTGAAAGTTTTAACCGGTGTATATACTTAAAATATGTTAATAAAGTTCATGTCTTTTTCAGGACTTCTGATCCAACCATGTAGTATATGGCATGTTTGTGAGATATGGTTTTGGCCAGTAGGATGTTCATGAAGGACCTGTAGTACAAAGTATATCACTGGATTGAGCTCATTGTCTAAGTGTATTATTAAAGTGCTTTGCTTTGAGCTCAGTTCATTGTTATGCAATTCATTCTTTGTGAAATAAAGATTTGACAGACAACTCTCGTGTACAAGAATTGTCAAAGTAGTATCCATTCTATGTACAATGTAAGTAATAGGGAGATAAAAGCATTTTATTAAGATTTGAACCAAACATTTTTTGTCCATTAGCCAAACTAAAAAAAAAAGCACAAATTCACCAAACAATGCTACTGGCGCTACTAGCAATATGATGCTAGGTTTTTTTGTTACACTTTATTTTTTTACATCTGTACTGCCTACTGGCGACTCAGTCCTGAGTGTAAATGGTCATTCAGTATGTTAAGAAAAAGACCAAAATTTATAAGGCCTATCTGGCCTAATTGATTTCTAAAATATATTTCATTGTACATGTTCAACATTTATCATTCATTTGTTTATTCTTTAATTTGTGTGAATTAACAGTAAATGTTAATTACTACACTTTCATACCATAACAAAACTGCCTTACTGCATTGGTATCACATATATTTGTATCCATATAACAAAAAAAACTGAAAAGAGAATACTTTTGCAATAGCTTTTTCATATTGCATACTAAAACTTTTTAGATATTTAGACATATTAAGTAGATGTTCATAATATACACTTGACATTTTATCATATGACTTCTTTAGTTAGTTATGAGTCTTTGAAGCATGCTCACAAAAGTTCTTTTGTTGATATCATTTTCATACTGGTCAAAACTTTTTTTTTGCTTTGACCAGCTTTGGAGGAGATATTTTCAAAGAATTAATAAAAAAATAACACAAAAATTCACTTTCTAGCTCATCTAGCCCCTATCATCATGTCAGGCATTGTCATTACTAAAAAACATTAAATGTCTTCTAAACTGAGAAACAATTTCCACATTTAACCGAAATCTTTTACTTATGATACTGACAATCCCCCACAAAGTAATATAAATAGAACCATACAAATAGTAAGCAAATACATGTTCTTAGATACCATCTCCCATATAAAAAAATCACATTAAGAAAAAAATGAACCTATTATGTGTTCCTCTCCTAGCTACAAAATGTATCCAAAATCAAAGATGTGGAACATATATATTCTATCATAATCATTTGGTAAATTACTGCAATTAGTATCTCTTCCATGCCCGTGTTGAACATGAAAAACTAAATATTACATAAACAACACCCCTAATGCTCATGTTGGTTGTCATTGTTAATACATAGAAAACATAAAACATAGAACTCTTTTTGTCATATAAAACACTGTCAAACATCCAATCATACTATCCACACTGATCTGTGTCCACACTCGTTTAAAAGTAAAATATGGATTTTGGGTTGCGTAGAAATTTCGTGGTACACTAAAGAGGTCTACGACTTTTAGTCCAAAAATACAGAACTGTTCTCTTTTAGTATAATTTCAAGCTTCTTTGTAAAATAAAATTTGTTGAGATTTATTCCGAAAATGGCCCAAAATACACGTGACGTCCTTCCAGGAAACGTAACGTCACAATGTTGAAAGACAATCATTTTGTTGACATCTAATTATATGAAATGAATAAACGTAGAGTAAAAATCTATTTTATTTGTATGAGACACGACATGATAGTTGTTCAATTATCAAACAAAAGCACGGGTTCGATTCTATTTTATTTGAATGACACACGATATGATATTTGTTCAATTATCAAATAGAAACACCAGTTCAAAGCTGTTCAAAATCGAATGGAAAATCGTATCGTGTAAACAGAACGCTGTACGAATTACCTAGGCAACGAGATCAAATCGGATGAAAATTCGACCGTGTAATTGCACATTAAGATCGCAATGTTGTCTCCCTTCCACAGCATCGACAAAACGTATTTGTTAACCCGACTTGAATTGGCCATAACATGATTTTCTGACTATAAAGGTTTTTCCTTTATTGTACAAATCAAAATGTCATTCACTGCTAAATATTGTTGCTGATATTTAGTTTGATCCAGTATTGGAAATCATTCATCAACATTGATTATAATCAGTTACTGTTATAAGTAAAGACTGAAGAACTCTTTACAATCGGCTTAAATGTGAAATTAATTCGAAAAGTATTTCCTCTTCCCCTTTCATAAGGGTTTTAGTCATCTATAACCCAAGTTTTAAAAAATATTGTCTTAACATGACAACGAATACTTTACATCAAAAGATTACATCTGTACATTGTATATGTATACTAAAACTATATACAATAAAAAAAAAAAAAAAATAATATTTAAATAGAGGTAAACAAGACTTGTACTATTTTGACATATAAACATGAAGGTAAATGTATCAACGTAGCTTTACGCCCCTTCAAATATTCATTTCTATTATAAACAAGTCCGAAAATGGAAACATTACATCAATAACATCATAACGTGTACATGTATCAGGATAAAAATACTGACTTTGACTAAATATGTTAAGTTAAAAAATTTGATGCTATACATGTAACAAATCTAAAAATTGTACACAAAACAAATATCTGCCCTAATTTTACTCACCCATAGCGAAAAGCTGTACGTTAACTTCTGCTTTATCTCAAAATTCGTTTTTATCAGTTGATATACATATATGAATATGAATTGAAGATAAAATGTCAAAATTAGGTACAAGATAAATTTTTCTAAGTGAATTAGATTTTTCTACCTTTAATCCATTCGTAAATTTTACGGACGCCATCACGATTTGGTTGACCGTTATGAAATATCTGTTTCACAGATGATAACGGATATGTTCCAATTGTCGTAACTACAATACCGTCCCATTTTCCCCGAATGTGACCTATCGAATTAGGCTTATCACCGGGTTTGAGATAATTTTGATAACAATTATTTAATATCAAAAATACATGACAAATAGTGGAGATACAACACTATAAAAATATTTTTCTCTTAACTAACTAGACGAATAAGCCATTACAATCAAATGGGAGTGTAGAGATAGAACTGTGTAGTTCTGACAAAAACTCGTAGAGTGTAGAAATCTCGTATTATAGTTGTATAGGGAAATAGACCATTGCACTTGGATCTCAAACATATAGCTATTTCCATTTTTATCAAAAGTGGACATGTAACACTATAAGATTCACACGACGAGTCCTTGGTTTCTTAATATTTTCTTAAATGACATTTCCAAACCATGATATACCAAATAAAAGTAGAAATGGTGATTATTTTCTTTTCGTATTCCCTCTGAGTTGGCCTTCTTCATAGTTCTGAATCAGTGACATTACTGTGGGTTAAGAAGCTAACATAAATGTTAGATTAACAAAAATATTCTTGTCACGTATGCGTAAAATCCAGTGCAAGATCACGCAATCGACCTCAATCAGTTAATTTAGCTTTCACATTAAATTTTCTGTTGATAAATGTTTCAATCATGTTTGATAATATAACATTATATCGTAATTCATCTTTTACGTGAAATTTGATTGCAACAACTCTTTGAGACTGAATTAAAAATTTGAATAGCACCCAATTTCCCAAACACAAAAAATGAAATAAAATAAATAACTAATGTAAACAAAATCAGTCAAAATCCTTTTAAACGCAATTATAATTGACCTTTTGTAAATGAAAAATTTGTAGTTAATTTTGTGAAATGTTGCTTTTAGCTCAATATCCATTGAAACATGGGAATCACCTTAACTAAAAATTAAAAATAATGTGACAAGAAAGTTTAGGGAATTTGTAAGCTAAAATAATATTTAAATTTACGTAAAGTTGCATGTCCTCATAGACGTCTTATGTACTTATATCCATACTGTAAAAATATTATTAAAATTCATTTATCAATATCTTCATCATAAATCAAATAACTGTTCTGCATCATTAATTTTGTATACATAGTAAAGAACTTCATCTTCCTTATTCAATATCTGAACCTGTAATAACAATAGATAATAACTTAGATATTCTAGCATTTATTATGAAAAAGCCAATTTACATCCGTCAATGTGACTGAGTTTTAAGGATGTAGTCAGGTGAAATTAAAAAAATCTAGAATTTAAAATTGATACTATAAGTCAGAAGAGCATTAGTTAAGGATGTTCGCTCCTCTTGTTTTTGATTTTTTGCCAGATATTCGGAATCCTCTAGTTTTATCCATGTAGAACCATTAAAAATTTTGCCCGCTAACCCCTACTTTTCTTTTCATTATTGTATTACATATAGTTTAAAAAGCCATATTTGAAAATCTTATGAAATCCTTGTTATTTTTTCATTGTTTTTGAAAGAAAAAAGGTGCCAATGTTAAATGTATGAAAAATCTAGAGAGAATCATTTCCCGCCAAATTTTCAATGGCTTATATCTCGAAAACAAGCACACGGACCTTTAATTTTTTTCTGCTTTTTATAGTTCCTTTATTCATATACTATCAATTTATATCAGTCTTTTAAAAAGCTTGTTATTTTGAAACAGAGTAGCGAACATCCTTAAGGAACAAATTAAACTTAAAATATTGATATATAGGTTGTGGAAATCCTTTTCGAAATTATTGAATTTTTAAAAAAAATGGCGAGAAAAGGCTGACTCGGACTTTTACCTTATATTTAGCATTGGCATTTTTTTGGTCTCAAATCGTGAGAAAAGAAATCTAGAATAGATTACCTCATTTAGTTTTGCCAAAATTCCAAATTTCTGTGATTTTTATTTATTCATTTATTTTCTATTCTTTTTCAAATATACGGATCATTATATATTAATATATGGATTTATGTATTATTTGGATATAATATAATAATTTATAAATGTATATATTTCAGATAAAGTAAACTTATAAGAACTAGCCAAATTGTTATATACTACTATTGGTTAACGAGGCCGGGATTAGGTACCGGTATGTTTTGTATCCAACTGCCAAATGTCAAAATTATCAGTAAAGCATGGTACACAAATAATAAAATTATCACATGAAATGATGAGTATATTATTACTATTCAGATTTCAGATATTTTAATAATACTGTTACTTTTATTCTGTTACTTACACGCAGTTTCATTACCGGGTCACGTGAGAGACCCGGTCTAAAAAGTCATACACTGTACGTCACAATGGGGTAAATCTGTTATAAGATTCTCTCCTCCCACCCCGCTGAATCCCGATTCCCTCCCACTGGATCCCCGTTCCCTCACTTCGGAATCATACGGTCACTCCGGAATATCCCGGACCATCCAGGAATATACCGGAGTCACTTACCATGTCCATTATTTAAAATGTCCGTCCACTATGGAATATTCCGGAGTACCTGTTTATGACCTTTTAATGTTAAATAAGGACGTTTCAATCAAAATAAAGGACGAATTTCGTTAAAATCACTGAATGAAGTCACTTCAAATTGCTACAAATTAAATATGAATCCAATATTCAGGATTAATAAGAGAGAAGGTTATTTCGTGCGTGACAAATACATGAAGTAGCTACACAAGATGAAATGAACTAAAAGGAACAATTCAAGTCAAAAATTATTAAAAAAACAAAACAAACAAAACAAAGAAGAGATAGATAACTATTCGATATGCCGTGCGATAAATATACTGTTTAGTTTGAAATGCAAATTCGAGTACTCTTTCTGGTATGTGTATACTTCAAATGCCAAGAACTTGTCTATGCTTTAAATTATGAAGCTAATATATTCTTTCGCTTTATATTTCACTTTCAATACAAATATTTTCTGTTTTCCTTGAAATATAGGGTACTTCAGAAATTAAACTTGAAACATCTGCTTGATCTTAAACAACGATTGAGAAAAAAATTACATTTTGTGGGTGTTGTTTGCTTTATTTTCGATGATATCTTAAAAAAAGAATATATGAACTCAGTGTGACGCATCACCGCCAGATAAAGGTAACCCCATAGCGGTGAAAAGCAACAAGAGTGCACACACTGAAATGTCTCGCCTTCTTTACTAATCACTGATATTATGTTGATAGTCCTAAATATTAAGTTTTATTACAACTGTCACATAAACTTAACATTAACCAAGAAAACTAAACATTGACCAATGAACCATGAAAATGAGGTCAAGGTCAGATGAACCATGCCAGGCAGGCATGTACAGCTAACAATTCTTCCATACAACAAATATAGTTGACCTATTGCTTATAGTTTAAGAAAAACAGACCAAAACACAAAATTTAACACTGAGCAATGAACTGTGAAAATGAGGTCAAGGTCAAATAAAACCTGCGCGACTGACATATAGATCATAAAATATTTCAATACACCAAATATAGTTGACCTATTGCATATAGTATTAGAAAAAAAGACCAAAACTCAAAATCTTAACTTTGACCACTAAACCATGAAAATGAGGTCAAGGTCAAATGACACCTGCCAGCTAGACATGTACACCTTACAATCATTCCATACACCAAATATAGTAGACCTATTGCATACAGTATAAGAAAAACAGACCAAAACACAAAAACTTAACTATAACCACTGAACCATGAAAATGAGGTCAAGGTCAGATGACACCTGCCAGTTGGACATGTACACCTTACAGTCCTTCCATACACCGAATATACTACACCTATTGCTTATAGTATCTGAGATATGGACTTGACCACCAAAACTTAACCTTGTTCACTGAACCATGAAATGAGGTCGAGGTCAAGTGAAAACTGTCTGACAGGCATGAGGACCTTGCAAGGTACGCACATACCAAATATAGTTATCCTACTACTTATAATAAGAGAGAATTTAACATTACAAAAAATGTTAACTTTTTTTTCAAGTAGTCACTGAACCATGAAAATGAGGTCAAGGACATTGGACATGTGACTGACGGAAACTTCGTAACATGAGGCATCCATATACAAAGTATGAAGCATACAGGTCTTCCACCTTCTAAAATATAAAGCTTTTAAGAAGTTAGCTAACGCCGCCGCCGCCGTAGCCGCCGCCGCCGCCGGATCGCTATCCCTATGTCGAGCTTTCTGCGACAAAAGTCGCAGGCTCGACAAAAAGTATCTACCCGTAAAATAAAAACAAGAGTGCACACGCTGAAATGTCTCGCCTTCTTTACTAATCATTGATATTATGTTAATAGTCCTAAATATAAAGCTTTATTACAACTGTCACATAAACTTAACATTAACCAAGTAAACTAAACATTGACCAATGCACCATGAAAATGAGGTCAAGGTCAGATGAACCATACTAGGCAGGCATGTACAGCTAACAATTCTTCCATACAACAAATATAGTTGATCTATTGCTTATAGTTTAAGAAAAACAGACCAAAACACAAAAATGTAACACTGAGCAATGAACCTTGAAAATGAGGTCAAGGTCAAATAAAACCTGCGTGACTGACATATAGATCATAAAATATTTCCATACACCAAATATAGTTGAACTATTGCATATAGTATTAGAAAAAAAAGACCAAAACTCAAAAACTTAACTTTGACTACTGAGGTCAAGGTCAGATGACACCTGCCAGCTACATTGTAGATATGTACACCTTACAATCATTCCATACACCAAATAAAGTAGACCTATTGCATACAGTATAAGAAAAACAGACCAAAAACACCAAAATTAACTATAACCACTGAACCATGAAAATGAGGTCACGGTCAGATGACACCTGCCAGTTGGACATGTACATCTTACAGTCCTTCCATTCACCGAATATACTAGACCTATTTCTTATAGTATCTGAGATATGGACTTGACCACCAAAACTTAACCTTGTTCACTGATCCATGAAATGAGGTCGAGGTCAAGTGAAAACTATCTGACGGGCATGAGGACCTCGCAAGCTACACACAAACCAAATATAGTTATCCTATTACTTATAATAAGAGAGAATTTAACATTACAAAAAATCTTAACTTTTTTTTCCAGATCTTCCACCTTCTAAAATATAAATCTTTTAAGAAGTTAGCTAACGCCGCCGCCGCCGCCGCCGGATCACTATCCCTATGTCGAGCTTTCTGCGACAAAAGTTGCAGGCTCGACAAAACCTATTCGACGTTCAATTTTTTCGCTTTTTTACACGAATTTCTCTGTGAAAACAATAGTTTATTTCGAAATATTTCGAAAAACAGTCTGGTTTAAGCTTAGATATGACACAACTATTTTTTACGAAAACGTCAAATGAATAGTCGAAGGATACATGTGTTTTTAAGAAGGTTGAACTACTCACATGCCTTTTTGAATAGGTACAACACTGTCCGATTCTAACGATTTGAAGAGAGAGTAAGCCAATTAAGGATCATAATACTCAAGCTAGCAGCCACTCGCTAGCAGCCACTCCGCTAGCAGCCAGTTTTCAGGTATGTCTATAAACCCAAAAGTTGCATAAGATTCAAACTAACTAAAACGTTTTTATTTTATATTACCACTACAATATCTGTTTTAACTTCAATTTAGCCGTCGAAAACACTATTCAATGAATTCGGAAATTTCATTATCTGTTCAATATTTTAAAAACAATAGTATGTATTTTTAACATCGTGCAGGTGCTGCACGCTTTAATACTTCACTTCAACTGTCAACACTGAAAAATGACATTATTTAAATGTTGCCTTAATTTTCTTGTTACATGGTATCGACTTTTCCATCAGAAAATGTTTGTGCGATATTGTGTGAAATAGCTTTCCATATTCTCGGCATCCTGTAAAATAGTTCCTAAAAAGTAAATATGTTTCTACGCTACAAGAATACAAAGTTGCGTTCGTACTTTTTATACTTTCATGTCAAACAAATCTGTTTAAGCGAATCATTCTTTTTCAGTAACAGTGGGTTTCGCTTTGTTTTGATGACACGCAGGGTTTATTTTTAGTAATCAAAGTATGGTGTGCAAGGACATAACTAATTAATTATATTACCATTTTTTTAAATACGTCTAAGAATTGCCTATACCCCACCTGGATTTTTCAGTCAAGCATGCCTAAGGGTCCCAACTTTCATTTGCACCTAGTGTGGAAAAAAGTATTGCCTCAGAATTTTTTTTAGAAACTTTGAAAGTTAGGGTAGGGTAGGGTGCCGGACCCCAACTTTGGATCAATTTTAAAAAAAATCCGTGCTATACCCCACCTGGATTTTTCAGTCAAGCATGCCTAAGGGTCCCAACTTTCATTTGCACCTAGTGTGGAAAAAAGTATTGCCTCAGAATTTTTTTTAGAAACTTTGAAAGTTAGGGTAGGGTAGGGTGCCGGACCCCAACTTTGGATCAATTTTAAAAAAAATCCGTGCTATACCCCACCTGGATTTTTCAGTCAAGCATGCCTAAGGGTCCCAACTTTCATTTGCACCTAGTGTGGAAAAAAGTATTGCCTCAGAATTTTTTTTAGAAACTTTGAAAGTTAGGGTAGGGTAGGGTGCCGGACCCCAACTTTGGATCAATTTTAAAAAAAATCCGTGCTATACCCCACCTGGATTTTTCAGTCAAGCATGCCTAAGGGTCCCAACTTTCATTTGCACCTAGTGTGGAAAAAAGTATTGCCTCAGAATTTTTTTTAGAAACTTTGAAAGTTAGGGTAGGGTAGGGTGCCGGACCCCAACTTTGGATCAATTTTAAAAAAAATCCGTGCTATACCCCACCTGGATTTTTCAGTCAAGCATGCCTAAGGGTCCCAACTTTCATTTGCACCTAGTGTGGAAAAAAGTATTGCCTCAGAATTTTTTTTAGAAACTTTGAAAGTTAGGGTAGGGTAGGGTGCCGGACCCCAACTTTGGATCAATTTTAAAAAAAATCCGTGCTATACCCCACCTGGATTTTTCAGTCAAGCATGCCTAAGGGTCCCAACTTTCATTTGCACCTAGTGTGGAAAAAAGTATTGCCTCAGAATTTTTTTTAGAAACTTTGAAAGTTAGGGTAGGGTAGGGTGCCGGACCCCAACTTTGGATCAATTTTAAAAAAAATCCGTGCTATACCCCACCTGGATTTTTCAGTCAAGCATGCCTAAGGGTCCCAACTTTCATTTGCACCTAGTGTGGAAAAAAGTATTGCCTCAGAATTTTTTTTAGAAACTTTGAAAGTTAGGGTAGGGTAGGGTGCCGGACCCCAACTTTGGATCAATTTTAAAAAAAATCCGTGCTATACCCCACCTGGATTTTTCAGTCAAGCATGCCTAAGGGTCCCAACTTTCATTTGCACCTAGTGTGGAAAAAAGTATTGCCTCAGAATTTTTTTTAGAAACTTTGAAAGTTAGGGTAGGGTAGGGTGCCGGACCCCAACTTTGGATCAATTTTAAAAAAAATCCGTGCTATACCCCACCTGGATTTTTCAGTCAAGCATGCCTAAGGGTCCCAACTTTCATTTGCACCTAGTGTGGAAAAAAGTATTGCCTCAGAATTTTTTTTAGAAACTTTGAAAGTTAGGGTAGGGTAGGGTGCCGGACCCCAACTTTGGATCAATTTTAAAAAAAATCCGTGCTATACCCCACCTGGATTTTTCAGTCAAGCATGCCTAAGGGTCCCAACTTTCATTTGCACCTAGTGTGGAAAAAAGTATTGCCTCAGAATTTTTTTTAGAAACTTTGAAAGTTAGGGTAGGGTAGGGTGCCGGACCCCAACTTTGGATCAATTTTAAAAAAAATCCGTGCTATACCCCACCTGGATTTTTCAGTCAAGCATGCCTAAGGGTCCCAACTTTCATTTGCACCTAGTGTGGAAAAAAGTATTGCCTCAGAATTTTTTTTAGAAACTTTGAAAGTTAGGGTAGGGTAGGGTGCCGGACCCCAACTTTGGATCAATTTTAAAAAAAATCCGTGCTATACCCCACCTGGATTTTTCAGTCAAGCATGCCTAAGGGTCCCAACTTTCATTTGCACCTAGTGTGGAAAAAAGTATTGCCTCAGAATTTTTTTTAGAAACTTTGAAAGTTAGGGTAGGGTAGGGTGCCGGACCCCAACTTTGGATCAATTTTAAAAAAAATCCGTGCTATACCCCACCTGGATTTTTCAGTCAAGCATGCCTAAGGGTCCCAACTTTCATTTGCACCTAGTGTGGAAAAAAGTATTGCCTCAGAATTTTTTTTAGAAACTTTGAAAGTTAGGGTAGGGTAGGGTGCCGGACCCCAACTTTGGATCAATTTTAAAAAAAATCCGTGCTATACCCCACCTGGATTTTTCAGTCAAGCATGCCTAAGGGTCCCAACTTTCATTTGCACCTAGTGTGGAAAAAAGTATTGCCTCAGAATTTTTTTTAGAAACTTTGAAAGTTAGGGTAGGGTAGGGTGCCGGACCCCAACTTTGGATCAATTTTAAAAAAAATCCGTGCTATACCCCACCTGGATTTTTCAGTCAAGCATGCCTAAGGGTCCCAACTTTCATTTGCACCTAGTGTGGAAAAAAGTATTGCCTCAGAATTTTTTTTAGAAACTTTGAAAGTTAGGGTAGGGTAGGGTGCCGGACCCCAACTTTGGATCAATTTTAAAAAAAATCCGTGCTATACCCCACCTGGATTTTTCAGTCAAGCATGCCTAAGGGTCCCAACTTTCATTTGCACCTAGTGTGGAAAAAAGTATTGCCTCAGAATTTTTTTTAGAAACTTTGAAAGTTAGGGTAGGGTAGGGTGCCGGACCCCAACTTTGGATCAATTTTAAAAAAAATCCGTGCTATACCCCACCTGGATTTTTCAGTCAAGCATGCCTAAGGGTCCCAACTTTCATTTGCACCTAGTGTGGAAAAAAGTATTGCCTCAGAATTTTTTTTAGAAACTTTGAAAGTTAGGGTAGGGTAGGGTGCCGGACCCCAACTTTGGATCAATTTTAAAAAAAATCCGTGCTATACCCCACCTGGATTTTTCAGTCAAGCATGCCTAAGGGTCCCAACTTTCATTTGCACCTAGTGTGGAAAAAAGTATTGCCTCAGAATTTTTTTTAGAAACTTTGAAAGTTAGGGTAGGGTAGGGTGCCGGACCCCAACTTTGGATCAATTTTAAAAAAAATCCGTGCTATACCCCACCTGGATTTTTCAGTCAAGCATGCCTAAGGGTCCCAACTTTCATTTGCACCTAGTGTGGAAAAAAGTATTGCCTCAGAATTTTTTTTAGAAACTTTGAAAGTTAGGGTAGGGTAGGGTGCCGGACCCCAACTTTGGATCAATTTTAAAAAAAATCCGTGCTATACCCCACCTGGATTTTTCAGTCAAGCATGCCTAAGGGTCCCAACTTTCATTTGCACCTAGTGTGGAAAAAAGTATTGCCTCAGAATTTTTTTTAGAAACTTTGAAAGTTAGGGTAGGGTAGGGTGCCGGACCCCAACTTTGGATCAATTTTAAAAAAAATCCGTGCTATACCCCACCTGGATTTTTCAGTCAAGCATGCCTAAGGGTCCCAACTTTCATTTGCACCTAGTGTGGAAAAAAGTATTGCCTCAGAATTTTTTTTAGAAACTTTGAAAGTTAGGGTAGGGTAGGGTGCCGGACCCCAACTTTGGATCAATTTTAAAAAAAATCCGTGCTATACCCCACCTGGATTTTTCAGTCAAGCATGCCTAAGGGTCCCAACTTTCATTTGCACCTAGTGTGGAAAAAAGTATTGCCTCAGAATTTTTTTTAGAAACTTTGAAAGTTAGGGTAGGGTAGGGTGCCGGACCCCAACTTTGGATCAATTTTAAAAAAAATCCGTGCTATACCCCACCTGGATTTTTCAGTCAAGCATGCCTAAGGGTCCCAACTTTCATTTGCACCTAGTGTGGAAAAAAGTATTGCCTCAGAATTTTTTTTAGAAACTTTGAAAGTTAGGGTAGGGTAGGGTGCCGGACCCCAACTTTGGATCAATTTTAAAAAAAATCCGTGCTATACCCCACCTGGATTTTTCAGTCAAGCATGCCTAAGGGTCCCAACTTTCATTTGCACCTAGTGTGGAAAAAAGTATTGCCTCAGAATTTTTTTTAGAAACTTTGAAAGTTAGGGTAGGGTAGGGTGCCGGACCCCAACTTTGGATCAATTTTAAAAAAAATCCGTGCTATACCCCACCTGGATTTTTCAGTCAAGCATGCCTAAGGGTCCCAACTTTCATTTGCACCTAGTGTGGAAAAAAGTATTGCCTCAGAATTTTTTTTAGAAACTTTGAAAGTTAGGGTAGGGTAGGGTGCCGGACCCCAACTTTGGATCAATTTTAAAAAAAATCCGTGCTATACCCCACCTGGATTTTTCAGTCAAGCATGCCTAAGGGTCCCAACTTTCATTTGCACCTAGTGTGGAAAAAAGTATTGCCTCAGAATTTTTTTTAGAAACTTTGAAAGTTAGGGTAGGGTAGGGTGCCGGACCCCAACTTTGGATCAATTTTAAAAAAAATCCGTGCTATACCCCACCTGGATTTTTCAGTCAAGCATGCCTAAGGGTCCCAACTTTCATTTGCACCTAGTGTGGAAAAAAGTATTGCCTCAGAATTTTTTTTAGAAACTTTGAAAGTTAGGGTAGGGTAGGGTGCCGGACCCCAACTTTGGATCAATTTTAAAAAAAATCCGTGCTATACCCCACCTGGATTTTTCAGTCAAGCATGCCTAAGGGTCCCAACTTTCATTTGCACCTAGTGTGGAAAAAAGTATTGCCTCAGAATTTTTTTTAGAAACTTTGAAAGTTAGGGTAGGGTAGGGTGCCGGACCCCAACTTTGGATCAATTTTAAAAAAAATCCGTGCTATACCCCACCTGGATTTTTCAGTCAAGCATGCCTAAGGGTCCCAACTTTCATTTGCACCTAGTGTGGAAAAAAGTATTGCCTCAGAATTTTTTTTAGAAACTTTGAAAGTTAGGGTAGGGTAGGGTGCCGGACCCCAACTTTGGATCAATTTTAAAAAAAATCCGTGCTATACCCCACCTGGATTTTTCAGTCAAGCATGCCTAAGGGTCCCAACTTTCATTTGCACCTAGTGTGGAAAAAAGTATTGCCTCAGAATTTTTTTTAGAAACTTTGAAAGTTAGGGTAGGGTAGGGTGCCGGACCCCAACTTTGGATCAATTTTAAAAAAAATCCGTGCTATACCCCACCTGGATTTTTCAGTCAAGCATGCCTAAGGGTCCCAACTTTCATTTGCACCTAGTGTGGAAAAAAGTATTGCCTCAGAATTTTTTTTAGAAACTTTGAAAGTTAGGGTAGGGTAGGGTGCCGGACCCCAACTTTGGATCAATTTTAAAAAAAATCCGTGCTATACCCCACCTGGATTTTTCAGTCAAGCATGCCTAAGGGTCCCAACTTTCATTTGCACCTAGTGTGGAAAAAAGTATTGCCTCAGAATTTTTTTTAGAAACTTTGAAAGTTAGGGTAGGGTAGGGTGCCGGACCCCAACTTTGGATCAATTTTAAAAAAAATCCGTGCTATACCCCACCTGGATTTTTCAGTCAAGCATGCCTAAGGGTCCCAACTTTCATTTGCACCTAGTGTGGAAAAAAGTATTGCCTCAGAATTTTTTTTAGAAACTTTGAAAGTTAGGGTAGGGTAGGGTGCCGGACCCCAACTTTGGATCAATTTTAAAAAAAATCCGTGCTATACCCCACCTGGATTTTTCAGTCAAGCATGCCTAAGGGTCCCAACTTTCATTTGCACCTAGTGTGGAAAAAAGTATTGCCTCAGAATTTTTTTTAGAAACTTTGAAAGTTAGGGTAGGGTAGGGTGCCGGACCCCAACTTTGGATCAATTTTAAAAAAAATCCGTGCTATACCCCACCTGGATTTTTCAGTCAAGCATGCCTAAGGGTCCCAACTTTCATTTGCACCTAGTGTGGAAAAAAGTATTGCCTCAGAATTTTTTTTAGAAACTTTGAAAGTTAGGGTAGGGTAGGGTGCCGGACCCCAACTTTGGATCAATTTTAAAAAAAATCCGTGCTATACCCCACCTGGATTTTTCAGTCAAGCATGCCTAAGGGTCCCAACTTTCATTTGCACCTAGTGTGGAAAAAAGTATTGCCTCAGAATTTTTTTTAGAAACTTTGAAAGTTAGGGTAGGGTAGGGTGCCGGACCCCAACTTTGGATCAATTTTAAAAAAAATCCGTGCTATACCCCACCTGGATTTTTCAGTCAAGCATGCCTAAGGGTCCCAACTTTCATTTGCACCTAGTGTGGAAAAAAGTATTGCCTCAGAATTTTTTTTAGAAACTTTGAAAGTTAGGGTAGGGTAGGGTGCCGGACCCCAACTTTGGATCAATTTTAAAAAAAATCCGTGCTATACCCCACCTGGATTTTTCAGTCAAGCATGCCTAAGTATTGCCTCAGAATTTATTTTTAGAAACTTTGAAAGTTAGGGTAGGGTAGGGTGCCGGACCCCAACTTTGGATCAATTTTAAAAAAAATCCGTGCTATACCCCACCTGGATTTTTCAGTCAAGCATGCCTAAGGGTCCCAACTTTCATTTGCACCTAGTGTGGAAAAAAGTATTGCCTCAGAATTTTTTTTAGAAACTTTGAAAGTTAGGGTAGGGTAGGGTGCCGGACCCCAACTTTGGATCAATTTTAAAAAAAATCCGTGCTATACCCCACCTGGATTTTTCAGTCAAGCATGCCTAAGGGTCCCAACTTTCATTTGCACCTAGTGTGGAAAAAAGTATTGCCTCAGAATTTTTTTTAGAAACTTTGAAAGTTAGGGTAGGGTAGGGTGCCGGACCCCAACTTTGGATCAATTTTAAAAAAAATCCGTGCTATACCCCACCTGGATTTTTCAGTCAAGCATGCCTAAGGGTCCCAACTTTCATTTGCACCTAGTGTGGAAAAAAGTATTGCCTCAGAATTTTTTTTAGAAACTTTGAAAGTTAGGGTAGGGTAGGGTGCCGGACCCCAACTTTGGATCAATTTTAAAAAAAATCCGTGCTATACCCCACCTGGATTTTTCAGTCAAGCATGCCTAAGGGTCCCAACTTTCATTTGCACCTAGTGTGGAAAAAAGTATTGCCTCAGAATTTTTTTTAGAAACTTTGAAAGTTAGGGTAGGGTAGGGTGCCGGACCCCAACTTTGGATCAATTTTAAAAAAAATCCGTGCTATACCCCACCTGGATTTTTCAGTCAAGCATGCCTAAGGGTCCCAACTTTCATTTGCACCTAGTGTGGAAAAAAGTATTGCCTCAGAATTTTTTTTAGAAACTTTGAAAGTTAGGGTAGGGTAGGGTGCCGGACCCCAACTTTGGATCAATTTTAAAAAAAATCCGTGCTATACCCCACCTGGATTTTTCAGTCAAGCATGCCTAAGGGTCCCAACTTTCATTTGCACCTAGTGTGGAAAAAAGTATTGCCTCAGAATTTTTTTTAGAAACTTTGAAAGTTAGGGTAGGGTAGGGTGCCGGACCCCAACTTTGGATCAATTTTAAAAAAAATCCGTGCTATACCCCACCTGGATTTTTCAGTCAAGCATGCCTAAGGGTCCCAACTTTCATTTGCACCTAGTGTGGAAAAAAGTATTGCCTCAGAATTTTTTTTAGAAACTTTGAAAGTTAGGGTAGGGTAGGGTGCCGGACCCCAACTTTGGATCAATTTTAAAAAAAATCCGTGCTATACCCCACCTGGATTTTTCAGTCAAGCATGCCTAAGGGTCCCAACTTTCATTTGCACCTAGTGTGGAAAAAAGTATTGCCTCAGAATTTTTTTTAGAAACTTTGAAAGTTAGGGTAGGGTAGGGTGCCGGACCCCAACTTTGGATCAATTTTAAAAAAAATCCGTGCTATACCCCACCTGGATTTTTCAGTCAAGCATGCCTAAGGGTCCCAACTTTCATTTGCACCTAGTGTGGAAAAAAGTATTGCCTCAGAATTTTTTTTAGAAACTTTGAAAGTTAGGGTAGGGTAGGGTGCCGGACCCCAACTTTGGATCAATTTTAAAAAAAATCCGTGCTATACCCCACCTGGATTTTTCAGTCAAGCATGCCTAAGGGTCCCAACTTTCATTTGCACCTAGTGTGGAAAAAAGTATTGCCTCAGAATTTTTTTTAGAAACTTTGAAAGTTAGGGTAGGGTAGGGTGCCGGACCCCAACTTTGGATCAATTTTAAAAAAAATCCGTGCTATACCCCACCTGGATTTTTCAGTCAAGCATGCCTAAGGGTCCCAACTTTCATTTGCACCTAGTGTGGAAAAAAGTATTGCCTCAGAATTTTTTTTAGAAACTTTGAAAGTTAGGGTAGGGTAGGGTGCCGGACCCCAACTTTGGATCAATTTTAAAAAAAATCCGTGCTATACCCCACCTGGATTTTTCAGTCAAGCATGCCTAAGGGTCCCAACTTTCATTTGCACCTAGTGTGGAAAAAAGTATTGCCTCAGAATTTTTTTTAGAAACTTTGAAAGTTAGGGTAGGGTAGGGTGCCGGACCCCAACTTTGGATCAATTTTAAAAAAAATCCGTGCTATACCCCACCTGGATTTTTCAGTCAAGCATGCCTAAGGGTCCCAACTTTCATTTGCACCTAGTGTGGAAAAAAGTATTGCCTCAGAATTTTTTTTAGAAACTTTGAAAGTTAGGGTAGGGTAGGGTGCCGGACCCCAACTTTGGATCAATTTTAAAAAAAATCCGTGCTATACCCCACCTGGATTTTTCAGTCAAGCATGCCTAAGGGTCCCAACTTTCATTTGCACCTAGTGTGGAAAAAAGTATTGCCTCAGAATTTTTTTTAGAAACTTTGAAAGTTAGGGTAGGGTAGGGTGCCGGACCCCAACTTTGGATCAATTTTAAAAAAAATCCGTGCTATACCCCACCTGGATTTTTCAGTCAAGCATGCCTAAGGGTCCCAACTTTCATTTGCACCTAGTGTGGAAAAAAGTATTGCCTCAGAATTTTTTTTAGAAACTTTGAAAGTTAGGGTAGGGTAGGGTGCCGGACCCCAACTTTGGATCAATTTTAAAAAAAATCCGTGCTATACCCCACCTGGATTTTTCAGTCAAGCATGCCTAAGGGTCCCAACTTTCATTTGCACCTAGTGTGGAAAAAAGTATTGCCTCAGAATTTTTTTTAGAAACTTTGAAAGTTAGGGTAGGGTAGGGTGCCGGACCCCAACTTTGGATCAATTTTAAAAAAAATCCGTGCTATACCCCACCTGGATTTTTCAGTCAAGCATGCCTAAGGGTCCCAACTTTCATTTGCACCTAGTGTGGAAAAAAGTATTGCCTCAGAATTTTTTTTAGAAACTTTGAAAGTTAGGGTAGGGTAGGGTGCCGGACCCCAACTTTGGATCAATTTTAAAAAAAATCCGTGCTATACCCCACCTGGATTTTTCAGTCAAGCATGCCTAAGGGTCCCAACTTTCATTTGCACCTAGTGTGGAAAAAAGTATTGCCTCAGAATTTTTTTTAGAAACTTTGAAAGTTAGGGTAGGGTAGGGTGCCGGACCCCAACTTTGGATCAATTTTAAAAAAAATCCGTGCTATACCCCACCTGGATTTTTCAGTCAAGCATGCCTAAGGGTCCCAACTTTCATTTGCACCTAGTGTGGAAAAAAGTATTGCCTCAGAATTTTTTTTAGAAACTTTGAAAGTTAGGGTAGGGTAGGGTGCCGGACCCCAACTTTGGATCAATTTTAAAAAAAATCCGTGCTATACCCCACCTGGATTTTTCAGTCAAGCATGCCTAAGGGTCCCAACTTTCATTTGCACCTAGTGTGGAAAAAAGTATTGCCTCAGAATTTTTTTTAGAAACTTTGAAAGTTAGGGTAGGGTAGGGTGCCGGACCCCAACTTTGGATCAATTTTAAAAAAAATCCGTGCTATACCCCACCTGGATTTTTCAGTCAAGCATGCCTAAGGGTCCCAACTTTCATTTGCACCTAGTGTGGAAAAAAGTATTGCCTCAGAATTTTTTTTAGAAACTTTGAAAGTTAGGGTAGGGTAGGGTGCCGGACCCCAACTTTGGATCAATTTTAAAAAAAATCCGTGCTATACCCCACCTGGATTTTTCAGTCAAGCATGCCTAAGGGTCCCAACTTTCATTTGCACCTAGTGTGGAAAAAAGTATTGCCTCAGAATTTTTTTTAGAAACTTTGAAAGTTAGGGTAGGGTAGGGTGCCGGACCCCAACTTTGGATCAATTTTAAAAAAAATCCGTGCTATACCCCACCTGGATTTTTCAGTCAAGCATGCCTAAGGGTCCCAACTTTCATTTGCACCTAGTGTGGAAAAAAGTATTGCCTCAGAATTTTTTTTAGAAACTTTGAAAGTTAGGGTAGGGTAGGGTGCCGGACCCCAACTTTGGATCAATTTTAAAAAAAATCCGTGCTATACCCCACCTGGATTTTTCAGTCAAGCATGCCTAAGGGTCCCAACTTTCATTTGCACCTAGTGTGGAAAAAAGTATTGCCTCAGAATTTTTTTTAGAAACTTTGAAAGTTAGGGTAGGGTAGGGTGCCGGACCCCAACTTTGGATCAATTTTAAAAAAAATCCGTGCTATACCCCACCTGGATTTTTCAGTCAAGCATGCCTAAGGGTCCCAACTTTCATTTGCACCTAGTGTGGAAAAAAGTATTGCCTCAGAATTTTTTTTAGAAACTTTGAAAGTTAGGGTAGGGTAGGGTGCCGGACCCCAACTTTGGATCAATTTTAAAAAAAATCCGTGCTATACCCCACCTGGATTTTTCAGTCAAGCATGCCTAAGGGTCCCAACTTTCATTTGCACCTAGTGTGGAAAAAAGTATTGCCTCAGAATTTTTTTTAGAAACTTTGAAAGTTAGGGTAGGGTAGGGTGCCGGACCCCAACTTTGGATCAATTTTAAAAAAAATCCGTGCTATACCCCACCTGGATTTTTCAGTCAAGCATGCCTAAGGGTCCCAACTTTCATTTGCACCTAGTGTGGAAAAAAGTATTGCCTCAGAATTTTTTTTAGAAACTTTGAAAGTTAGGGTAGGGTAGGGTGCCGGACCCCAACTTTGGATCAATTTTAAAAAAAATCCGTGCTATACCCCACCTGGATTTTTCAGTCAAGCATGCCTAAGGGTCCCAACTTTCATTTGCACCTAGTGTGGAAAAAAGTATTGCCTCAGAATTTTTTTTAGAAACTTTGAAAGTTAGGGTAGGGTAGGGTGCCGGACCCCAACTTTGGATCAATTTTAAAAAAAATCCGTGCTATACCCCACCTGGATTTTTCAGTCAAGCATGCCTAAGGGTCCCAACTTTCATTTGCACCTAGTGTGGAAAAAAGTATTGCCTCAGAATTTTTTTTAGAAACTTTGAAAGTTAGGGTAGGGTAGGGTGCCGGACCCCAACTTTGGATCAATTTTAAAAAAAATCCGTGCTATACCCCACCTGGATTTTTCAGTCAAGCATGCCTAAGGGTCCCAACTTTCATTTGCACCTAGTGTGGAAAAAAGTATTGCCTCAGAATTTTTTTTAGAAACTTTGAAAGTTAGGGTAGGGTAGGGTGCCGGACCCCAACTTTGGATCAATTTTAAAAAAAATCCGTGCTATACCCCACCTGGATTTTTCAGTCAAGCATGCCTAAGGGTCCCAACTTTCATTTGCACCTAGTGTGGAAAAAAGTATTGCCTCAGAATTTTTTTTAGAAACTTTGAAAGTTAGGGTAGGGTAGGGTGCCGGACCCCAACTTTGGATCAATTTTAAAAAAAATCCGTGCTATACCCCACCTGGATTTTTCAGTCAAGCATGCCTAAGGGTCCCAACTTTCATTTGCACCTAGTGTGGAAAAAAGTATTGCCTCAGAATTTTTTTTAGAAACTTTGAAAGTTAGGGTAGGGTAGGGTGCCGGACCCCAACTTTGGATCAATTTTAAAAAAAATCCGTGCTATACCCCACCTGGATTTTTCAGTCAAGCATGCCTAAGGGTCCCAACTTTCATTTGCACCTAGTGTGGAAAAAAGTTTTGCCTCAGAATTTTTTTTAGAAACTTTGAAAGTTAGGGTAGGGTAGGGTGCCGGACCCCAACTTTGGATCAATTTTAAAAAAAATCCGTGCTATACCCCACCTGGATTTTTCAGTCAAGCATGCCTAAGGGTCCCAACTTTCATTTGCACCTAGTGTGGAAAAAAGTATTGCCTCAGAATTTTTTTTAGAAACTTTGAAAGTTAGGGTAGGGTAGGGTGCCGGACCCCAACTTTGGATCAATTTTAAAAAAAATCCGTGCTATACCCCACCTGGATTTTTCAGTCAAGCATGCCTAAGGGTCCCAACTTTCATTTGCACCTAGTGTGGAAAAAAGTATTGCCTCAGAATTTTTTTTAGAAACTTTGAAAGTTAGGGTAGGGTAGGGTGCCGGACCCCAACTTTGGATCAATTTTAAAAAAAATCCGTGCTATACCCCACCTGGATTTTTCAGTCAAGCATGCCTAAGGGTCCCAACTTTCATTTGCACCTAGTGTGGAAAAAAGTATTGCCTCAGAATTTTTTTTAGAAACTTTGAAAGTTAGGGTAGGGTAGGGTGCCGGACCCCAACTTTGGATCAATTTTAAAAAAAATCCGTGCTATACCCCACCTGGATTTTTCAGTCAAGCATGCCTAAGGGTCCCAACTTTCATTTGCACCTAGTGTGGAAAAAAGTATTGCCTCAGAATTTTTTTTAGAAACTTTGAAAGTTAGGGTAGGGTAGGGTGCCGGACCCCAACTTTGGATCAATTTTAAAAAAAATCCGTGCTATACCCCACCTGGATTTTTCAGTCAAGCATGCCTAAGGGTCCCAACTTTCATTTGCACCTAGTGTGGAAAAAAGTATTGCCTCAGAATTTTTTTTAGAAACTTTGAAAGTTAGGGTAGGGTAGGGTGCCGGACCCCAACTTTGGATCAATTTTAAAAAAAATCCGTGCTATACCCCACCTGGATTTTTCAGTCAAGCATGCCTAAGGGTCCCAACTTTCATTTGCACCTAGTGTGGAAAAAAGTATTGCCTCAGAATTTTTTTTAGAAACTTTGAAAGTTAGGGTAGGGTAGGGTGCCGGACCCCAACTTTGGATCAATTTTAAAAAAAATCCGTGCTATACCCCACCTGGATTTTTCAGTCAAGCATGCCTAAGGGTCCCAACTTTCATTTGCACCTAGTGTGGAAAAAAGTATTGCCTCAGAATTTTTTTTAGAAACTTTGAAAGTTAGGGTAGGGTAGGGTGCCGGACCCCAACTTTGGATCAATTTTAAAAAAAATCCGTGCTATACCCCACCTGGATTTTTCAGTCAAGCATGCCTAAGGGTCCCAACTTTCATTTGCACCTAGTGTGGAAAAAAGTATTGCCTCAGAATTTTTTTTAGAAACTTTGAAAGTTAGGGTAGGGTAGGGTGCCGGACCCCAACTTTGGATCAATTTTAAAAAAAATCCGTGCTATACCCCACCTGGATTTTTCAGTCAAGCATGCCTAAGGGTCCCAACTTTCATTTGCACCTAGTGTGGAAAAAAGTATTGCCTCAGAATTTTTTTTAGAAACTTTGAAAGTTAGGGTAGGGTAGGGTGCCGGACCCCAACTTTGGATCAATTTTAAAAAAAATCCGTGCTATACCCCACCTGGATTTTTCAGTCAAGCATGCCTAAGGGTCCCAACTTTCATTTGCACCTAGTGTGGAAAAAAGTATTGCCTCAGAATTTTTTTTAGAAACTTTGAAAGTTAGGGTAGGGTAGGGTGCCGGACCCCAACTTTGGATCAATTTTAAAAAAAATCCGTGCTATACCCCACCTGGATTTTTCAGTCAAGCATGCCTAAGGGTCCCAACTTTCATTTGCACCTAGTGTGGAAAAAAGTATTGCCTCAGAATTTTTTTTAGAAACTTTGAAAGTTAGGGTAGGGTAGGGTGCCGGACCCCAACTTTGGATCAATTTTAAAAAAAATCCGTGCTATACCCCACCTGGATTTTTCAGTCAAGCATGCCTAAGGGTCCCAACTTTCATTTGCACCTAGTGTGGAAAAAAGTATTGCCTCAGAATTTTTTTTAGAAACTTTGAAAGTTAGGGTAGGGTAGGGTGCCGGACCCCAACTTTGGATCAATTTTAAAAAAAATCCGTGCTATACCCCACCTGGATTTTTCAGTCAAGCATGCCTAAGGGTCCCAACTTTCATTTGCACCTAGTGTGGAAAAAAGTATTGCCTCAGAATTTTTTTTAGAAACTTTGAAAGTTAGGGTAGGGTAGGGTGCCGGACCCCAACTTTGGATCAATTTTAAAAAAAATCCGTGCTATACCCCACCTGGATTTTTCAGTCAAGCATGCCTAAGGGTCCCAACTTTCATTTGCACCTAGTGTGGAAAAAAGTATTGCCTCAGAATTTTTTTTAGAAACTTTGAAAGTTAGGGTAGGGTAGGGTGCCGGACCCCAACTTTGGATCAATTTTAAAAAAAATCCGTGCTATACCCCACCTGGATTTTTCAGTCAAGCATGCCTAAGGGTCCCAACTTTCATTTGCACCTAGTGTGGAAAAAAGTATTGCCTCAGAATTTTTTTTAGAAACTTTGAAAGTTAGGGTAGGGTAGGGTGCCGGACCCCAACTTTGGATCAATTTTAAAAAAAATCCGTGCTATACCCCACCTGGATTTTTCAGTCAAGCATGCCTAAGGGTCCCAACTTTCATTTGCACCTAGTGTGGAAAAAAGTATTGCCTCAGAATTTTTTTTAGAAACTTTGAAAGTTAGGGTAGGGTAGGGTGCCGGACCCCAACTTTGGATCAATTTTAAAAAAAATCCGTGCTATACCCCACCTGGATTTTTCAGTCAAGCATGCCTAAGGGTCCCAACTTTCATTTGCACCTAGTGTGGAAAAAAGTATTGCCTCAGAATTTTTTTTAGAAACTTTGAAAGTTAGGGTAGGGTAGGGTGCCGGACCCCAACTTTGGATCAATTTTAAAAAAAATCCGTGCTATACCCCACCTGGATTTTTCAGTCAAGCATGCCTAAGGGTCCCAACTTTCATTTGCACCTAGTGTGGAAAAAAGTATTGCCTCAGAATTTTTTTTAGAAACTTTGAAAGTTAGGGTAGGGTAGGGTGCCGGACCCCAACTTTGGATCAATTTTAAAAAAAATCCGTGCTATACCCCACCTGGATTTTTCAGTCAAGCATGCCTAAGGGTCCCAACTTTCATTTGCACCTAGTGTGGAAAAAAGTATTGCCTCAGAATTTTTTTTAGAAACTTTGAAAGTTAGGGTAGGGTAGGGTGCCGGACCCCAACTTTGGATCAATTTTAAAAAAAATCCGTGCTATACCCCACCTGGATTTTTCAGTCAAGCATGCCTAAGGGTCCCAACTTTCATTTGCACCTAGTGTGGAAAAAAGTATTGCCTCAGAATTTTTTTTAGAAACTTTGAAAGTTAGGGTAGGGTAGGGTGCCGGACCCCAACTTTGGATCAATTTTAAAAAAAATCCGTGCTATACCCCACCTGGATTTTTCAGTCAAGCATGCCTAAGGGTCCCAACTTTCATTTGCACCTAGTGTGGAAAAAAGTATTGCCTCAGAATTTTTTTTAGAAACTTTGAAAGTTAGGGTAGGGTAGGGTGCCGGACCCCAACTTTGGATCAATTTTAAAAAAAATCCGTGCTATACCCCACCTGGATTTTTCAGTCAAGCATGCCTAAGGGTCCCAACTTTCATTTGCACCTAGTGTGGAAAAAAGTATTGCCTCAGAATTTTTTTTAGAAACTTTGAAAGTTAGGGTAGGGTAGGGTGCCGGACCCCAACTTTGGATCAATTTTAAAAAAAATCCGTGCTATACCCCACCTGGATTTTTCAGTCAAGCATGCCTAAGGGTCCCAACTTTCATTTGCACCTAGTGTGGAAAAAAGTATTGCCTCAGAATTTTTTTTAGAAACTTTGAAAGTTAGGGTAGGGTAGGGTGCCGGACCCCAACTTTGGATCAATTTTAAAAAAAATCCGTGCTATACCCCACCTGGATTTTTCAGTCAAGCATGCCTAAGGGTCCCAACTTTCATTTGCACCTAGTGTGGAAAAAAGTATTGCCTCAGAATTTTTTTTAGAAACTTTGAAAGTTAGGGTAGGGTAGGGTGCCGGACCCCAACTTTGGATCAATTTTAAAAAAAATCCGTGCTATACCCCACCTGGATTTTTCAGTCAAGCATGCCTAAGGGTCCCAACTTTCATTTGCACCTAGTGTGGAAAAAAGTATTGCCTCAGAATTTTTTTTAGAAACTTTGAAAGTTAGGGTAGGGTAGGGTGCCGGACCCCAACTTTGGATCAATTTTAAAAAAAATCCGTGCTATACCCCACCTGGATTTTTCAGTCAAGCATGCCTAAGGGTCCCAACTTTCATTTGCACCTAGTGTGGAAAAAAGTATTGCCTCAGAATTTTTTTTAGAAACTTTGAAAGTTAGGGTAGGGTAGGGTGCCGGACCCCAACTTTGGATCAATTTTAAAAAAAATCCGTGCTATACCCCACCTGGATTTTTCAGTCAAGCATGCCTAAGGGTCCCAACTTTCATTTGCACCTAGTGTGGAAAAAAGTATTGCCTCAGAATTTTTTTTAGAAACTTTGAAAGTTAGGGTAGGGTAGGGTGCCGGACCCCAACTTTGGATCAATTTTAAAAAAAATCCGTGCTATACCCCACCTGGATTTTTCAGTCAAGCATGCCTAAGGGTCCCAACTTTCATTTGCACCTAGTGTGGAAAAAAGTATTGCCTCAGAATTTTTTTTAGAAACTTTGAAAGTTAGGGTAGGGTAGGGTGCCGGACCCCAACTTTGGATCAATTTTAAAAAAAATCCGTGCTATACCCCACCTGGATTTTTCAGTCAAGCATGCCTAAGGGTCCCAACTTTCATTTGCACCTAGTGTGGAAAAAAGTATTGCCTCAGAATTTTTTTTAGAAACTTTGAAAGTTAGGGTAGGGTAGGGTGCCGGACCCCAACTTTGGATCAATTTTAAAAAAAATCCGTGCTATACCCCACCTGGATTTTTCAGTCAAGCATGCCTAAGGGTCCCAACTTTCATTTGCACCTAGTGTGGAAAAAAGTATTGCCTCAGAATTTTTTTTAGAAACTTTGAAAGTTAGGGTAGGGTAGGGTGCCGGACCCCAACTTTGGATCAATTTTAAAAAAAATCCGTGCTATACCCCACCTGGATTTTTCAGTCAAGCATGCCTAAGGGTCCCAACTTTCATTTGCACCTAGTGTGGAAAAAAGTATTGCCTCAGAATTTTTCTTAGAAACTTTGAAAGTTAGGGTAGGGTAGGGTGCCGGACCCCAACTTTGGATCAATTTTAAAAAAAATCCGTGCTATACCCCACCTGGATTTTTCAGTCAAGCATGCCTAAGGGTCCCAACTTTCATTTGCACCTAGTGTGGAAAAAAGTATTGCCTCAGAATTTTTTTTAGAAACTTTGAAAGTTAGGGTAGGGTAGGGTGCCGGACCCCAACTTTGGATCAATTTTAAAAAAAATCCGTGCTATACCCCACCTGGATTTTTCAGTCAAGCATGCCTAAGGGTCCCAACTTTCATTTGCACCTAGTGTGGAAAAAAGTATTGCCTCAGAATTTTTTTTAGAAACTTTGAAAGTTAGGGTAGGGTAGGGTGCCGGACCCCAACTTTGGATCAATTTTAAAAAAAATCCGTGCTATACCCCACCTGGATTTTTCAGTCAAGCATGCCTAAGGGTCCCAACTTTCATTTGCACCTAGTGTGGAAAAAAGTATTGCCTCAGAATTTTTTTTAGAAACTTTGAAAGTTAGGGTAGGGTAGGGTGCCGGACCCCAACTTTGGATCAATTTTAAAAAAAATCCGTGCTATACCCCACCTGGATTTTTCAGTCAAGCATGCCTAAGGGTCCCAACTTTCATTTGCACCTAGTGTGGAAAAAAGTATTGCCTCAGAATTTTTTTTAGAAACTTTGAAAGTTAGGGTAGGGTAGGGTGCCGGACCCCAACTTTGGATCAATTTTAAAAAAAATCCGTGCTATACCCCACCTGGATTTTTCAGTCAAGCATGCCTAAGGGTCCCAACTTTCATTTGCACCTAGTGTGGAAAAAAGTATTGCCTCAGAATTTTTTTTAGAAACTTTGAAAGTTAGGGTAGGGTAGGGTGCCGGACCCCAACTTTGGATCAATTTTAAAAAAAATCCGTGCTATACCCCACCTGGATTTTTCAGTCAAGCATGCCTAAGGGTCCCAACTTTCATTTGCACCTAGTGTGGAAAAAAGTATTGCCTCAGAATTTTTTTTAGAAACTTTGAAAGTTAGGGTAGGGTAGGGTGCCGGACCCCAACTTTGGATCAATTTTAAAAAAAATCCGTGCTATACCCCACCTGGATTTTTCAGTCAAGCATGCCTAAGGGTCCCAACTTTCATTTGCACCTAGTGTGGAAAAAAGTATTGCCTCAGAATTTTTTTTAGAAACTTTGAAAGTTAGGGTAGGGTAGGGTGCCGGACCCCAACTTTGGATCAATTTTAAAAAAAATCCGTGCTATACCCCACCTGGATTTTTCAGTCAAGCATGCCTAAGGGTCCCAACTTTCATTTGCACCTAGTGTGGAAAAAAGTATTGCCTCAGAATTTTTTTTAGAAACTTTGAAAGTTAGGGTAGGGTAGGGTGCCGGACCCCAACTTTGGATCAATTTTAAAAAAAATCCGTGCTATACCCCACCTGGATTTTTCAGTCAAGCATGCCTAAGGGTCCCAACTTTCATTTGCACCTAGTGTGGAAAAAAGTATTGCCTCAGAATTTTTTTTAGAAACTTTGAAAGTTAGGGTAGGGTAGGGTGCCGGACCCCAACTTTGGATCAATTTTAAAAAAAATCCGTGCTATACCCCACCTGGATTTTTCAGTCAAGCATGCCTAAGGGTCCCAACTTTCATTTGCACCTAGTGTGGAAAAAAGTATTGCCTCAGAATTTTTTTTAGAAACTTTGAAAGTTAGGGTAGGGTAGGGTGCCGGACCCCAACTTTGGATCAATTTTAAAAAAAATCCGTGCTATACCCCACCTGGATTTTTCAGTCAAGCATGCCTAAGGGTCCCAACTTTCATTTGCACCTAGTGTGGAAAAAAGTATTGCCTCAGAATTTTTTTTAGAAACTTTGAAAGTTAGGGTAGGGTAGGGTGCCGGACCCCAACTTTGGATCAATTTTAAAAAAAATCCGTGCTATACCCCACCTGGATTTTTCAGTCAAGCATGCCTAAGGGTCCCAACTTTCATTTGCACCTAGTGTGGAAAAAAGTATTGCCTCAGAATTTTTTTTAGAAACTTTGAAAGTTAGGGTAGGGTAGGGTGCCGGACCCCAACTTTGGATCAATTTTAAAAAAAATCCGTGCTATACCCCACCTGGATTTTTCAGTCAAGCATGCCTAAGGGTCCCAACTTTCATTTGCACCTAGTGTGGAAAAAAGTATTGCCTCAGAATTTTTTTTAGAAACTTTGAAAGTTAGGGTAGGGTAGGGTGCCGGACCCCAACTTTGGATCAATTTTAAAAAAAATCCGTGCTATACCCCACCTGGATGTTTCAGTCAAGCATGCCTAAGGGTCCCAACTTTCATTTGCACCTAGTGTGGAAAAAAGTATTGCCTCAGAATTTTTTTTAGAAACTTTGAAAGTTAGGGTAGGGTAGGGTGCCGGACCCCAACTTTGGATCAATTTTAAAAAAAATCCGTGCTATACCCCACCTGGATTTTTCAGTCAAGCATGCCTAAGGGTCCCAACTTTCATTTGCACCTAGTGTGGAAAAAAGTATTGCCTCAGAATTTTTTTTAGAAACTTTGAAAGTTAGGGTAGGGTAGGGTGCCGGACCCCAACTTTGGATCAATTTTAAAAAAAATCCGTGCTATACCCCACCTGGATTTTTCAGTCAAGCATGCCTAAGGGTCCCAACTTTCATTTGCACCTAGTGTGGAAAAAAGTATTGCCTCAGAATTTTTTTTAGAAACTTTGAAAGTTAGGGTAGGGTAGGGTGCCGGACCCCAACTTTGGATCAATTTTAAAAAAAATCCGTGCTATACCCCACCTGGATTTTTCAGTCAAGCATGCCTAAGGGTCCCAACTTTCATTTGCACCTAGTGTGGAAAAAAGTATTGCCTCAGAATTTTTTTTAGAAACTTTGAAAGTTAGGGTAGGGTAGGGTGCCGGACCCCAACTTTGGATCAATTTTAAAAAAAATCCGTGCTATACCCCACCTGGATTTTTCAGTCAAGCATGCCTAAGGGTCCCAACTTTCATTTGCACCTAGTGTGGAAAAAAGTATTGCCTCAGAATTTTTTTTAGAAACTTTGAAAGTTAGGGTAGGGTAGGGTGCCGGACCCCAACTTTGGATCAATTTTAAAAAAAATCCGTGCTATACCCCACCTGGATTTTTCAGTCAAGCATGCCTAAGGGTCCCAACTTTCATTTGCACCTAGTGTGGAAAAAAGTATTGCCTCAGAATTTTTTTTAGAAACTTTGAAAGTTAGGGTAGGGTAGGGTGCCGGACCCCAACTTTGGATCAATTTTAAAAAAAATCCGTGCTATACCCCACCTGGATTTTTCAGTCAAGCATGCCTAAGGGTCCCAACTTTCATTTGCACCTAGTGTGGAAAAAAGTATTGCCTCAGAATTTTTTTTAGAAACTTTGAAAGTTAGGGTAGGGTAGGGTGCCGGACCCCAACTTTGGATCAATTTTAAAAAAAATCCGTGCTATACCCCACCTGGATTTTTCAGTCAAGCATGCCTAAGGGTCCCAACTTTCATTTGCACCTAGTGTGGAAAAAAGTATTGCCTCAGAATTTTTTTTAGAAACTTTGAAAGTTAGGGTAGGGTAGGGTGCCGGACCCCAACTTTGGATCAATTTTAAAAAAAATCCGTGCTATACCCCACCTGGATTTTTCAGTCAAGCATGCCTAAGGGTCCCAACTTTCATTTGCACCTAGTGTGGAAAAAAGTATTGCCTCAGAATTTTTTTTAGAAACTTTGAAAGTTAGGGTAGGGTAGGGTGCCGGACCCCAACTTTGGATCAATTTTAAAAAAAATCCGTGCTATACCCCACCTGGATTTTTCAGTCAAGCATGCCTAAGGGTCCCAACTTTCATTTGCACCTAGTGTGGAAAAAAGTATTGCCTCAGAATTTTTTTTAGAAACTTTGAAAGTTAGGGTAGGGTAGGGTGCCGGACCCCAACTTTGGATCAATTTTAAAAAAAATCCGTGCTATACCCCACTTGGATTTTTCAGTCAAGCATGCCTAAGGGTCCCAACTTTCATTTGCACCTAGTGTGGAAAAAAGTATTGCCTCAGAATTTTTTTTAGAAACTTTGAAAGTTAGGGTAGGGTAGGGTGCCGGACCCCAACTTTGGATCAATTTTAAAAAAAATCCGTGCTATACCCCACCTGGATTTTTCAGTCAAGCATGCCTAAGGGTCCCAACTTTCATTTGCACCTAGTGTGGAAAAAAGTATTGCCTCAGAATTTTTTTTAGAAACTTTGAAAGTTAGGGTAGGGTAGGGTGCCGGACCCCAACTTTGGATCAATTTTAAAAAAAATCCGTGCTATACCCCACCTGGATTTTTCAGTCAAGCATGCCTAAGGGTCCCAACTTTCATTTGCACCTAGTGTGGAAAAAAGTATTGCCTCAGAATTTTTTTTAGAAACTTTGAAAGTTAGGGTAGGGTAGGGTGCCGGACCCCAACTTTGGATCAATTTTAAAAAAAATCCGTGCTATACCCCACCTGGATTTTTCAGTCAAGCATGCCTAAGGGTCCCAACTTTCATTTGCACCTAGTGTGGAAAAAAGTATTGCCTCAGAATTTTTTTTAGAAACTTTGAAAGTTAGGGTAGGGTAGGGTGCCGGACCCCAACTTTGGATCAATTTTAAAAAAAATCCGTGCTATACCCCACCTGGATTTTTCAGTCAAGCATGCCTAAGGGTCCCAACTTTCATTTGCACCTAGTGTGGAAAAAAGTATTGCCTCAGAATTTTTTTTAGAAACTTTGAAAGTTAGGGTAGGGTAGGGTGCCGGACCCCAACTTTGGATCAATTTTAAAAAAAATCCGTGCTATACCCCACCTGGATTTTTCAGTCAAGCATGCCTAAGGGTCCCAACTTTCATTTGCACCTAGTGTGGAAAAAAGTATTGCCTCAGAATTTTTTTTAGAAACTTTGAAAGTTAGGGTAGGGTAGGGTGCCGGACCCCAACTTTGGATCAATTTTAAAAAAAATCCGTGCTATACCCCACCTGGATTTTTCAGTCAAGCATGCCTAAGGGTCCCAACTTTCATTTGCACCTAGTGTGGAAAAAAGTATTGCCTCAGAATTTTTTTTAGAAACTTTGAAAGTTAGGGTAGGGTAGGGTGCCGGACCCCAACTTTGGATCAATTTTAAAAAAAATCCGTGCTATACCCCACCTGGATTTTTCAGTCAAGCATGCCTAAGGGTCCCAACTTTCATTTGCACCTAGTGTGGAAAAAAGTATTGCCTCAGAATTTTTTTTAGAAACTTTGAAAGTTAGGGTAGGGTAGGGTGCCGGACCCCAACTTTGGATCAATTTTAAAAAAAATCCGTGCTATACCCCACCTGGATTTTTCAGTCAAGCATGCCTAAGGGTCCCAACTTTCATTTGCACCTAGTGTGGAAAAAAGTATTGCCTCAGAATTTTTTTTAGAAACTTTGAAAGTTAGGGTAGGGTAGGGTGCCGGACCCCAACTTTGGATCAATTTTAAAAAAAATCCGTGCTATACCCCACCTGGATTTTTCAGTCAAGCATGCCTAAGGGTCCCAACTTTCATTTGCACCTAGTGTGGAAAAAAGTATTGCCTCAGAATTTTTTTTAGAAACTTTGAAAGTTAGGGTAGGGTAGGGTGCCGGACCCCAACTTTGGATCAATTTTAAAAAACATCCGTGCTATACCCCACCTGGATTTTTCAGTCAAGCATGCCTAAGGGTCCCAACTTTCATTTGCACCTAGTGTGGAAAAAAGTATTGCCTCAGAATTTTTTTTAGAAACTTTGAAAGTTAGGGTAGGGTAGGGTGCCGGACCCCAACTTTGGATCAATTTTAAAAAAAATCCGTGCTATACCCCACCTGGATTTTTCAGTCAAGCATGCCTAAGGGTCCCAACTTTCATTTGCACCTAGTGTGGAAAAAAGTATTGCCTCAGAATTTTTTTTAGAAACTTTGAAAGTTAGGGTAGGGTAGGGTGCCGGACCCCAACTTTGGATCAATTTTAAAAAAAATCCGTGCTATACCCCACCTGGATTTTTCAGTCAAGCATGCCTAAGGGTCCCAACTTTCATTTGCACCTAGTGTGGAAAAAAGTATTGCCTCAGAATTTTTTTTAGAAACTTTGAAAGTTAGGGTAGGGTAGGGTGCCGGACCCCAACTTTGGATCAATTTTAAAAAAAATCCGTGCTATACCCCACCTGGATTTTTCAGTCAAGCATGCCTAAGGGTCCCAACTTTCATTTGCACCTAGTGTGGAAAAAAGTATTGCCTCAGAATTTTTTTTAGAAACTTTGAAAGTTAGGGTAGGGTAGGGTGCCGGACCCCAACTTTGGATCAATTTTAAAAAAAATCCGTGCTATACCCCACCTGGATTTTTCAGTCAAGCATGCCTAAGGGTCCCAACTTTCATTTGCACCTAGTGTGGAAAAAAGTATTGCCTCAGAATTTTTTTTAGAAACTTTGAAAGTTAGGGTAGGGTAGGGTGCCGGACCCCAACTTTGGATCAATTTTAAAAAAAATCCGTGCTATACCCCACCTGGATTTTTCAGTCAAGCATGCCTAAGGGTCCCAACTTTCATTTGCACCTAGTGTGGAAAAAAGTATTGCCTCAGAATTTTTTTTAGAAACTTTGAAAGTTAGGGTAGGGTAGGGTGCCGGACCCCAACTTTGGATCAATTTTAAAAAAAATCCGTGCTATACCCCACCTGGATTTTTCAGTCAAGCATGCCTAAGGGTCCCAACTTTCATTTGCACCTAGTGTGGAAAAAAGTATTGCCTCAGAATTTTTTTTAGAAACTTTGAAAGTTAGGGTAGGGTAGGGTGCCGGACCCCAACTTTGGATCAATTTTAAAAAAAATCCGTGCTATACCCCACCTGGATTTTTCAGTCAAGCATGCCTAAGGGTCCCAACTTTCATTTGCACCTAGTGTGGAAAAAAGTATTGCCTCAGAATTTTTTTTAGAAACTTTGAAAGTTAGGGTAGGGTAGGGTGCCGGACCCCAACTTTGGATCAATTTTAAAAAAAATCCGTGCTATACCCCACCTGGATTTTTCAGTCAAGCATGCCTAAGGGTCCCAACTTTCATTTGCACCTAGTGTGGAAAAAAGTATTGCCTCAGAATTTTTTTTAGAAACTTTGAAAGTTAGGGTAGGGTAGGGTGCCGGACCCCAACTTTGGATCAATTTTAAAAAAAATCCGTGCTATACCCCACCTGGATTTTTCAGTCAAGCATGCCTAAGGGTCCCAACTTTCATTTGCACCTAGTGTGGAAAAAAGTATTGCCTCAGAATTTTTTTTAGAAACTTTGAAAGTTAGGGTAGGGTAGGGTGCCGGACCCCAACTTTGGATCAATTTTAAAAAAAATCCGTGCTATACCCCACCTGGATTTTTCAGTCAAGCATGCCTAAGGGTCCCAACTTTCATTTGCACCTAGTGTGGAAAAAAGTATTGCCTCAGAATTTTTTTTAGAAACTTTGAAAGTTAGGGTAGGGTAGGGTGCCGGACCCCAACTTTGGATCAATTTTAAAAAAAATCCGTGCTATACCCCACCTGGATTTTTCAGTCAAGCATACCTAAGGGTCCCAACTTTCATTTGCACCTAGTGTGGAAAAAAGTATTGCCTCAGAATTTTTTTTAGAAACTTTGAAAGTTAGGGTAGGGTAGGGTGCCGGACCCCAACTTTGGATCAATTTTAAAAAAAATCCGTGCTATACCCCACCTGGATTTTTCAGTCAAGCATGCCTAAGGGTCCCAACTTTCATTTGCACCTAGTGTGGAAAAAAGTATTGCCTCAGAATTTTTTTTAGAAACTTTGAAAGTTAGGGTAGGGTAGGGTGCCGGACCCCAACTTTGGATCAATTTTAAAAAAAATCCGTGCTATACCCCACCTGGATTTTTCAGTCAAGCATGCCTAAGGGTCCCAACTTTCATTTGCACCTAGTGTGGAAAAAAGTATTGCCTCAGAATTTTTTTTAGAAACTTTGAAAGTTAGGGTAGGGTAGGGTGCCGGACCCCAACTTTGGATCAATTTTAAAAAAAATCCGTGCTATACCCCACCTGGATTTTTCAGTCAAGCATACCTAAGGGTCCCAACTTTCATTTGCACCTAGTGTGGAAAAAAGTATTGCCTCAGAATTTTTTTTAGAAACTTTGAAAGTTAGGGTAGGGTAGGGTGCCGGACCCCAACTTTGGATCAATTTTAAAAAAAATCCGTGCTATACCCCACCTGGATTTTTCAGTCAAGCATGCCTAAGGGTCCCAACTTTCATTTGCACCTAGTGTGGAAAAAAGTATTGCCTCAGAATTTTTTTTAGAAACTTTGAAAGTTAGGGTAGGGTAGGGTGCCGGACCCCAACTTTGGATCAATTTTAAAAAAAATCCGTGCTATACCCCACCTGGATTTTTCAGTCAAGCATGCCTAAGGGTCCCAACTTTCATTTGCACCTAGTGTGGAAAAAAGTATTGCCTCAGAATTTTTTTTAGAAACTTTGAAAGTTAGGGTAGGGTAGGGTGCCGGACCCCAACTTTGGATCAATTTTAAAAAAAATCCGTGCTATACCCCACCTGGATTTTTCAGTCAAGCATGCCTAAGGGTCCCAACTTTCATTTGCACCTAGTGTGGAAAAAAGTATTGCCTCAGAATTTTTTTTAGAAACTTTGAAATTTAGGGTAGGGTAGGGTGCCGGACCCCAACTTTGGATCAATTTTAAAAAAAATCCGTGCTATACCCCACCTGGATTTTTCAGTCAAGCATGCCTAAGGGTCCCAACTTTCATTTGCACCTAGTGTGGAAAAAAGTATTGCCTCAGAATTTTTTTTAGAAACTTTGAAAGTTAGGGTAGGGTAGGGTGCCGGACCCCAACTTTGGATCAATTTTAAAAAAAATCCGTGCTATACCCCACCTGGATTTTTCAGTCAAGCATGCCTAAGGGTCCCAACTTTCATTTGCACCTAGTGTGGAAAAAAGTATTGCCTCAGAATTTTTTTTAGAAACTTTGAAAGTTAGGGTAGGGTAGGGTGCCGGACCCCAACTTTGGATCAATTTTAAAAAAATCCGTGCTATACCCCACCTGGATTTTTCAGTCAAGCATGCCTAAGGGTCCCAACTTTCATTTGCACCTAGTGTGGAAAAAAGTATTGCCTCAGAATTTTTTTTAGAAACTTTGAAAGTTAGGGTAGGGTAGGGTGCCGGACCCCAACTTTGGATCAATTTTAAAAAAAATCCGTGCTATACCCCACCTGGATTTTTCAGTCAAGCATGCCTAAGGGTCCCAACTTTCATTTGCACCTAGTGTGGAAAAAAGTATTGCCTCAGAATTTTTTTTAGAAACTTTGAAAGTTAGGGTAGGGTAGGGTGCCGGACCCCAACTTTGGATCAATTTTAAAAAAAATCCGTGCTATACCCCACCTGGATTTTTCAGTCAAGCATGCCTAAGGGTCCCAACTTTCATTTGCACCTAGTGTGGAAAAAAGTATTGCCTCAGAATTTTTTTTAGAAACTTTGAAAGTTAGGGTAGGGTAGGGTGCCGGACCCCAACTTTGGATCAATTTTAAAAAAAATCCGTGCTATACCCCACCTGGATTTTTCAGTCAAGCATGCCTAAGGGTCCCAACTTTCATTTGCACCTAGTGTGGAAAAAAGTATTGCCTCAGAATTTTTTTTAGAAACTTTGAAAGTTAGGGTAGGGTAGGGTGCCGGACCCCAACTTTGGATCAATTTTAAAAAAAATCCGTGCTATACCCCACCTGGATTTTTCAGTCAAGCATGCCTAAGGGTCCCAACTTTCATTTGCACCTAGTGTGGAAAAAAGTATTGCCTCAGAATTTTTTTTAGAAACTTTGAAAGTTAGGGTAGGGTAGGGTGCCGGACCCCAACTTTGGATCAATTTTAAAAAAAATCCGTGCTATACCCCACCTGGATTTTTCAGTCAAGCATGCCTAAGGGTCCCAACTTTCATTTGCACCTAGTGTGGAAAAAATTATTGCCTCAGAATTTTTTTTAGAAACTTTGAAAGTTAGGGTAGGGTAGGGTGCCGGACCCCAACTTTGGATCAATTTTAAAAAAAATCCGTGCTATACCCCACCTGGATTTTTCAGTCAAGCATGCCTAAGGGTCCCAACTTTCTTTTGCACCTAGTGTGGAAAAAAGTATTGCCTCAGAATTTTTTTTAGAAACTTTGAAAGTTAGGGTAGGGTAGGGTGCCGGACCCCAACTTTGGATCAATTTTAAAAAAATCCGTGCTATACCCCACCTGGATTTTTCAGTCAAGCATGCCTAAGGGTCCCAACTTTCATTTGCACCTAGTGTGGAAAAAAGTATTGCCTCAGAATTTTTTTTAGAAACTTTGAAAGTTAGGGTAGGGTAGGGTGCCGGACCCCAACTTTGGATCAATTTTAAAAAAAATCCGTGCTATACCCCACCTGGATTTTTCAGTCAAGCATGCCTAAGGGTCCCAACTTTCATTTGCACCTAGTGTGGAAAAAAGTATTGCCTCAGAATTTTTTTTAGAAACTTTGAAAGTTAGGGTAGGGTAGGGTGCCGGACCCCAACTTTGGATCAATTTTAAAAAAAATCCGTGCTATACCCCACCTGGATTTTTCAGTCAAGCATGCCTAAGGGTCCCAACTTTCATTTGCACCTAGTGTGGAAAAAAGTATTGCCTCAGAATTTTTTTTAGAAACTTTGAAAGTTAGGGTAGGGTAGGGTGCCGGACCCCAACTTTGGATCAATTTTAAAAAAAATCCGTGCTATACCCCACCTGGATTTTTCAGTCAAGCATGCCTAAGGGTCCCAACTTTCATTTGCACCTAGTGTGGAAAAAAGTATTGCCTCAGAATTTTTTTTAGAAACTTTGAAAGTTAGGGTAGGGTAGGGTGCCGGACCCCAACTTTGGATCAATTTTAAAAAAAATCCGTGCTATACCCCACCTGGATTTTTCAGTCAAGCATGCCTAAGGGTCCCAACTTTCATTTGCACCTAGTGTGGAAAAAAGTATTGCCTCAGAATTTTTTTTAGAAACTTTGAAAGTTAGGGTAGGGTAGGGTGCCGGACCCCAACTTTGGATCAATTTTAAAAAAAATCCGTGCTATACCCCACCTGGATTTTTCAGTCAAGCATGCCTAAGGGTCCCAACTTTCATTTGCACCTAGTGTGGAAAAAAGTATTGCCTCAGAATTTTTTTTAGAAACTTTGAAAGTTAGGGTAGGGTAGGGTGCCGGACCCCAACTTTGGATCAATTTTAAAAAAAATCCGTGCTATACCCCACCTGGATTTTTCAGTCAAGCATGCCTAAGGGTCCCAACTTTCATTTGCACCTAGTGTGGAAAAAAGTATTGCCTCAGAATTTTTTTTAGAAACTTTGAAAGTTAGGGTAGGGTAGGGTGCCGGACCCCAACTTTGGATCAATTTTAAAAAAATCCGTGCTATACCCCACCTGGATTTTTCAGTCAAGCATGCCTAAGGGTCCCAACTTTCATTTGCACCTAGTGTGGAAAAAAGTATTGCCTCAGAATTTTTTTTAGAAACTTTGAAAGTTAGGGTAGGGTAGGGTGCCGGACCCCAACTTTGGATCAATTTTAAAAAAAATCCGTGCTATACCCCACCTGGATTTTTCAGTCAAGCATGCCTAAGGGTCCCAACTTTCATTTGCACCTAGTGTGGAAAAAAGTATTGCCTCAGAATTTTTTTTAGAAACTTTGAAAGTTAGGGTAGGGTAGGGTGCCGGACCCCAACTTTGGATCAATTTTAAAAAAAATCCGTGCTATACCCCACCTGGATTTTTCAGTCAAGCATGCCTAAGGGTCCCAACTTTCATTTGCACCTAGTGTGGAAAAAAGTATTGCCTCAGAATTTTTTTTAGAAACTTTGAAAGTTAGGGTAGGGTAGGGTGCCGGACCCCAACTTTGGATCAATTTTAAAAAAAATCCGTGCTATACCCCACCTGGATTTTTCAGTCAAGCATGCCTAAGGGTCCCAACTTTCATTTGCACCTAGTGTGGAAAAAAGTATTGCCTCAGAATTTTTTTTAGAAACTTTGAAAGTTAGGGTAGGGTAGGGTGCCGGACCCCAACTTTGGATCAATTTTAAAAAAAATCCGTGCTATACCCCACCTGGATTTTTCAGTCAAGCATGCCTAAGGGTCCCAACTTTCATTTGCACCTAGTGTGGAAAAAAGTATTGCCTCAGAATTTTTTTTAGAAACTTTGAAAGTTAGGGTAGGGTAGGGTGCCGGACCCCAACTTTGGATCAATTTTAAAAAAAATCCGTGCTATACCCCACCTGGATTTTTCAGTCAAGCATGCCTAAGGGTCCCAACTTTCATTTGCACCTAGTGTGGAAAAAAGTATTGCCTCAGAATTTTTTTTAGAAACTTTGAAAGTTAGGGTAGGGTAGGGTGCCGGACCCCAACTTTGGATCAATTTTAAAAAAAATCCGTGCTATACCCCACCTGGATTTTTCAGTCAAGCATGCCTAAGGGTCCCAACTTTCATTTGCACCTAGTGTGGAAAAAAGTATTGCCTCAGAATTTTTTTTAGAAACTTTGAAAGTTAGGGTAGGGTAGGGTGCCGGACCCCAACTTTGGATCAATTTTAAAAAAAATCCGTGCTATACCCCACCTGGATTTTTCAGTCAAGCATGCCTAAGGGTCCCAACTTTCATTTGCACCTAGTGTGGAAAAAAGTATTGCCTCAGAATTTTTTTTAGAAACTTTGAAAGTTAGGGTAGGGTAGGGTGCCGGACCCCAACTTTGGATCAATTTTAAAAAAAATCCGTGCTATACCCCACCTGGATTTTTCAGTCAAGCATGCCTAAGGGTCCCAACTTTCATTTGCACCTAGTGTGGAAAAAAGTATTGCCTCAGAATTTTTTTTAGAAACTTTGAAAGTTAGGGTAGGGTAGGGTGCCGGACCCCAACTTTGGATCAATTTTAAAAAAAAATCCGTGCTATACCCCACCTGGATTTTTCAGTCAAGCATGCCTAAGGGTCCCAACTTTCATTTGCACCTAGTGTGGAAAAAAGTATTGCCTCAGAATTTTTTTTAGAAACTTTGAAAGTTAGGGTAGGGTAGGGTGCCGGACCCCAACTTTGGATCAATTTTAAAAAAAATCCGTGCTATACCCCACCTGGATTTTTCAGTCAAGCATGCCTAAGGGTCCCAACTTTCATTTGCACCTAGTGTGGAAAAAAGTATTGCCTCAGAATTTTTTTTAGAAACTTTGAAAGTTAGGGTAGGGTAGGGTGCCGGACCCCAACTTTGGATCAATTTTAAAAAAAATCCGTGCTATACCCCACCTGGATTTTTCAGTCAAGCATGCCTAAGGGTCCCAACTTTCATTTGCACCTAGTGTGGAAAAAAGTATTGCCTCAGAATTTTTTTTAGAAACTTTGAAAGTTAGGGTAGGGTAGGGTGCCGGACCCCAACTTTGGATCAATTTTAAAAAAAATCCGTGCTATACCCCACCTGGATTTTTCAGTCAAGCATGCCTAAGGGTCCCAACTTTCATTTGCACCTAGTGTGGAAAAAAGTATTGCCTCAGAATTTTTTTTAGAAACTTTGAAAGTTAGGGTAGGGTAGGGTGCCGGACCCCAACTTTGGATCAATTTTAAAAAAAATCCGTGCTATACCCCACCTGGATTTTTCAGTCAAGCATGCCTAAGGGTCCCAACTTTCATTTGCACCTAGTGTGGAAAAAAGTATTGCCTCAGAATTTTTTTTAGAAACTTTGAAAGTTAGGGTAGGGTAGGGTGCCGGACCCCAACTTTGGATCAATTTTAACAAAAATCCGTGCTATACCCCACCTGGATTTTTCAGTCAAGCATGCCTAAGGGTCCCAACTTTCATTTGCACCTAGTGTGGAAAAAAGTATTGCCTCAGAATTTTTTTTAGAAACTTTGAAAGTTAGGGTAGGGTAGGGTGCCGGACCCCAACTTTGGATCAATTTTAAAAAAAATCCGTGCTATACCCCACCTGGATTTTTCAGTCAAGCATGCCTAAGGGTCCCAACTTTCATTTGCACCTAGTGTGGAAAAAAGTATTGCCTCAGAATTTTTTTTAGAAACTTTGAAAGTTAGGGTAGGGTAGGGTGCCGGACCCCAACTTTGGATCAATTTTAAAAAAAATCCGTGCTATACCCCACCTGGATTTTTCAGTCAAGCATGCCTAAGGGTCCCAACTTTCATTTGCACCTAGTGTGGAAAAAAGTATTGCCTCAGAATTTTTTTTAGAAACTTTGAAAGTTAGGGTAGGGTAGGGTGCCGGACCCCAACTTTGGATCAATTTTAAAAAAAATCCGTGCTATACCCCACCTGGATTTTTCAGTCAAGCATGCCTAAGGGTCCCAACTTTCATTTGCACCTAGTGTGGAAAAAAGTATTGCCTCAGAATTTTTTTTAGAAACTTTGAAAGTTAGGGTAGGGTAGGGTGCCGGACCCCAACTTTGGATCAATTTTAAAAAAAATCCGTGCTATACCCCACCTGGTTTTTTCAGTCAAGCATGCCTAAGGGTCCCAACTTTCATTTGCACCTAGTGTGGAAAAAAGTATTGCCTCAGAATTTTTTTTAGAAACTTTGAAAGTTAGGGTAGGGTAGGGTGCCGGACCCCAACTTTGGATCAATTTTAAAAAAAATCCGTGCTATACCCCACCTGGATTTTTCAGTCAAGCATGCCTAAGGGTCCCAACTTTCATTTGCACCTAGTGTGGAAAAAAGTATTGCCTCAGAATTTTTTTTAGAAACTTTGAAAGTTAGGGTAGGGTAGGGTGCCGGACCCCAACTTTGGATCAATTTTAAAAAAAATCCGTGCTATACCCCACCTGGATTTTTCAGTCAAGCATGCCTAAGGGTCCCAACTTTCATTTGCACCTAGTGTGGAAAAAAGTATTGCCTCAGAATTTTTTTTAGAAACTTTGAAAGTTAGGGTAGGGTAGGGTGCCGGACCCCAACTTTGGATCAATTTTAAAAAAAATCCGTGCTATACCCCACCTGGATTTTTCAGTCAAGCATGCCTAAGGGTCCCAACTTTCATTTGCACCTAGTGTGGAAAAAAGTATTGCCTCAGAATTTTTTTTAGAAACTTTGAAAGTTAGGGTAGGGTAGGGTGCCGGACCCCAACTTTGGATCAATTTTAAAAAAAATCCGTGCTATACCCCACCTGGATTTTTCAGTCAAGCATGCCTAAGGGTCCCAACTTTCATTTGCACCTAGTGTGGAAAAAAGTATTGCCTCAGAATTTTTTTTAGAAACTTTGAAAGTTAGGGTAGGGTAGGGTGCCGGACCCCAACTTTGGATCAATTTTAAAAAAAATCCGTGCTATACCCCACCTGGATTTTTCAGTCAAGCATGCCTAAGGGTCCCAACTTTCATTTGCACCTAGTGTGGAAAAAAGTATTGCCTCAGAATTTTTTTTAGAAACTTTGAAAGTTAGGGTAGGGTAGGGTGCCGGACCCCAACTTTGGATCAATTTTAAAAAAAATCCGTGCTATACCCCACCTGGATTTTTCAGTCAAGCATGCCTAAGGGTCCCAACTTTCATTTGCACCTAGTGTGGAAAAAAGTATTGCCTCAGAATTTTTTTTAGAAACTTTGAAAGTTAGGGTAGGGTAGGGTGCCGGACCCCAACTTTGGATCAATTTTAAAAAAAATCCGTGCTATACCCCACCTGGATTTTTCAGTCAAGCATGCCTAAGGGTCCCAACTTTCATTTGCACCTAGTGTGGAAAAAAGTATTGCCTCAGAATTTTTTTTAGAAACTTTGAAAGTTAGGGTAGGGTAGGGTGCCGGACCCCAACTTTGGATCAATTTTAAAAAAAATCCGTGCTATACCCCACCTGGATTTTTCAGTCAAGCATGCCTAAGGGTCCCAACTTTCATTTGCACCTAGTGTGGAAAAAAGTATTGCCTCAGAATTTTTTTTAGAAACTTTGAAAGTTAGGGTAGGGTAGGGTGCCGGACCCCAACTTTGGATCAATTTTAAAAAAAATCCGTGCTATACCCCACCTGGATTTTTCAGTCAAGCATGCCTAAGGGTCCCAACTTTCATTTGCACCTAGTGTGGAAAAAAGTATTGCCTCAGAATTTTTTTTAGAAACTTTGAAAGTTAGGGTAGGGTAGGGTGCCGGACCCCAACTTTGGATCAATTTTAAAAAAAATCCGTGCTATACCCCACCTGGATTTTTCAGTCAAGCATGCCTAAGGGTCCCAACTTTCATTTGCACCTAGTGTGGAAAAAAGTATTGCCTCAGAATTTTTTTTAGAAACTTTGAAAGTTAGGGTAGGGTAGGGTGCCGGACCCCAACTTTGGATCAATTTAAAAAAAAATCCGTGCTATACCCCACCTGGATTTTTCAGTCAAGCATGCCTAAGGGTCCCAACTTTCATTTGCACCTAGTGTGGAAAAAAGTATTGCCTCAGAATTTTTTTTAGAAACTTTGAAAGTTAGGGTAGGGTAGGGTGCCGGACCCCAACTTTGGATCAATTTTAAAAAAAATCCGTGCTATACCCCACCTGGATTTTTCAGTCAAGCATGCCTAAGGGTCCCAACTTTCATTTGCACCTAGTGTGGAAAAAAGTATTGCCTCAGAATTTTTTTTAGAAACTTTGAAAGTTAGGGTAGGGTAGGGTGCCGGACCCCAACTTTGGATCAATTTTAAAAAAAATCCGTGCTATACCCCACCTGGATTTTTCAGTCAAGCATGCCTAAGGGTCCCAACTTTCATTTGCACCTAGTGTGGAAAAAAGTATTGCTTCAGAATTTTTTTTAGAAACTTTGAAAGTTAGGGTAGGGTAGGGTGCCGGACCCCAACTTTGGATCAATTTAAAAAAAAATCCGTGCTATACCCCACCTGGATTTTTCAGTCAAGCATGCCTAAGGGTCCCAACTTTCATTTGCACCTAGTGTGGAAAAAAGTATTGCCTCAGAATTTTTTTTAGAAACTTTGAAAGTTAGGGTAGGGTAGGGTGCCGGACCCCAACTTTGGATCAATTTTAAAAAAAATCCGTGCTATACCCCACCTGGATTTTTCAGTCAAGCATGCCTAAGGGTCCCAACTTTCATTTGCACCTAGTGTGGAAAAAAGTATTGCCTCAGAATTTTTTTTAGAAACTTTGAAAGTTAGGGTAGGGTAGGGTGCCGGACCCCAACTTTGGATCAATTTTAAAAAAAATCCGTGCTATACCCCACCTGGATTTTTCAGTCAAGCATGCCTAAGGGTCCCAACTTTCATTTGCACCTAGTGTGGAAAAAAGTATTGCCTCAGAATTTTTTTTAGAAACTTTGAAAGTTAGGGTAGGGTAGGGTGCCGGACCCCAACTTTGGATCAATTTTAAAAAAAATCCGTGCTATACCCCACCTGGATTTTTCAGTCAAGCATGCCTAAGGGTCCCAACTTTCATTTGCACCTAGTGTGGAAAAAAGTATTGCCTCAGAATTTTTTTTAGAAACTTTGAAAGTTAGGGTAGGGTAGGGTGCCGGACCCCAACTTTGGATCAATTTTAAAAAAAATCCGTGCTATACCCCACCTGGATTTTTCAGTCAAGCATGCCTAAGGGTCCCAACTTTCATTTGCACCTAGTGTGGAAAAAAGTATTGCCTCAGAATTTTTTTTAGAAACTTTGAAAGTTAGGGTAGGGTAGGGTGCCGGACCCCAACTTTGGATCAATTTTAAAAAAAATCCGTGCTATACCCCACCTGGATTTTTCAGTCAAGCATGCCTAAGGGTCCCAACTTTCATTTGCACCTAGTGTGGAAAAAAGTATTGCCTCATAATTTTTTTTAGAAACTTTGAAAGTTAGGGTAGGGTAGGGTGCCGGACCCCAACTTTGGATCAATTTTAAAAAAAATCCGTGCTATACCCCACCTGGATTTTTCAGTCAAGCATGCCTAAGGGTCCCAACTTTCATTTGCACCTAGTGTGGAAAAAAGTATTGCCTCAGAATTTTTTTTAGAAACTTTGAAAGTTAGGGTAGGGTAGGGTGCCGGACCCCAACTTTGGATCAATTTTAAAAAAAATCCGTGCTATACCCCACCTGGATTTTTCAGTCAAGCATGCCTAAGGGTCCCAACTTTCATTTGCACCTAGTGTGGAAAAAAGTATTGCCTCAGAATTTTTTTTAGAAACTTTGAAAGTTAGGGTAGGGTAGGGTGCCGGACCCCAACTTTGGATCAATTTTAAAAAAAATCCGTGCTATACCCCACCTGGATTTTTCAGTCAAGCATGCCTAAGGGTCCCAACTTTCATTTGCACCTAGTGTGGAAAAAAGTATTGCCTCAGAATTTTTTTTAGAAACTTTGAAAGTTAGGGTAGGGTAGGGTGCCGGACCCCAACTTTGGATCAATTTTAAAAAAAATCCGTGCTATACCCCACCTGGATTTTTCAGTCAAGCATGCCTAAGGGTCCCAACTTTCATTTGCACCTAGTGTGGAAAAAAGTATTGCCTCAGAATTTTTTTTAGAAACTTTGAAAGTTAGGGTAGGGTAGGGTGCCGGACCCCAACTTTGGATCAATTTTAAAAAAAATCCGTGCTATACCCCACCTGGATTTTTCAGTCAAGCATGCCTAAGGGTCCCAACTTTCATTTGCACCTAGTGTGGAAAAAAGTATTGCCTCAGAATTTTTTTTAGAAACTTTGAAAGTTAGGGTAGGGTAGGGTGCCGGACCCCAACTTTGGATCAATTTTAAAAAAAATCCGTGCTATACCCCACCTGGATTTTTCAGTCAAGCATGCCTAAGGGTCCCAACTTTCATTTGCACCTAGTGTGGAAAAAAGTATTGCCTCAGAATTTTTTTTAGAAACTTTGAAAGTTAGGGTAGGGTAGGGTGCCGGACCCCAACTTTGGATCAATTTTAAAAAAAATCCGTGCTATACCCCACCTGGATTTTTCAGTCAAGCATGCCTAAGGGTCCCAACTTTCATTTGCACCTAGTGTGGAAAAAAGTATTGCCTCAGAATTTTTTTTAGAAACTTTGAAAGTTAGGGTAGGGTAGGGTGCCGGACCCCAACTTTGGATCAATTTTAAAAAAAATCCGTGCTATACCCCACCTGGATTTTTCAGTCAAGCATGCCTAAGGGTCCCAACTTTCATTTGCACCTAGTGTGGAAAAAAGTATTGCCTCAGAATTTTTTTTAGAAACTTTGAAAGTTAGGGTAGGGTAGGGTGCCGGACCCCAACTTTGGATCAATTTTAAAAAAAATCCGTGCTATACCCCACCTGGATTTTTCAGTCAAGCATGCCTAAGGGTCCCAACTTTCATTTGCACCTAGTGTGGAAAAAAGTATTGCCTCAGAATTTTTTTTAGAAACTTTGAAAGTTAGGGTAGGGTAGGGTGCCGGACCCCAACTTTGGATCAATTTTAAAAAAAATCCGTGCTATACCCCACCTGGATTTTTCAGTCAAGCATGCCTAAGGGTCCCAACTTTCATTTGCACCTAGTGTGGAAAAAAGTATTGCCTCAGAATTTTTTTTAGAAACTTTGAAAGTTAGGGTAGGGTAGGGTGCCGGACCCCAACTTTGGATCAATTTTAAAAAAAATCCGTGCTATACCCCACCTGGATTTTTCAGTCAAGCATGCCTAAGGGTCCCAACTTTCATTTGCACCTAGTGTGGAAAAAAGTATTGCCTCAGAATTTTTTTTAGAAACTTTGAAAGTTAGGGTAGGGTAGGGTGCCGGACCCCAACTTTGGATCAATTTTAAAAAAAATCCGTGCTATACCCCACCTGGATTTTTCAGTCAAGCATGCCTAAGGGTCCCAACTTTCATTTGCACCTAGTGTGGAAAAAAGTATTGCCTCAGAATTTTTTTTAGAAACTTTGAAAGTTAGGGTAGGGTAGGGTGCCGGACCCCAACTTTGGATCAATTTTAAAAAAAATCCGTGCTATACCCCACCTGGATTTTTCAGTCAAGCATGCCTAAGGGTCCCAACTTTCATTTGCACCTAGTGTGGAAAAAAGTATTGCCTCAGAATTTTTTTTAGAAACTTTGAAAGTTAGGGTAGGGTAGGGTGCCGGACCCCAACTTTGGATCAATTTTAAAAAAAATCCGTGCTATACCCCACCTGGATTTTTCAGTCAAGCATGCCTAAGGGTCCCAACTTTCATTTGCACCTAGTGTGGAAAAAAGTATTGCCTCAGAATTTTTTTTAGAAACTTTGAAAGTTAGGGTAGGGTAGGGTGCCGGACCCCAACTTTGGATCAATTTTAAAAAAAATCCGTGCTATACCCCACCTGGATTTTTCAGTCAAGCATGCCTAAGGGTCCCAACTTTCATTTGCACCTAGTGTGGAAAAAAGTATTGCCTCAGAATTTTTTTTAGAAACTTTGAAAGTTAGGGTAGGGTAGGGTGCCGGACCCCAACTTTGGATCAATTTTAAAAAAAATCCGTGCTATACCCCACCTGGATTTTTCAGTCAAGCATGCCTAAGGGTCCCAACTTTCATTTGCACCTAGTGTGGAAAAAAGTATTGCCTCAGAATTTTTTTTAGAAACTTTGAAAGTTAGGGTAGGGTAGGGTGCCGGACCCCAACTTTGGATCAATTTTAAAAAAAATCCGTGCTATACCCCACCTGGATTTTTCAGTCAAGCATGCCTAAGGGTCCCAACTTTCATTTGCACCTAGTGTGGAAAAAAGTATTGCCTCAGAATTTTTTTTAGAAACTTTGAAAGTTAGGGTAGGGTAGGGTGCCGGACCCCAACTTTGGATCAATTTTAAAAAAAATTCGTGCTATACCCCACCTGGATTTTTCAGTCAAGCATGCCTAAGGGTCCCAACTTTCATTTGCACCTAGTGTGGAAAAAAGTATTGCCTCAGAATTTTTTTTAGAAACTTTGAAAGTTAGGGTAGGGTAGGGTGCCGGACCCCAACTTTGGATCAATTTTAAAAAAAATCCGTGCTATACCCCACCTGGATTTTTCAGTCAAGCATGCCTAAGGGTCCCAACTTTCATTTGCACCTAGTGTGGAAAAAAGTATTGCCTCAGAATTTTTTTTAGAAACTTTGAAAGTTAGGGTAGGGTAGGGTGCCGGACCCCAACTTTGGATCAATTTTAAAAAAAATCCGTGCTATACCCCACCTGGATTTTTCAGTCAAGCATGCCTAAGGGTCCCAACTTTCATTTGCACCTAGTGTGGAAAAAAGTATTGCCTCAGAATTTTTTTTAGAAACTTTGAAAGTTAGGGTAGGGTAGGGTGCCGGACCCCAACTTTGGATCAATTTTAAAAAAAATCCGTGCTATACCCCACCTGGATTTTTCAGTCAAGCATGCCTAAGGGTCCCAACTTTCATTTGCACCTAGTGTGGAAAAAAGTATTGCCTCAGAATTTTTTTTAGAAACTTTGAAAGTTAGGGTAGGGTAGGGTGCCGGACCCCAACTTTGGATCAATTTTAAAAAAAATCCGTGCTATACCCCACCTGGATTTTTCAGTCAAGCATGCCTAAGGGTCCCAACTTTCATTTGCACCTAGTGTGGAAAAAAGTATTGCCTCAGAATTTTTTTTAGAAACTTTGAAAGTTAGGGTAGGGTAGGGTGCCGGACCCCAACTTTGGATCAATTTTAAAAAAAATCCGTGCTATACCCCACCTGGATTTTTCAGTCAAGCATGCCTAAGGGTCCCAACTTTCATTTGCACCTAGTGTGGAAAAAAGTATTGCCTCAGAATTTTTTTTAGAAACTTTGAAAGTTAGGGTAGGGTAGGGTGCCGGACCCCAACTTTGGATCAATTTTAAAAAAAATCCGTGCTATACCCCACCTGGATTTTTCAGTCAAGCATGCCTAAGGGTCCCAACTTTCATTTGCACCTAGTGTGGAAAAAAGTATTGCCTCAGAATTTTTTTTAGAAACTTTGAAAGTTAGGGTAGGGTAGGGTGCCGGACCCCAACTTTGGATCAATTTTAAAAAAAATCCGTGCTATACCCCACCTGGATTTTTCAGTCAAGCATGCCTAAGGGTCCCAACTTTCATTTGCACCTAGTGTGGAAAAAAGTATTGCCTCAGAATTTTTTTTAGAAACTTTGAAAGTTAGGGTAGGGTAGGGTGCCGGACCCCAACTTTGGATCAATTTTAAAAAAAATCCGTGCTATACCCCACCTGGATTTTTCAGTCAAGCATGCCTAAGGGTCCCAACATTCATTTGCACCTAGTGTGGAAAAAAGTATTGCCTCAGAATTTTTTTTAGAAACTTTGAAAGTTAGGGTAGGGTAGGGTGCCGGACCCCAACTTTGGATCAATTTTAAAAAAAAATCCGTGCTATACCCCACCTGGATTTTTCAGTCAAGCATGCCTAAGGGTCCCAACTTTCATTTGCACCTAGTGTGGAAAAAAGTATTGCCTCAGAATTTTTTTTAGAAACTTTGAAAGTTAGGGTAGGGTAGGGTGCCGGACCCCAACTTTGGATCAATTTTAAAAAAAATCCGTGCTATACCCCACCTGGATTTTTCAGTCAAGCATGCCTAAGGGTCCCAACTTTCATTTGCACCTAGTGTGGAAAAAAGTATTGCCTCAGAATTTTTTTTAGAAACTTTGAAAGTTAGGGTAGGGTAGGGTGCCGGACCCCAACTTTGGATCAATTTTAAAAAAAATCCGTGCTATACCCCACCTGGATTTTTCAGTCAAGCATGCCTAAGGGTCCCAACTTTCATTTGCACCTAGTGTGGAAAAAAGTATTGCCTCAGAATTTTTTTTAGAAACTTTGAAAGTTAGGGTAGGGTAGGGTGCCGGACCCCAACTTTGGATCAATTTTAAAAAAAATCCGTGCTATACCCCACCTGGATTTTTCAGTCAAGCATGCCTAAGGGTCCCAACTTTCATTTGCACCTAGTGTGGAAAAAAGTATTGCCTCAGAATTTTTTTTAGAAACTTTGAAAGTTAGGGTAGGGTAGGGTGCCGGACCCCAACTTTGGATCAATTTTAAAAAAAATCCGTGCTATACCCCACCTGGATTTTTCAGTCAAGCATGCCTAAGGGTCCCAACTTTCATTTGCACCTAGTGTGGAAAAAAGTATTGCCTCAGAATTTTTTTTAGAAACTTTGAAAGTTAGGGTAGGGTAGGGTGCCGGACCCCAACTTTGGATCAATTTTAAAAAAAATCCGTGCTATACCCCACCTGGATTTTTCAGTCAAGCATGCCTAAGGGTCCCAACTTTCATTTGCACCTAGTGTGGAAAAAAGTATTGCCTCAGAATTTTTTTTAGAAACTTTGAAAGTTAGGGTAGGGTAGGGTGCCGGACCCCAACTTTGGATCAATTTTAAAAAAAATCCGTGCTATACCCCACCTGGATTTTTCAGTCAAGCATGCCTAAGGGTCCCAACTTTCATTTGCACCTAGTGTGGAAAAAAGTATTGCCTCAGAATTTTTTTTAGAAACTTTGAAAGTTAGGGTAGGGTAGGGTGCCGGACCCCAACTTTGGATCAATTTTAAAAAAAATCCGTGCTATACCCCACCTGGATTTTTCAGTCAAGCATGCCTAAGGGTCCCAACTTTCATTTGCACCTAGTGTGGAAAAAAGTATTGCCTCAGAATTTTTTTTAGAAACTTTGAAAGTTAGGGTAGGGTAGGGTGCCGGACCCCAACTTTGGATCAATTTTAAAAAAAATCCGTGCTATACCCCACCTGGATTTTTCAGTCAAGCATGCCTAAGGGTCCCAACTTTCATTTGCACCTAGTGTGGAAAAAAGTATTGCCTCCGAATTTTTTTTAGAAACTTTGAAAGTTAGGGTAGGGTAGGGTGCCGGACCCCAACTTTGGATCAATTTTAAAAAAAATCCGTGCTATACCCCACCTGGATTTTTCAGTCAAGCATGCCTAAGGGTCCCAACTTTCATTTGCACCTAGTGTGGAAAAAAGTATTGCCTCAGAATTTTTTTTAGAAACTTTGAAAGTTAGGGTAGGGTAGGGTGCCGGACCCCAACTTTGGATCAATTTAAAAAAAAATCCGTGCTATACCCCACCTGGATTTTTCAGTCAAGCATGCCTAAGGGTCCCAACTTTCATTTGCACCTAGTGTGGAAAAAAGTATTGCCTCAGAATTTTTTTTAGAAACTTTGAAAGTTAGGGTAGGGTAGGGTGCCGGACCCCAACTTTGGATCAATTTTAAAAAAAATCCGTGCTATACCCCACCTGGATTTTTCAGTCAAGCATGCCTAAGGGTCCCAACTTTCATTTGCACCTAGTGTGGAAAAAAGTATTGCCTCAGAATTTTTTTTAGAAACTTTGAAAGTTAGGGTAGGGTAGGGTGCCGGACCCCAACTTTGGATCAATTTTAAAAAAAATCCGTGCTATACCCCACCTGGATTTTTCAGTCAAGCATGCCTAAGGGTCCCAACTTTCATTTGCACCTAGTGTGGAAAAAAGTATTGCCTCAGAATTTTTTTTAGAAACTTTGAAAGTTAGGGTAGGGTAGGGTGCCGGACCCCAACTTTGGATCAATTTTAAAAAAAATCCGTGCTATACCCCACCTGGATTTTTCAGTCAAGCATGCCTAAGGGTCCCAACTTTCATTTGCACCTAGTGTGGAAAAAAGTATTGCCTCAGAATTTTTTTTAGAAACTTTGAAAGTTAGGGTAGGGTAGGGTGCCGGACCCCAACTTTGGATCAATTTAAAAAAAAATCCGTGCTATACCCCACCTGGATTTTTCAGTCAAGCATGCCTAAGGGTCCCAACTTTCATTTGCACCTAGTGTGGAAAAAAGTATTGCCTCAGAATTTTTTTTAGAAACTTTGAAAGTTAGGGTAGGGTAGGGTGCCGGACCCCAACTTTGGATCAATTTTTAAAAAAATCCGTGCTATACCCCACCTGGATTTTTCAGTCAAGCATGCCTAAGGGTCCCAACTTTCATTTGCACCTAGTGTGGAAAAAAGTATTGCCTCAGAATTTTTTTTAGAAACTTTGAAAGTTAGGGTAGGGTAGGGTGCCGGACCCCAACTTTGGATCAATTTTAAAAAAAATCCGTGCTATACCCCACCTGGATTTTTCAGTCAAGCATGCCTAAGGGTCCCAACTTTCATTTGCACCTAGTGTGGAAAAAAGTATTGCCTCAGAATTTTTTTTAGAAACTTTGAAAGTTAGGGTAGGGTAGGGTGCCGGACCCCAACTTTGGATCAATTTTAAAAAAAATCCGTGCTATACCCCACCTGGATTTTTCAGTCAAGCATGCCTAAGGGTCCCAACTTTCATTTGCACCTAGTGTGGAAAAAAGTATTGCCTCAGAATTTTTTTTAGAAACTTTGAAAGTTAGGGTAGGGTAGGGTGCCGGACCCCAACTTTGGATCAATTTTAAAAAAAATCCGTGCTATACCCCACCTGGATTTTTCAGTCAAGCATGCCTAAGGGTCCCAACTTTCATTTGCACCTAGTGTGGAAAAAATTATTGCCTCAGAATTTTTTTTAGAAACTTTGAAAGTTAGGGTAGGGTAGGGTGCCGGACCCCAACTTTGGATCAATTTTAAAAAAAATCCGTGCTATACCCCACCTGGATTTTTCAGTCAAGCATGCCTAAGGGTCCCAACTTTCATTTGCACCTAGTGTGGAAAAAAGTATTGCCTCAGAATTTTTTTTAGAAACTTTGAAAGTTAGGGTAGGGTAGGGTGCCGGACCCCAACTTTGGATCAATTTTAAAAAAAATCCGTGCTATACCCCACCTGGATTTTTCAGTCAAGCATGCTTAAGGGTCCCAACTTTCATTTGCACCTAGTGTGGAAAAAAGTATTGCCTCAGAATTTTTTTTAGAAACTTTGAAAGTTAGGGTAGGGTAGGGTGCCGGACCCCAACTTTGGATCAATTTTTAAAAAAATCCGTGCTATACCCCACCTGGATTTTTCAGTCAAGCATGCCTAAGGGTCCCAACTTTCATTTGCACCTAGTGTGGAAAAAAGTATTGCCTCAGAATTTTTTTTAGAAACTTTGAAAGTTAGGGTAGGGTAGGGTGCCGGACCCCAACTTTGGATCAATTTTAAAAAAAATCCGTGCTATACCCCACCTGGATTTTTCAGTCAAGCATGCCTAAGGGTCCCAACTTTCATTTGCACCTAGTGTGGAAAAAAGTATTGCCTCAGAATTTTTTTTAGAAACTTTGAAAGTTAGGGTAGGGTAGGGTGCCGGACCCCAACTTTGGATCAATTTTAAAAAAAATCCGTGCTATACCCCACCTGGATTTTTCAGTCAAGCATGCCTAAGGGTCCCAACTTTCATTTGCACCTAGTGTGGAAAAAAGTATTGCCTCAGAATTTTTTTTAGAAACTTTGAAAGTTAGGGTAGGGTAGGGTGCCGGACCCCAACTTTGGATCAATTTTAAAAAAAATCCGTGCTATACCCCACCTGGATTTTTCAGTCAAGCATGCCTAAGGGTCCCAACTTTCATTTGCACCTAGTGTGGAAAAAAGTATTGCCTCAGAATTTTTTTTAGAAACTTTGAAAGTTAGGGTAGGGTAGGGTGCCGGACCCCAACTTTGGATCAATTTAAAAAAAAATCCGTGCTATACCCCACCTGGATTTTTCAGTCAAGCATGCCTAAGGGTCCCAACTTTCATTTGCACCTAGTGTGGAAAAAAGTATTGCCTCAGAATTTTTTTTAGAAACTTTGAAAGTTAGGGTAGGGTAGGGTGCCGGACCCCAACTTTGGATCAATTTAAAAAAAAATCCGTGCTATACCCCACCTGGATTTTTCAGTCAAGCATGCCTAAGGGTCCCAACTTTCATTTGCACCTAGTGTGGAAAAAAGTATTGCCTCAGAATTTTTTTTAGAAACTTTGAAAGTTAGGGTAGGGTAGGGTGCCGGACCCCAACTTTGGATCAATTTTAAAAAAAATCCGTGCTATACCCCACCTGGATTTTTCAGTCAAGCATGCCTAAGGGTCCCAACTTTCATTTGCACCTAGTGTGGAAAAAAGTATTGCCTCAGAATTTTTTTTAGAAACTTTGAAAGTTAGGGTAGGGTAGGGTGCCGGACCCCAACTTTGGATCAATTTTAAAAAAAATCCGTGCTATACCCCACCTGGATTTTTCAGTCAAGCATGCCTAAGGGTCCCAACTTTCATTTGCACCTAGTGTGGAAAAAAGTATTGCCTCAGAATTTTTTTTAGAAACTTTGAAAGTTAGGGTAGGGTAGGGTGCCGGACCCCAACTTTGGATCAATTTTAAAAAAAATCCGTGCTATACCCCACCTGGATTTTTCAGTCAAGCATGCCTAAGGGTCCCAACTTTCATTTGCACCTAGTGTGGAAAAAAGTATTGCCTCAGAATTTTTTTTAGAAACTTTGAAAGTTAGGGTAGGGTAGGGTGCCGGACCCCAACTTTGGATCAATTTTAAAAAAAATCCGTGCTATACCCCACCTGGATTTTTCAGTCAAGCATGCCTAAGGGTCCCAACTTTCATTTGCACCTAGTGTGGAAAAAAGTATTGCCTCAGAATTTTTTTTAGAAACTTTGAAAGTTAGGGTAGGGTAGGGTGCCGGACCCCAACTTTGGATCAATTTTAAAAAAAATCCGTGCTATACCCCACCTGGATTTTTCAGTCAAGCATGCCTAAGGGTCCCAACTTTCATTTGCACCTAGTGTGGAAAAAAGTATTGCCTCAGAATTTTTTTTAGAAACTTTGAAAGTTAGGGTAGGGTAGGGTGCCGGACCCCAACTTTGGATCAATTTTAAAAAAAATCCGTGCTATACCCCACCTGGATTTTTCAGTCAAGCATGCCTAAGGGTCCCAACTTTCATTTGCACCTAGTGTGGAAAAAAGTATTGCCTCAGAATTTTTTTTAGAATCTTTGAAAGTTAGGGTAGGGTAGGGTGCCGGACCCCAACTTTGGATCAATTTTAAAAAAAATCCGTGCTATACCCCACCTGGATTTTTCAGTCAAGCATGCCTAAGGGTCCCAACTTTCATTTGCACCTAGTGTGGAAAAAAGTATTGCCTCAGAATTTTTTTTAGAAACTTTGAAAGTTAGGGTAGGGTAGGGTGCCGGACCCCAACTTTGGATCAATTTTAAAAAAAATCCGTGCTATACCCCACCTGGATTTTTCAGTCAAGCATGCCTAAGGGTCCCAACTTTCATTTGCACCTAGTGTGGAAAAAAGTATTGCCTCAGAATTTTTTTTAGAAACTTTGAAAGTTAGGGTAGGGTAGGGTGCCGGACCCCAACTTTGGATCAATTTTAAAAAAAATCCGTGCTATACCCCACCTGGATTTTTCAGTCAAGCATGCCTAAGGGTCCCAACTTTCATTTGCACCTAGTGTGGAAAAAAGTATTGCCTCAGAATTTTTTTTAGAAACTTTGAAAGTTAGGGTAGGGTAGGGTGCCGGACCCCAACTTTGGATCAATTTTAAAAAAAATCCGTGCTATACCCCACCTGGATTTTTCAGTCAAGCATGCCTAAGGGTCCCAACTTTCATTTGCACCTAGTGTGGAAAAAAGTATTGCCTCAGAATTTTTTTTAGAAACTTTGAAAGTTAGGGTAGGGTAGGGTGCCGGACCCCAACTTTGGATCAATTTTAAAAAAAATCCGTGCTATACCCCACCTGGATTTTTCAGTCAAGCATGCCTAAGGGTCCCAACTTTCATTTGCACCTAGTGTGGAAAAAAGTATTGCCTCAGAATTTTTTTTAGAAACTTTGAAAGTTAGGGTAGGGTAGGGTGCCGGACCCCAACTTTGGATCAATTTTAAAAAAAATCCGTGCTATACCCCACCTGGATTTTTCAGTCAAGCATGCCTAAGGGTCCCAACTTTCATTTGCACCTAGTGTGGAAAAAAGTATTGCCTCAGAATTTTTTTTAGAAACTTTGAAAGTTAGGGTAGGGTAGGGTGCCGGACCCCAACTTTGGATCAATTTTAAAAAAAATCCGTGCTATACCCCACCTGGATTTTTCAGTCAAGCATGCCTAAGGGTCCCAACTTTCATTTGCACCTAGTGTGGAAAAAAGTATTGCCTCAGAATTTTTTTTAGAAACTTTGAAAGTTAGGGTAGGGTAGGGTGCCGGACCCCAACTTTGGATCAATTTTAAAAAAAATCCGTGCTATACCCCACCTGGATTTTTCAGTCAAGCATGCCTAAGGGTCCCAACTTTCATTTGCACCTAGTGTGGAAAAAAGTATTGCCTCAGAATTTTTTTTAGAAACTTTGAAAGTTAGGGTAGGGTAGGGTGCCGGACCCCAACTTTGGATCAATTTTAAAAAAAATCCGTGCTATACCCCACCTGGATTTTTCAGTCAAGCATGCCTAAGGGTCCCAACTTTCATTTGCACCTAGTGTGGAAAAAAGTATTGCCTCAGAATTTTTTTTAGAAACTTTGAAAGTTAGGGTAGGGTAGGGTGCCGGACCCCAACTTTGGATCAATTTTAAAAAAAATCCGTGCTATACCCCACCTGGATTTTTCAGTCAAGCATGCCTAAGGGTCCCAACTTTCATTTGCACCTAGTGTGGAAAAAAGTATTGCCTCAGAATTTTTTTTAGAAACTTTGAAAGTTAGGGTAGGGTAGGGTGCCGGACCCCAACTTTGGATCAATTTTAAAAAAAATCCGTGCTATACCCCACCTGGATTTTTCAGTCAAGCATGCCTAAGGGTCCCAACTTTCATTTGCACCTAGTGTGGAAAAAAGTATTGCCTCAGAATTTTTTTTAGAAACTTTGAAAGTTAGGGTAGGGTAGGGTGCCGGACCCCAACTTTGGATCAATTTTAAAAAAAATCCGTGCTATACCCCACCTGGATTTTTCAGTCAAGCATGCCTAAGGGTCCCAACTTTCATTTGCACCTAGTGTGGAAAAAAGTATTGCCTCAGAATTTTTTTTAGAAACTTTGAAAGTTAGGGTAGGGTAGGGTGCCGGACCCCAACTTTGGATCAATTTTAAAAAAAATCCGTGCTATACCCCACCTGGATTTTTCAGTCAAGCATGCCTAAGGGTCCCAACTTTCATTTGCACCTAGTGTGGAAAAAAGTATTGCCTCAGAATTTTTTTTAGAAACTTTGAAAGTTAGGGTAGGGTAGGGTGCCGGACCCCAACTTTGGATCAATTTTAAAAAAAATCCGTGCTATACCCCACCTGGATTTTTCAGTCAAGCATGCCTAAGGGTCCCAACTTTCATTTGCACCTAGTGTGGAAAAAAGTATTGCCTCAGAATTTTTTTTAGAAACTTTGAAAGTTAGGGTAGGGTAGGGTGCCGGACCCCAACTTTGGATCAATTTTAAAAAAAATCCGTGCTATACCCCACCTGGATTTTTCAGTCAAGCATGCCTAAGGGTCCCAACTTTCATTTGCACCTAGTGTGGAAAAAAGTATTGCCTCAGAATTTTTTTTAGAAACTTTGAAAGTTAGGGTAGGGTAGGGTGCCGGACCCCAACTTTGGATCAATTTTAAAAAAAATCCGTGCTATACCCCACCTGGATTTTTCAGTCAAGCATGCCTAAGGGTCCCAACTTTCATTTGCACCTAGTGTGGAAAAAAGTATTGCCTCAGAATTTTTTTTAGAAACTTTGAAAGTTAGGGTAGGGTAGGGTGCCGGACCCCAACTTTGGATCAATTTTAAAAAAAATCCGTGCTATACCCCACCTGGATTTTTCAGTCAAGCATGCCTAAGGGTCCCAACTTTCATTTGCACCTAGTGTGGAAAAAAGTATTGCCTCAGAATTTTTTTTAGAAACTTTGAAAGTTAGGGTAGGGTAGGGTGCCGGACCCCAACTTTGGATCAATTTTAAAAAAAATCCGTGCTATACCCCACCTGGATTTTTCAGTCAAGCATGCCTAAGGGTCCCAACTTTCATTTGCACCTAGTGTGGAAAAAAGTATTGCCTCAGAATTTTTTTTAGAAACTTTGAAAGTTAGGGTAGGGTAGGGTGCCGGACCCCAACTTTGGATCAATTTTAAAAAAAATCCGTGCTATACCCCACCTGGATTGTTCAGTCAAGCATGCCTAAGGGTCCCAACTTTCATTTGCACCTAGTGTGGAAAAAAGTATTGCCTCAGAATTTTTTTTAGAAACTTTGAAAGTTAGGGTAGGGTAGGGTGCCGGACCCCAACTTTGGATCAATTTTAAAAAAAAACCGTGCTATACCCCACCTGGATTTTTCAGTCAAGCATGCCTAAGGGTCCCAACTTTCATTTGCACCTAGTGTGGAAAAAAGTATTGCCTCAGAATTTTTTTTAGAAACTTTGAAAGTTAGGGTAGGGTAGGGTGCCGGACCCCAACTTTGGATCAATTTTTAAAAAAAATCCGTGCTATACCCCACCTGGATTTTTCAGTCAAGCATGCCTAAGGGTCCCAACTTTCATTTGCACCTAGTGTGGAAAAAAGTATTGCCTCAGAATTTTTTTTAGAAACTTTGAAAGTTAGGGTAGGGTAGGGTGCCGGACCCCAACTTTGGATCAATTTTAAAAAAAATCCGTGCTATACCCCACCTGGATTTTTCAGTCAAGCATGCCTAAGGGTCCCAACTTTCATTTGCACCTAGTGTGGAAAAAAGTATTGCCTCAGAATTTTTTTTAGAAACTTTGAAAGTTAGGGTAGGGTAGGGTGCCGGACCCCAACTTTGGATCAATTTTAAAAAAAATCCGTGCTATACCCCACCTGGATTTTTCAGTCAAGCATGCCTAAGGGTCCCAACTTTCATTTGCACCTAGTGTGGAAAAAAGTATTGCCTCAGAATTTTTTTTAGAAACTTTGAAAGTTAGGGTAGGGTAGGGTGCCGGACCCCAACTTTGGATCAATTTTAAAAAAAATCCGTGCTATACCCCACCTGGATTTTTCAGTCAAGCATGCCTAAGGGTCCCAACTTTCATTTGCACCTAGTGTGGAAAAAAGTATTGCCTCAGAATTTTTTTTAGAAACTTTGAAAGTTAGGGTAGGGTAGGGTGCCGGACCCCAACTTTGGATCAATTTTTAAAAAAATCCGTGCTATACCCCACCTGGATTTTTCAGTCAAGCATGCCTAAGGGTCCCAACTTTCATTTGCACCTAGTGTGGAAAAAAGTATTGCCTCAGAATTTTTTTTAGAAACTTTGAAAGTTAGGGTAGGGTAGGGTGCCGGACCCCAACTTTGGATCAATTTTAAAAAAAATCCGTGCTATACCCCACCTGGATTTTTCAGTCAAGCATGCCTAAGGGTCCCAACTTTCATTTGCACCTAGTGTGGAAAAAAGTATTGCCTCAGAATTTTTTTTAGAAACTTTGAAAGTTAGGGTAGGGTAGGGTGCCGGACCCCAACTTTGGATCAATTTTAAAAAAAATCCGTGCTATACCCCACCTGGATTTTTCAGTCAAGCATGCCTAAGGGTCCCAACTTTCATTTGCACCTAGTGTGGAAAAAAGTATTGCCTCAGAATTTTTTTTAGAAACTTTGAAAGTTAGGGTAGGGTAGGGTGCCGGACCCCAACTTTGGATCAATTTTAAAAAAAATCCGTGCTATACCCCACCTGGATTTTTCAGTCAAGCATGCCTAAGGGTCCCAACTTTCATTTGCACCTAGTGTGGAAAAAAGTATTGCCTCAGAATTTTTTTTAGAAACTTTGAAAGTTAGGGTAGGGTAGGGTGCCGGACCCCAACTTTGGATCAATTTTAAAAAAAATCCGTGCTATACCCCACCTGGATTTTTCAGTCAAGCATGCCTAAGGGTCCCAACTTTCATTTGCACCTAGTGTGGAAAAAAGTATTGCCTCAGAATTTTTTTTAGAAACTTTGAAAGTTAGGGTAGGGTAGGGTGCCGGACCCCAACTTTGGATCAATTTTAAAAAAAATCCGTGCTATACCCCACCTGGATTTTTCAGTCAAGCATGCCTAAGGGTCCCAACTTTCATTTGCACCTAGTGTGGAAAAAAGTATTGCCTCAGAATTTTTTTTAGAAACTTTGAAAGTTAGGGTAGGGTAGGGTGCCGGACCCCAACTTTGGATCAATTTTAAAAAAAATCCGTGCTATACCCCACCTGGATTTTTCAGTCAAGCATGCCTAAGGGTCCCAACTTTCATTTGCACCTAGTGTGGAAAAAAGTATTGCCTCAGAATTTTTTTTAGAAACTTTGAAAGTTAGGGTAGGGTAGGGTGCCGGACCCCAACTTTGGATCAATTTTAAAAAAAATCCGTGCTATACCCCACCTGGATTTTTCAGTCAAGCATGCCTAAGGGTCCCAACTTTCATTTGCACCTAGTGTGGAAAAAAGTATTGCCTCAGAATTTTTTTTAGAAACTTTGAAAGTTAGGGTAGGGTAGGGTGCCGGACCCCAACTTTGGATCAATTTTAAAAAAAATCCGTGCTATACCCCACCTGGATTTTTCAGTCAAGCATGCCTAAGGGTCCCAACTTTCATTTGCACCTAGTGTGGAAAAAAGTATTGCCTCAGAATTTTTTTTAGAAACTTTGAAAGTTAGGGTAGGGTAGGGTGCCGGACCCCAACTTTGGATCAATTTAAAAAAAAATCCGTGCTATACCCCACCTGGATTTTTCAGTCAAGCATGCCTAAGGGTCCCAACTTTCATTTGCACCTAGTGTGGAAAAAAGTATTGCCTCAGAATTTTTTTTAGAAACTTTGAAAGTTAGGGTAGGGTAGGGTGCCGGACCCCAACTTTGGATCAATTTTAAAAAAAATCCGTGCTATACCCCACCTGGATTTTTCAGTCAAGCATGCCTAAGGGTCCCAACTTTCATTTGCACCTAGTGTGGAAAAAAGTATTGCCTCAGAATTTTTTTTAGAAACTTTGAAAGTTAGGGTAGGGTAGGGTGCCGGACCCCAACTTTGGATCAATTTTAAAAAAAATCCGTGCTATACCCCACCTGGATTTTTCAGTCAAGCATGCCTAAGGGTCCCAACTTTCATTTGCACCTAGTGTGGAAAAAAGTATTGCCTCAGAATTTTTTTTAGAAACTTTGAAAGTTAGGGTAGGGTAGGGTGCCGGACCCCAACTTTGGATCAATTTTAAAAAAAATCCGTGCTATACCCCACCTGGATTTTTCAGTCAAGCATGCCTAAGGGTCCCAACTTTCATTTGCACCTAGTGTGGAAAAAAGTATTGCCTCAGAATTTTTTTTAGAAACTTTGAAAGTTAGGGTAGGGTAGGGTGCCGGACCCCAACTTTGGATCAATTTTAAAAAAAAATCCGTGCTATACCCCACCTGGATTTTTCAGTCAAGCATGCCTAAGGGTCCCAACTTTCATTTGCACCTAGTGTGGAAAAAAGTATTGCCTCAGAATTTTTTTTAGAAACTTTGAAAGTTAGGGTAGGGTAGGGTGCCGGACCCCAACTTTGGATCAATTTTAAAAAAAATCCGTGCTATACCCCACCTGGATTTTTCAGTCAAGCATGCCTAAGGGTCCCAACTTTCATTTGCACCTAGTGTGGAAAAAAGTATTGCCTCAGAATTTTTTTTAGAAACTTTGAAAGTTAGGGTAGGGTAGGGTGCCGGACCCCAACTTTGGATCAATTTTAAAAAAAATCCGTGCTATACCCCACCTGGATTTTTCAGTCAAGCATGCCTAAGGGTCCCAACTTTCATTTGCACCTAGTGTGGAAAAAAGTATTGCCTCAGAATTTTTTTTAGAAACTTTGAAAGTTAGGGTAGGGTAGGGTGCCGGACCCCAACTTTGGATCAATTTAAAAAAAAATCCGTGCTATACCCCACCTGGATTTTTCAGTCAAGCATGCCTAAGGGTCCCAACTTTCATTTGCACCTAGTGTGGAAAAAAGTATTGCCTCAGAATTTTTTTTAGAAACTTTGAAAGTTAGGGTAGGGTAGGGTGCCGGACCCCAACTTTGGATCAATTTTAAAAAAAATCCGTGCTATACCCCACCTGGATTTTTCAGTCAAGCATGCCTAAGGGTCCCAACTTTCATTTGCACCTAGTGTGGAAAAAAGTATTGCCTCAGAATTTTTTTTAGAAACTTTGAAAGTTAGGGTAGGGTAGGGTGCCGGACCCCAACTTTGGATCAATTTTAAAAAAAATCCGTGCTATACCCCACCTGGATTTTTCAGTCAAGCATGCCTAAGGGTCCCAACTTTCATTTGCACCTAGTGTGGAAAAAAGTATTGCCTCAGAATTTTTTTTAGAAACTTTGAAAGTTAGGGTAGGGTAGGGTGCCGGACCCCAACTTTGGATCAATTTTAAAAAAAATCCGTGCTATACCCCACCTGGATTTTTCAGTCAAGCATGCCTAAGGGTCCCAACTTTCATTTGCACCTAGTGTGGAAAAAAGTATTGCCTCAGAATTTTTTTTAGAAACTTTGAAAGTTAGGGTAGGGTAGGGTGCCGGACCCCAACTTTGGATCAATTTTAAAAAAAATCCGTGCTATACCCCACCTGGATTTTTCAGTCAAGCATGCCTAAGGGTCCCAACTTTCATTTGCACCTAGTGTGGAAAAAAGTATTGCCTCAGAATTTTTTTTAGAAACTTTGAAAGTTAGGGTAGGGTAGGGTGCCGGACCCCAACTTTGGATCAATTTTAAAAAAAATCCGTGCTATACCCCACCTGGATTTTTCAGTCAAGCATGCCTAAGGGTCCCAACTTTCATTTGCACCTAGTGTGGAAAAAAGTATTGCCTCAGAATTTTTTTTAGAAACTTTGAAAGTTAGGGTAGGGTAGGGTGCCGGACCCCAACTTTGGATCAATTTTAAAAAAAATCCGTGCTATACCCCACCTGGATTTTTCAGTCAAGCATGCCTAAGGGTCCCAACTTTCATTTGCACCTAGTGTGGAAAAAAGTATTGCCTCAGAATTTTTTTTAGAAACTTTGAAAGTTAGGGTAGGGTAGGGTGCCGGACCCCAACTTTGGATCAATTTTAAAAAAAATCCGTGCTATACCCCACCTGGATTTTTCAGTCAAGCATGCCTAAGGGTCCCAACTTTCATTTGCACCTAGTGTGGAAAAAAGTATTGCCTCAGAATTTTTTTTAGAAACTTTGAAAGTTAGGGTAGGGTAGGGTGCCGGACCCCAACTTTGGATCAATTTTAAAAAAAATCCGTGCTATACCCCACCTGGATTTTTCAGTCAAGCATGCCTAAGGGTCCCAACTTTCATTTGCACCTAGTGTGGAAAAAAGTATTGCCTCAGAATTTTTTTTAGAAACTTTGAAAGTTAGGGTAGGGTAGGGTGCCGGACCCCAACTTTGGATCAATTTTAAAAAAAATCCGTGCTATACCCCACCTGGATTTTTCAGTCAAGCATGCCTAAGGGTCCCAACTTTCATTTGCACCTAGTGTGGAAAAAAGTATTGCCTCAGAATTTTTTTTAGAAACTTTGAAAGTTAGGGTAGGGTAGGGTGCCGGACCCCAACTTTGGATCAATTTTAAAAAAAATCCGTGCTATACCCCACCTGGATTTTTCAGTCAAGCATGCCTAAGGGTCCCAACTTTCATTTGCACCTAGTGTGGAAAAAAGTATTGCCTCAGAATTTTTTTTAGAAACTTTGAAAGTTAGGGTAGGGTAGGGTGCCGGACCCCAACTTTGGATCAATTTTAAAAAAAATCCGTGCTATACCCCACCTGGATTTTTCAGTCAAGCATGCCTAAGGGTCCCAACTTTCATTTGCACCTAGTGTGGAAAAAAGTATTGCCTCAGAATTTTTTTTAGAAACTTTGAAAGTTAGGGTAGGGTAGGGTGCCGGACCCCAACTTTGGATCAATTTAAAAAAAAATCCGTGCTATACCCCACCTGGATTTTTCAGTCAAGCATGCCTAAGGGTCCCAACTTTCATTTGCACCTAGTGTGGAAAAAAGTATTGCCTCAGAATTTTTTTTAGAAACTTTGAAAGTTAGGGTAGGGTAGGGTGCCGGACCCCAACTTTGGATCAATTTTAAAAAAAATCCGTGCTATACCCCACCTGGATTTTTCAGTCAAGCATGCCTAAGGGTCCCAACTTTCATTTGCACCTAGTGTGGAAAAAAGTATTGCCTCAGAATTTTTTTTAGAAACTTTGAAAGTTAGGGTAGGGTAGGGTGCCGGACCCCAACTTTGGATCAATTTTTAAAAAAATCCGTGCTATACCCCACCTGGATTTTTCAGTCAAGCATGCCTAAGGGTCCCAACTTTCATTTGCACCTAGTGTGGAAAAAAGTATTGCCTCAGAATTTTTTTTAGAAACTTTGAAAGTTAGGGTAGGGTAGGGTGCCGGACCCCAACTTTGGATCAATTTTAAAAAAAATCCGTGCTATACCCCACCTGGATTTTTCAGTCAAGCATGCCTAAGGGTCCCAACTTTCATTTGCACCTAGTGTGGAAAAAAGTATTGCCTCAGAATTTTTTTTAGAAACTTTGAAAGTTAGGGTAGGGTAGGGTGCCGGACCCCAACTTTGGATCAATTTTAAAAAAAATCCGTGCTATACCCCACCTGGATTTTTCAGTCAAGCATGCCTAAGGGTCCCAACTTTCATTTGCACCTAGTGTGGAAAAAAGTATTGCCTCAGAATTTTTTTTAGAAACTTTGAAAGTTAGGGTAGGGTAGGGTGCCGGACCCCAACTTTGGATCAATTTAAAAAAAAATCCGTGCTATACCCCACCTGGATTTTTCAGTCAAGCATGCCTAAGGGTCCCAACTTTCATTTGCACCTAGTGTGGAAAAAAGTATTGCCTCAGAATTTTTTTTAGAAACTTTGAAAGTTAGGGTAGGGTAGGGTGCCGGACCCCAACTTTGGATCAATTTTAAAAAAAATCCGTGCTATACCCCACCTGGATTTTTCAGTCAAGCATGCCTAAGGGTCCCAACTTTCATTTGCACCTAGTGTGGAAAAAAGTATTGCCTCAGAATTTTTTTTAGAAACTTTGAAAGTTAGGGTAGGGTAGGGTGCCGGACCCCAACTTTGGATCAATTTTAAAAAAAATCCGTGCTATACCCCACCTGGATTTTTCAGTCAAGCATGCCTAAGGGTCCCAACTTTCATTTGCACCTAGTGTGGAAAAAAGTATTGCCTCAGAATTTTTTTTAGAAACTTTGAAAGTTAGGGTAGGGTAGGGTGCCGGACCCCAACTTTGGATCAATTTTAAAAAAAATCCGTGCTATACCCCACCTGGATTTTTCAGTCAAGCATGCCTAAGGGTCCCAACTTTCATTTGCACCTAGTGTGGAAAAAAGTATTGCCTCAGAATTTTTTTTAGAAACTTTGAAAGTTAGGGTAGGGTAGGGTGCCGGACCCCAACTTTGGATCAATTTTAAAAAAAATCCGTGCTATACCCCACCTGGATTTTTCAGTCAAGCATGCCTAAGGGTCCCAACTTTCATTTGCACCTAGTGTGGAAAAAAGTATTGCCTCAGAATTTTTTTTAGAAACTTTGAAAGTTAGGGTAGGGTAGGGTGCCGGACCCCAACTTTGGATCAATTTTAAAAAAAATCCGTGCTATACCCCACCTGGATTTTTCAGTCAAGCATGCCTAAGGGTCCCAACTTTCATTTGCACCTAGTGTGGAAAAAAGTATTGCCTCAGAATTTTTTTTAGAAACTTTGAAAGTTAGGGTAGGGTAGGGTGCCGGACCCCAACTTTGGATCAATTTTAAAAAAAATCCGTGCTATACCCCACCTGGATTTTTCAGTCAAGCATGCCTAAGGGTCCCAACTTTCATTTGCACCTAGTGTGGAAAAAAGTATTGCCTCAGAATTTTTTTTAGAAACTTTGAAAGTTAGGGTAGGGTAGGGTGCCGGACCCCAACTTTGGATCAATTTTAAAAAAAATCCGTGCTATACCCCACCTGGATTTTTCAGTCAAGCATGCCTAAGGGTCCCAACTTTCATTTGCACCTAGTGTGGAAAAAAGTATTGCCTCAGAATTTTTTTTAGAAACTTTGAAAGTTAGGGTAGGGTAGGGTGCCGGACCCCAACTTTGGATCAATTTTAAAAAAAATCCGTGCTATACCCCACCTGGATTTTTCAGTCAAGCATGCCTAAGGGTCCCAACTTTCATTTGCACCTAGTGTGGAAAAAAGTATTGCCTCAGAATTTTTTTTAGAAACTTTGAAAGTTAGGGTAGGGTAGGGTGCCGGACCCCAACTTTGGATCAATTTTAAAAAAAATCCGTGCTATACCCCACCTGGATTTTTCAGTCAAGCATGCCTAAGGGTCCCAACTTTCATTTGCACCTAGTGTGGAAAAAAGTATTGCCTCAGAATTTTTTTTAGAAACTTTGAAAGTTAGGGTAGGGTAGGGTGCCGGACCCCAACTTTGGATCAATTTTAAAAAAAATCCGTGCTATACCCCACCTGGATTTTTCAGTCAAGCATGCCTAAGGGTCCCAACTTTCATTTGCACCTAGTGTGGAAAAAAGTATTGCCTCAGAATTTTTTTTAGAAACTTTGAAAGTTAGGGTAGGGTAGGGTGCCGGACCCCAACTTTGGATCAATTTTAAAAAAAATCCGTGCTATACCCCACCTGGATTTTTCAGTCAAGCATGCCTAAGGGTCCCAACTTTCATTTGCACCTAGTGTGGAAAAAAGTATTGCCTCAGAATTTTTTTTAGAAACTTTGAAAGTTAGGGTAGGGTAGGGTGCCGGACCCCAACTTTGGATCAATTTAAAAAAAAATCCGTGCTATACCCCACCTGGATTTTTCAGTCAAGCATGCCTAAGGGTCCCAACTTTCATTTGCACCTAGTGTGGAAAAAAGTATTGCCTCAGAATTTTTTTTAGAAACTTTGAAAGTTAGGGTAGGGTAGGGTGCCGGACCCCAACTTTGGATCAATTTTAAAAAAAATCCGTGCTATACCCCACCTGGATTTTTCAGTCAAGCATGCCTAAGGGTCCCAACTTTCATTTGCACCTAGTGTGGAAAAAAGTATTGCCTCAGAATTTTTTTTAGAAACTTTGAAAGTTAGGGTAGGGTAGGGTGCCGGACCCCAACTTTGGATCAATTTTAAAAAAAATCCGTGCTATACCCCACCTGGATTTTTCAGTCAAGCATGCCTAAGGGTCCCAACTTTCATTTGCACCTAGTGTGGAAAAAAGTATTGCCTCAGAATTTTTTTTAGAAACTTTGAAAGTTAGGGTAGGGTAGGGTGCCGGACCCCAACTTTGGATCAATTTTAAAAAAAATCCGTGCTATACCCCACCTGGATTTTTCAGTCAAGCATGCCTAAGGGTCCCAACTTTCATTTGCACCTAGTGTGGAAAAAAGTATTGCCTCAGAATTTTTTTTAGAAACTTTGAAAGTTAGGGTAGGGTAGGGTGCCGGACCCCAACTTTGGATCAATTTTTAAAAAAATCCGTGCTATACCCCACCTGGATTTTTCAGTCAAGCATGCCTAAGGGTCCCAACTTTCATTTGCACCTAGTGTGGAAAAAAGTATTGCCTCAGAATTTTTTTTAGAAACTTTGAAAGTTAGGGTAGGGTAGGGTGCCGGACCCCAACTTTGGATCAATTTTAAAAAAAATCCGTGCTATACCCCACCTGGATTTTTCAGTCAAGCATGCCTAAGGGTCCCAACTTTCATTTGCACCTAGTGTGGAAAAAAGTATTGCCTCAGAATTTTTTTTAGAAACTTTGAAAGTTAGGGTAGGGTAGGGTGCCGGACCCCAACTTTGGATCAATTTTAAAAAAAATCCGTGCTATACCCCACCTGGATTTTTCAGTCAAGCATGCCTAAGGGTCCCAACTTTCATTTGCACCTAGTGTGGAAAAAAGTATTGCCTCAGAATTTTTTTTAGAAACTTTGAAAGTTAGGGTAGGGTAGGGTGCCGGACCCCAACTTTGGATCAATTTTAAAAAAAATCCGTGCTATACCCCACCTGGATTTTTCAGTCAAGCATGCCTAAGGGTCCCAACTTTCATTTGCACCTAGTGTGGAAAAAAGTATTGCCTCAGAATTTTTTTTAGAAACTTTGAAAGTTAGGGTAGGGTAGGGTGCCGGACCCCAACTTTGGATCAATTTAAAAAAAAATCCGTGCTATACCCCACCTGGATTTTTCAGTCAAGCATGCCTAAGGGTCCCAACTTTCATTTGCACCTAGTGTGGAAAAAATTATTGCCTCAGAATTTTTTTTAGAAACTTTGAAAGTTAGGGTAGGGTAGGGTGCCGGACCCCAACTTTGGATCAATTTAAAAAAAAATCCGTGCTATACCCCACCTGGATTTTTCAGTCAAGCATGCCTAAGGGTCCCAACTTTCATTTGCACCTAGTGTGGAAAAAAGTATTGCCTCAGAATTTTTTTTAGAAACTTTGAAAGTTAGGGTAGGGTAGGGTGCCGGACCCCAACTTTGGATCAATTTTAAAAAAAATCCGTGCTATACCCCACCTGGATTTTTCAGTCAAGCATGCCTAAGGGTCCCAACTTTCATTTGCACCTAGTGTGGAAAAAAGTATTGCCTCAGAATTTTTTTTAGAAACTTTGAAAGTTAGGGTAGGGTAGGGTGCCGGACCCCAACTTTGGATCAATTTTAAAAAAAATCCGTGCTATACCCCACCTGGATTTTTCAGTCAAGCATGCCTAAGGGTCCCAACTTTCATTTGCACCTAGTGTGGAAAAAAGTATTGCCTCAGAATTTTTTTTAGAAACTTTGAAAGTTAGGGTAGGGTAGGGTGCCGGACCCCAACTTTGGATCAATTTTAAAAAAAATCCGTGCTATACCCCACCTGGATTTTTCAGTCAAGCATGCCTAAGGGTCCCAACTTTCATTTGCACCTAGTGTGGAAAAAAGTATTGCCTCAGAATTTTTTTTAGAAACTTTGAAAGTTAGGGTAGGGTAGGGTGCCGGACCCCAACTTTGGATCAATTTTAAAAAAAATCCGTGCTATACCCCACCTGGATTTTTCAGTCAAGCATGCCTAAGGGTCCCAACTTTCATTTGCACCTAGTGTGGAAAAAAGTATTGCCTCAGAATTTTTTTTAGAAACTTTGAAAGTTAGGGTAGGGTAGGGTGCCGGACCCCAACTTTGGATCAATTTTAAAAAAAATCCGTGCTATACCCCACCTGGATTTTTCAGTCAAGCATGCCTAAGGGTCCCAACTTTCATTTGCACCTAGTGTGGAAAAAAGTATTGCCTCAGAATTTTTTTTAGAAACTTTGAAAGTTAGGGTAGGGTAGGGTGCCGGACCCCAACTTTGGATCAATTTTAAAAAAAATCCGTGCTATACCCCACCTGGATTTTTCAGTCAAGCATGCCTAAGGGTCCCAACTTTCATTTGCACCTAGTGTGGAAAAAAGTATTGCCTCAGAATTTTTTTTAGAAACTTTGAAAGTTAGGGTAGGGTAGGGTGCCGGACCCCAACTTTGGATCAATTTTAAAAAAAATCCGTGCTATACCCCACCTGGATTTTTCAGTCAAGCATGCCTAAGGGTCCCAACTTTCATTTGCACCTAGTGTGGAAAAAAGTATTGCCTCAGAATTTTTTTTAGAAACTTTGAAAGTTAGGGTAGGGTAGGGTGCCGGACCCCAACTTTGGATCAATTTTAAAAAAAATCCGTGCTATACCCCACCTGGATTTTTCAGTCAAGCATGCCTAAGGGTCCCAACTTTCATTTGCACCTAGTGTGGAAAAAAGTATTGCCTCAGAATTTTTTTTAGAAACTTTGAAAGTTAGGGTAGGGTAGGGTGCCGGACCCCAACTTTGGATCAATTTTAAAAAAAATCCGTGCTATACCCCACCTGGATTTTTCAGTCAAGCATGCCTAAGGGTCCCAACTTTCATTTGCACCTAGTGTGGAAAAAAGTATTGCCTCAGAATTTTTTTTAGAAACTTTGAAAGTTAGGGTAGGGTAGGGTGCCGGACCCCAACTTTGGATCAATTTTAAAAAAAATCCGTGCTATACCCCACCTGGATTTTTCAGTCAAGCATGCCTAAGGGTCCCAACTTTCATTTGCACCTAGTGTGGAAAAAAGTATTGCCTCAGAATTTTTTTTAGAAACTTTGAAAGTTAGGGTAGGGTAGGGTGCCGGACCCCAACTTTGGATCAATTTTAAAAAAAATCCGTGCTATACCCCACCTGGATTTTTCAGTCAAGCATGCCTAAGGGTCCCAACTTTCATTTGCACCTAGTGTGGAAAAAAGTATTGCCTCAGAATTTTTTTTAGAAACTTTGAAAGTTAGGGTAGGGTAGGGTGCCGGACCCCAACTTTGGATCAATTTTAAAAAAAATCCGTGCTATACCCCACCTGGATTTTTCAGTCAAGCATGCCTAAGGGTCCCAACTTTCATTTGCACCTAGTGTGGAAAAAAGTATTGCCTCAGAATTTTTTTTAGAAACTTTGAAAGTTAGGGTAGGGTAGGGTGCCGGACCCCAACTTTGGATCAATTTTAAAAAAAATCCGTGCTATACCCCACCTGGATTTTTCAGTCAAGCATGCCTAAGGGTCCCAACTTTCATTTGCACCTAGTGTGGAAAAAAGTATTGCCTCAGAATTTTTTTTAGAAACTTTGAAAGTTAGGGTAGGGTAGGGTACCGGACCCCAACTTTGGATCAATTTTAAAAAAAATCCGTGCTATACCCCACCTGGATTTTTCAGTCAAGCATGCCTAAGGGTCCCAACTTTCATTTGCACCTAGTGTGGAAAAAAGTATTGCCTCAGAATTTTTTTTAGAAACTTTGAAAGTTAGGGTAGGGTAGGGTGCCGGACCCCAACTTTGGATCAATTTAAAAAAAAAATCCGTGCTATACCCCACCTGGATTTTTCAGTCAAGCATGCCTAAGGGTCCCAACTTTCATTTGCACCTAGTGTGGAAAAAAGTATTGCCTCAGAATTTTGTTTAGAAACTTTGAAAGTTAGGGTAGGGTAGGGTGCCGGACCCCAACTTTGGATCAATTTTAAAAAAAATCCGTGCTATACCCCACCTGGATTTTTCAGTCAAGCATGCCTAAGGGTCCCAACTTTCATTTGCACCTAGTGTGGAAAAAAGTATTGCCTCAGAATTTTTTTTAGAAACTTTGAAAGTTAGGGTAGGGTAGGGTGCCGGACCCCAACTTTGGATCAATTTTAAAAAAAATCCGTGCTATACCCCACCTGGATTTTTCAGTCAAGCATGCCTAAGGGTCCCAACTTTCATTTGCACCTAGTGTGGAAAAAAGTATTGCCTCAGAATTTTTTTTAGAAACTTTGAAAGTTAGGGTAGGGTAGGGTGCCGGACCCCAACTTTGGATCAATTTTAAAAAAAATCCGTGCTATACCCCACCTGGATTTTTCAGTCAAGCATGCCTAAGGGTCCCAACTTTCATTTGCACCTAGTGTGGAAAAAAGTATTGCCTCAGAATTTTTTTTAGAAACTTTGAAAGTTAGGGTAGGGTAGGGTGCCGGACCCCAACTTTGGATCAATTTTAAAAAAAATCCGTGCTATACCCCACCTGGATTTTTCAGTCAAGCATGCCTAAGGGTCCCAACTTTCATTTGCACCTAGTGTGGAAAAAAGTATTGCCTCAGAATTTTGTTTAGAAACTTTGAAAGTTAGGGTAGGGTAGGGTGCCGGACCCCAACTTTGGATCAATTTTAAAAAAAATCCGTGCTATACCCCACCTGGATTTTTCAGTCAAGCATGCCTAAGGGTCCCAACTTTCATTTGCACCTAGTGTGGAAAAAAGTATTGCCTCAGAATTTTTTTTAGAAACTTTGAAAGTTAGGGTAGGGTAGGGTGCCGGACCCCAACTTTGGATCAATTTTAAAAAAAATCCGTGCTATACCCCACCTGGATTTTTCAGTCAAGCATGCCTAAGGGTCCCAACTTTCATTTGCACCTAGTGTGGAAAAAAGTATTGCCTCAGAATTTTTTTTAGAAACTTTGAAAGTTAGGGTAGGGTAGGGTACCGGACCCCAACTTTGGATCAATTTTAAAAAAAATCCGTGCTATACCCCACCTGGATTTTTCAGTCAAGCATGCCTAAGGGTCCCAACTTTCATTTGCACCTAGTGTGGAAAAAAGTATTGCCTCAGAATTTTTTTTAGAAACTTTGAAAGTTAGGGTAGGGTAGGGTGCCGGACCCCAACTTTGGATCAATTTAAAAAAAAAATCCGTGCTATACCCCACCTGGATTTTTCAGTCAAGCATGCCTAAGGGTCCCAACTTTCATTTGCACCTAGTGTGGAAAAAAGTATTGCCTCAGAATTTTGTTTAGAAACTTTGAAAGTTAGGGTAGGGTAGGGTGCCGGACCCCAACTTTGGATCAATTTTTAAAAAAATCCGTGCTATACCCCACCTGGATTTTTCAGTCAAGCATGCCTAAGGGTCCCAACTTTCATTTGCACCTAGTGTGGAAAAAAGTATTGCCTCAGAATTTTTTTTAGAAACTTTGAAAGTTAGGGTAGGGTAGGGTGCCGGACCCCAACTTTGGATCAATTTTAAAAAAAATCCGTGCTATACCCCACCTGGATTTTTCAGTCAAGCATGCCTAAGGGTCCCAACTTTCATTTGCACCTAGTGTGGAAAAAAGTATTGCCTCAGAATTTTTTTTAGAAACTTTGAAAGTTAGGGTAGGGTAGGGTGCCGGACCCCAACTTTGGATCAATTTTAAAAAAATTCCGTGCTATACCCCACCTGGATTTTTCAGTCAAGCATGCCTAAGGGTCCCAACTTTCATTTGCACCTAGTGTGGAAAAAAGTATTGCCTCAGAATTTTTTTTAGAAACTTTGAAAGTTAGGGTAGGGTAGGGTGCCGGACCCCAACTTTGGATCAATTTTAAAAAAAATCCGTGCTATACCCCACCTGGATTTTTCAGTCAAGCATGCCTAAGGGTCCCAACTTTCATTTGCACCTAGTGTGGAAAAAAGTATTGCCTCAGAATTTTTTTTAGAAACTTTGAAAGTTAGGGTAGGGTAGGGTGCCGGACCCCAACTTTGGATCAATTTAAAAAAAAAATCCGTGCTATACCCCACCTGGATTTTTCAGTCAAGCATGCCTAAGGGTCCCAACTTTCATTTGCACCTAGTGTGGAAAAAAGTATTGCCTCAGAATTTTGTTTAGAAACTTTGAAAGTTAGGGTAGGGTAGGGTGCCGGACCCCAACTTTGGATCAATTTTTAAAAAAATCCGTGCTATACCCCACCTGGATTTTTCAGTCAAGCATGCCTAAGGGTCCCAACTTTCATTTGCACCTAGTGTGGAAAAAAGTATTGCCTCAGAATTTTTTTTAGAAACTTTGAAAGTTAGGGTAGGGTAGGGTGCCGGACCCCAACTTTGGATCAATTTTAAAAAAAATCCGTGCTATACCCCACCTGGATTTTTCAGTCAAGCATGCCTAAGGGTCCCAACTTTCATTTGCACCTAGTGTGGAAAAAAGTATTGCCTCAGAATTTTTTTTAGAAACTTTGAAAGTTAGGGTAGGGTAGGGTGCCGGACCCCAACTTTGGATCAATTTTAAAAAAAATCCGTGCTATACCCCACCTGGATTTTTCAGTCAAGCATGCCTAAGGGTCCCAACTTTCATTTGCACCTAGTGTGGAAAAAAGTATTGCCTCAGAATTTTTTTTAGAAACTTTGAAAGTTAGGGTAGGGTAGGGTGCCGGACCCCAACTTTGGATCAATTTTAAAAAAAATCCGTGCTATACCCCACCTGGATTTTTCAGTCAAGCATGCCTAAGGGTCCCAACTTTCATTTGCACCTAGTGTGGAAAAAAGTATTGCCTCATAATTTTTTTTAGAAACTTTGAAAGTTAGGGTAGGGTAGGGTGCCGGACCCCAACTTTGGATCAATTTTAAAAAAAATCCGTGCTATACCCCACCTGGATTTTTCAGTCAAGCATGCCTAAGGGTCCCAACTTTCATTTGCACCTAGTGTGGAAAAAAGTATTGCCTCAGAATTTTTTTTAGAAACTTTGAAAGTTAGGGTAGGGTAGGGTGCCGGACCCCAACTTTGGATCAATTTTAAAAAAAATCCGTGCTATACCCCACCTGGATTTTTCAGTCAAGCATGCCTAAGGGTCCCAACTTTCATTTGCACCTAGTGTGGAAAAAAGTATTGCCTCAGAATTTTTTTTAGAAACTTTGAAAGTTAGGGTAGGGTAGGGTGCCGGACCCCAACTTTGGATCAATTTTAAAAAAAATCCGTGCTATACCCCACCTGGATTTTTCAGTCAAGCATGCCTAAGGGTCCCAAATTTCATTTGCACCTAGTGTGGAAAAAAGTATTGCCTCAGAATTTTTTTTAGAAACTTTGAAAGTTAGGGTAGGGTAGGGTGCCGGACCCCAACTTTGGATCAATTTTAAAAAAAATCCGTGCTATACCCCACCTGGATTTTTCAGTCAAGCATGCCTAAGGGTCCCAACTTTCATTTGCACCTAGTGTGGAAAAAAGTATTGCCTCAGAATTTTTTTTAGAAACTTTGAAAGTTAGGGTAGGGTAGGGTGCCGGACCCCAACTTTGGATCAATTTTAAAAAAAATCCGTGCTATACCCCACCTGGATTTTTCAGTCAAGCATGCCTAAGGGTCCCAACTTTCATTTGCACCTAGTGTGGAAAAAAGTATTGCCTCAGAATTTTTTTTAGAAACTTTGAAAGTTAGGGTAGGGTAGGGTGCCGGACCCCAACTTTGGATCAATTTTAAAAAAAATCCGTGCTATACCCCACCTGGATTTTTCAGTCAAGCATGCCTAAGGGTCCCAACTTTCATTTGCACCTAGTGTGGAAAAAAGTATTGCCTCAGAATTTTTTTTAGAAACTTTGAAAGTTAGGGTAGGGTAGGGTGCCGGACCCCAACTTTGGATCAATTTTAAAAAAAATCCGTGCTATACCCCACCTGGATTTTTCAGTCAAGCATGCCTAAGGGTCCCAACTTTCATTTGCACCTAGTGTGGAAAAAAGTATTGCCTCAGATTTTTTTTTAGAAACTTTGAAAGTTAGGGTAGGGTAGGGTGCCGGACCCCAACTTTGGATCAATTTTAAAAAAAATCCGTGCTATACCCCACCTGGATTTTTCAGTCAAGCATGCCTAAGGGTCCCAACTTTCATTTGCACCTAGTGTGGAAAAAAGTATTGCCTCAGAATTTTTTTTAGAAACTTTGAAAGTTAGGGTAGGGTAGGGTGCCGGACCCCAACTTTGGATCAATTTAAAAAAAAATCCGTGCTATACCCCACCTGGATTTTTCAGTCAAGCATGCCTAAGGGTCCCAACTTTCATTTGCACCTAGTGTGGAAAAAAGTATTGCCTCAGAATTTTTTTTAGAAACTTTGAAAGTTAGGGTAGGGTAGGGTGCCGGACCCCAACTTTGGATCAATTTTAAAAAAAATCCGTGCTATACCCCACCTGGATTTTTCAGTCAAGCATGCCTAAGGGTCCCAACTTTCATTTGCACCTAGTGTGGAAAAAAGTATTGCCTCAGAATTTTTTTTAGAAACTTTGAAAGTTAGGGTAGGGTAGGGTGCCGGACCCCAACTTTGGATCAATTTAAAAAAAAATCCGTGCTATACCCCACCTGGATTTTTCAGTCAAGCATGCCTAAGGGTCCCAACTTTCATTTGCACCTAGTGTGGAAAAAAGTATTGCCTCAGAATTTTTTTTAGAAACTTTGAAAGTTAGGGTAGGGTAGGGTGCCGGACCCCAACTTTGGATCAATTTTAAAAAAAATCCGTGCTATACCCCACCTGGATTTTTCAGTCAAGCATGCCTAAGGGTCCCAACTTTCATTTGCACCTAGTGTGGAAAAAAGTATTGCCTCAGAATTTTTTTTAGAAACTTTGAAAGTTAGGGTAGGGTAGGGTGCCGGACCCCAACTTTGGATCAATTTTAAAAAAAATCCGTGCTATACCCCACCTGGATTTTTCAGTCAAGCATGCCTAAGGGTCCCAACTTTCATTTGCACCTAGTGTGGAAAAAAGTATTGCCTCAGAATTTTTTTTAGAAACTTTGAAAGTTAGGGTAGGGTAGGGTGCCGGACCCCAACTTTGGATCAATTTTAAAAAAAATCCGTGCTATACCCCACCTGGATTTTTCAGTCAAGCATGCCTAAGGGTCCCAACTTTCATTTGCACCTAGTGTGGAAAAAAGTATTGCCTCAGAATTTTTTTTAGAAACTTTGAAAGTTAGGGTAGGGTAGGGTGCCGGACCCCAACTTTGGATCAATTTTAAAAAAAATCCGTGCTATACCCCACCTGGATTTTTCAGTCAAGCATGCCTAAGGGTCCCAACTTTCATTTGCACCTAGTGTGGAAAAAAGTATTGCCTCAGAATTTTTTTTAGAAACTTTGAAAGTTAGGGTAGGGTAGGGTGCCGGACCCCAACTTTGGATCAATTTTAAAAAAAATCCGTGCTATACCCCACCTGGATTTTTCAGTCAAGCATGCCTAAGGGTCCCAACTTTCATTTGCACCTAGTGTGGAAAAAAGTATTGCCTCAGAATTTTTTTTAGAAACTTTGAAAGTTAGGGTAGGGTAGGGTGCCGGACCCCAACTTTGGATCAATTTTAAAAAAAATCCGTGCTATACCCCACCTGGATTTTTCAGTCAAGCATGCCTAAGGGTCCCAACTTTCATTTGCACCTAGTGTGGAAAAAAGTATTGCCTCAGAATTTTTTTTAGAAACTTTGAAAGTTAGGGTAGGGTAGGGTGCCGGACCCCAACTTTGGATCAATTTTAAAAAAAATCCGTGCTATACCCCACCTGGATTTTTCAGTCAAGCATGCCTAAGGGTCCCAACTTTCATTTGCACCTAGTGTGGAAAAAAGTATTGCCTCAGAATTTTTTTTAGAAACTTTGAAAGTTAGGGTAGGGTAGGGTGCCGGACCCCAACTTTGGATCAATTTTAAAAAAAATCCGTGCTATACCCCACCTGGATTTTTCAGTCAAGCATGCCTAAGGGTCCCAACTTTCATTTGCACCTAGTGTGGAAAAAAGTATTGCCTCAGAATTTTTTTTAGAAACTTTGAAAGTTAGGGTAGGGTAGGGTGCCGGACCCCAACTTTGGATCAATTTTAAAAAAAATCCGTGCTATACCCCACCTGGATTTTTCAGTCAAGCATGCCTAAGGGTCCCAACTTTCATTTGCACCTAGTGTGGAAAAAAGTATTGCCTCAGAATTTTTTTTAGAAACTTTGAAAGTTAGGGTAGGGTAGGGTGCCGGACCCCAACTTTGGATCAATTTTAAAAAAAATCCGTGCTATACCCCACCTGGATTTTTCAGTCAAGCATGCCTAAGGGTCCCAACTTTCATTTGCACCTAGTGTGGAAAAAAGTATTGCCTCAGAATTTTTTTTAGAAACTTTGAAAGTTAGGGTAGGGTAGGGTGCCGGACCCCAACTTTGGATCAATTTTAAAAAAAATCCGTGCTATACCCCACCTGGATTTTTCAGTCAAGCATGCCTAAGGGTCCCAACTTTCATTTGCACCTAGTGTGGAAAAAAGTATTGCCTCAGAATTTTTTTTAGAAACTTTGAAAGTTAGGGTAGGGTAGGGTGCCGGACCCCAACTTTGGATCAATTTTAAAAAAAATCCGTGCTATACCCCACCTGGATTTTTCAGTCAAGCATGCCTAAGGGTCCCAACTTTCATTTGCACCTAGTGTGGAAAAAAGTATTGCCTCAGAATTTTTTTTAGAAACTTTGAAAGTTAGGGTAGGGTAGGGTGCCGGACCCCAACTTTGGATCAATTTTAAAAAAAATCCGTGCTATACCCCACCTGGATTTTTCAGTCAAGCATGCCTAAGGGTCCCAACTTTCATTTGCACCTAGTGTGGAAAAAAGTATTGCCTCAGAATTTTTTTTAGAAACTTTGAAAGTTAGGGTAGGGTAGGGTGCCGGACCCCAACTTTGGATCAATTTTAAAAAAAATCCGTGCTATACCCCACCTGGATTTTTCAGTCAAGCATGCCTAAGGGTCCCAACTTTCATTTGCACCTAGTGTGGAAAAAAGTATTGCCTCAGAATTTTTTTTAAGAAACTTTGAAAGTTAGGGTAGGGTAGGGTGCCGGACCCCAACTTTGGATCAATTTTAAAAAAAATCCGTGCTATACCCCACCTGGATTTTTCAGTCAAGCATGCCTAAGGGTCCCAACTTTCATTTGCACCTAGTGTGGAAAAAAGTATTGCCTCAGAATTTTTTTTAGAAACTTTGAAAGTTAGGGTAGGGTAGGGTGCCGGACCCCAACTTTGGATCAATTTTAAAAAAAATCCGTGCTATACCCCACCTGGATTTTTCAGTCAAGCATGCCTAAGGGTCCCAACTTTCATTTGCACCTAGTGTGGAAAAAAGTATTGCCTCAGAATTTTTTTTAGAAACTTTGAAAGTTAGGGTAGGGTAGGGTGCCGGACACCAACTTTGGATCAATTTTAAAAAAAATCCGTGCTATACCCCACCTGGATTTTTCAGTCAAGCATGCCTAAGGGTCCCAACTTTCATTTGCACCTAGTGTGGAAAAAAGTATTGCCTCAGAATTTTTTTTAGAAACTTTGAAAGTTAGGGTAGGGTAGGGTGCCGGACCCCAACTTTGGATCAATTTTAAAAAAAATCCGTGCTATACCCCACCTGGATTTTTCAGTCAAGCATGCCTAAGGGTCCCAACTTTCATTTGCACCTAGTGTGGAAAAAAGTATTGCCTCAGAATTTTTTTTAGAAACTTTGAAAGTTAGGGTAGGGTAGGGTGCCGGACCCCAACTTTGGATCAATTTTAAAAAAAATCCGTGCTATACCCCACCTGGATTTTTCAGTCAAGCATGCCTAAGGGTCCCAACTTTCATTTGCACCTAGTGTGGAAAAAAGTATTGCCTCAGAATTTTTTTTAGAAACTTTGAAAGTTAGGGTAGGGTAGGGTGCCGGACCCCAACTTTGGATCAATTTTAAAAAAAATCCGTGCTATACCCCACCTGGATTTTTCAGTCAAGCATGCCTAAGGGTCCCAACTTTCATTTGCACCTAGTGTGGAAAAAAGTATTGCCTCAGAATTTTTTTTAGAAACTTTGAAAGTTAGGGTAGGGTAGGGTGCCGGACCCCAACTTTGGATCAATTTTAAAAAAAATCCGTGCTATACCCCACCTGGATTTTTCAGTCAAGCATGCCTAAGGGTCCCAACTTTCATTTGCACCTAGTGTGGAAAAAAGTATTGCCTCAGAATTTTTTTTAGAAACTTTGAAAGTTAGGGTAGGGTAGGGTGCCGGACCCCAACTTTGGATCAATTTTAAAAAAAATCCGTGCTATACCCCACCTGGATTTTTCAGTCAAGCATGCCTAAGGGTCCCAACTTTCATTTGCACCTAGTGTGGAAAAAAGTATTGCCTCAGAATTTTTTTTAGAAACTTTGAAAGTTAGGGTAGGGTAGGGTGCCGGACCCCAACTTTGGATCAATTTTAAAAAAAATCCGTGCTATACCCCACCTGGATTTTTCAGTCAAGCATGCCTAAGGGTCCCAACTTTCATTTGCACCTAGTGTGGAAAAAAGTATTGCCTCAGAATTTTTTTTAGAAACTTTGAAAGTTAGGGTAGGGTAGGGTGCCGGACCCCAACTTTGGATCAATTTTAAAAAAAATCCGTGCTATACCCCACCTGGATTTTTCAGTCAAGCATGCCTAAGGGTCCCAACTTTCATTTGCACCTAGTGTGGAAAAAAGTATTGCCTCAGAATTTTTTTTAGAAACTTTGAAAGTTAGGGTAGGGTAGGGTGCCGGACCCCAACTTTGGATCAATTTTAAAAAAAATCCGTGCTATACCCCACCTGGATTTTTCAGTCAAGCATGCCTAAGGGTCCCAACTTTCATTTGCACCTAGTGTGGAAAAAAGTATTGCCTCAGAATTTTTTTTAGAAACTTTGAAAGTTAGGGTAGGGTAGGGTGCCGGACCCCAACTTTGGATCAATTTTAAAAAAAATCCGTGCTATACCCCACCTGGATTTTTCAGTCAAGCATGCCTAAGGGTCCCAACTTTCATTTGCACCTAGTGTGGAAAAAAGTATTGCCTCAGAATTTTTTTTAGAAACTTTGAAAGTTAGGGTAGGGTAGGGTGCCGGACCCCAACTTTGGATCAATTTTAAAAAAAATCCGTGCTATACCCCACCTGGATTTTTCAGTCAAGCATGCCTAAGGGTCCCAACTTTCATTTGCACCTAGTGTGGAAAAAAGTATTGCCTCAGAATTTTTTTTAGAAACTTTGAAAGTTAGGGTAGGGTAGGGTGCCGGACCCCAACTTTGGATCAATTTTAAAAAAAATCCGTGCTATACCCCACCTGGATTTTTCAGTCAAGCATGCCTAAGGGTCCCAACTTTCATTTGCACCTAGTGTGGAAAAAAGTATTGCCTCAGAATTTTTTTTAGAAACTTTGAAAGTTAGGGTAGGGTAGGGTGCCGGACCCCAACTTTGGATCAATTTAAAAAAAAATCCGTGCTATACCCCACCTGGATTTTTCAGTCAAGCATGCCTAAGGGTCCCAACTTTCATTTGCACCTAGTGTGGAAAAAAGTATTGCCTCAGAATTTTTTTTAGAAACTTTGAAAGTTAGGGTAGGGTAGGGTGCCGGACCCCAACTTTGGATCAATTTTAAAAAAAATCCGTGCTATACCCCACCTGGATTTTTCAGTCAAGCATGCCTAAGGGTCCCAACTTTCATTTGCACCTAGTGTGGAAAAAAGTATTGCCTCAGAATTTTTTTTAGAAACTTTGAAAGTTAGGGTAGGGTAGGGTGCCGGACCCCAACTTTGGATCAATTTTAAAAAAAATCCGTGCTATACCCCACCTGGATTTTTCAGTCAAGCATGCCTAAGGGTCCCAACTTTCATTTGCACCTAGTGTGGAAAAAAGTATTGCCTCAGAATTTTTTTTAGAAACTTTGAAAGTTAGGGTAGGGTAGGGTGCCGGACCCCAACTTTGGATCAATTTTAAAAAAAATCCGTGCTATACCCCACCTGGATTTTTCAGTCAAGCATGCCTAAGGGTCCCAACTTTCATTTGCACCTAGTGTGGAAAAAAGTATTGCCTCAGAATTTTTTTTAGAAACTTTGAAAGTTAGGGTAGGGTAGGGTGCCGGACCCCAACTTTGGATCAATTTTAAAAAAAATCCGTGCTATACCCCACCTGGATTTTTCAGTCAAGCATGCCTAAGGGTCCCAACTTTCATTTGCACCTAGTGTGGAAAAAAGTATTGCCTCAGAATTTTTTTTAGAAACTTTGAAAGTTAGGGTAGGGTAGGGTGCCGGACCCCAACTTTGGATCAATTTTAAAAAAAATCCGTGCTATACCCCACCTGGATTTTTCAGTCAAGCATGCCTAAGGGTCCCAACTTTCATTTGCACCTAGTGTGGAAAAAAGTATTGCCTCAGAATTTTTTTTAGAAACTTTGAAAGTTAGGGTAGGGTAGGGTGCCGGACCCCAACTTTGGATCAATTTAAAAAAAAATCCGTGCTATACCCCACCTGGATTTTTCAGTCAAGCATGCCTAAGGGTCCCAACTTTCATTTGCACCTAGTGTGGAAAAAAGTATTGCCTCAGAATTTTTTTTAGAAACTTTGAAAGTTAGGGTAGGGTAGGGTGCCGGACCCCAACTTTGGATCAATTTTAAAAAAAATCCGTGCTATACCCCACCTGGATTTTTCAGTCAAGCATGCCTAAGGGTCCCAACTTTCATTTGCACCTAGTGTGGAAAAAAGTATTGCCTCAGAATTTTTTTTAGAAACTTTGAAAGTTAGGGTAGGGTAGGGTGCCGGACCCCAACTTTGGATCAATTTTAAAAAAAATCCGTGCTATACCCCACCTGGATTTTTCAGTCAAGCATGCCTAAGGGTCCCAACTTTCATTTGCACCTAGTGTGGAAAAAAGTATTGCCTCAGAATTTTTTTTAGAAACTTTGAAAGTTAGGGTAGGGTAGGGTGCCGGACCCCAACTTTGGATCAATTTTAAAAAAAATCCGTGCTATACCCCACCTGGATTTTTCAGTCAAGCATGCCTAAGGGTCCCAACTTTCATTTGCACCTAGTGTGGAAAAAAGTATTGCCTCAGAATTTTTTTTAGAAACTTTGAAAGTTAGGGTAGGGTAGGGTGCCGGACCCCAACTTTGGATCAATTTTAAAAAAAATCCGTGCTATACCCCACCTGGATTTTTCAGTCAAGCATGCCTAAGGGTCCCAACTTTCATTTGCACCTAGTGTGGAAAAAAGTATTGCCTCAGAATTTTTTTTAGAAACTTTGAAAGTTAGGGTAGGGTAGGGTGCCGGACCCCAACTTTGGATCAATTTTAAAAAAAATCCGTGCTATACCCCACCTGGATTTTTCAGTCAAGCATGCCTAAGGGTCCCAACTTTCATTTGCACCTAGTGTGGAAAAAAGTATTGCCTCAGAATTTTTTTTAGAAACTTTGAAAGTTAGGGTAGGGTAGGGTGCCGGACCCCAACTTTGGATCAATTTTAAAAAAAATCCGTGCTATACCCCACCTGGATTTTTCAGTCAAGCATGCCTAAGGGTCCCAACTTTCATTTGCACCTAGTGTGGAAAAAAGTATTGCCTCAGAATTTTTTTTAGAAACTTTGAAAGTTAGGGTAGGGTAGGGTGCCGGACCCCAACTTTGGATCAATTTTAAAAAAAATCCGTGCTATACCCCACCTGGATTTTTCAGTCAAGCATGCCTAAGGGTCCCAACTTTCATTTGCACCTAGTGTGGAAAAAAGTATTGCCTCAGAATTTTTTTTAGAAACTTTGAAAGTTAGGGTAGGGTAGGGTGCCGGACCCCAACTTTGGATCAATTTTAAAAAAAATCCGTGCTATACCCCACCTGGATTTTTCAGTCAAGCATGCCTAAGGGTCCCAACTTTCATTTGCACCTAGTGTGGAAAAAAGTATTGCCTCAGAATTTTTTTTAGAAACTTTGAAAGTTAGGGTAGGGTAGGGTGCCGGACCCCAACTTTGGATCAATTTTAAAAAAAATCCGTGCTATACCCCACCTGGATTTTTCAGTCAAGCATGCCTAAGGGTCCCAACTTTCATTTGCACCTAGTGTGGAAAAAAGTATTGCCTCAGAATTTTTTTTAGAAACTTTGAAAGTTAGGGTAGGGTAGGGTGCCGGACCCCAACTTTGGATCAATTTTAAAAAAAATCCGTGCTATACCCCACCTGGATTTTTCAGTCAAGCATGCCTAAGGGTCCCAACTTTCATTTGCACCTAGTGTGGAAAAAAGTTTTGCCTCAGAATTTTTTTTAGAAACTTTGAAAGTTAGGGTAGGGTAGGGTGCCGGACCCCAACTTTGGATCAATTTTAAAAAAAATCCGTGCTATACCCCACCTGGATTTTTCAGTCAAGCATGCCTAAGGGTCCCAACTTTCATTTGCACCTAGTGTGGAAAAAAGTATTGCCTCAGAATTTTTTTTAGAAACTTTGAAAGTTAGGGTAGGGTAGGGTGCCGGACCCCAACTTTGGATCAATTTTAAAAAAAATCCGTGCTATACCCCACCTGGATTTTTCAGTCAAGCATGCCTAAGGGTCCCAACTTTCATTTGCACCTAGTGTGGAAAAAAGTATTGCCTCAGAATTTTTTTTAGAAACTTTGAAAGTTAGGGTAGGGTAGGGTGCCGGACCCCAACTTTGGATCAATTTTAAAAAAAATCCGTGCTATACCCCACCTGGATTTTTCAGTCAAGCATGCCTAAGGGTCCCAACTTTCATTTGCACCTAGTGTGGAAAAAAGTTTTGCCTCAGAATTTTTTTTAGAAACTTTGAAAGTTAGGGTAGGGTAGGGTGCCGGACCCCAACTTTGGATCAATTTTAAAAAAAATCCGTGCTATACCCCACCTGGATTTTTCAGTCAAGCATGCCTAAGGGTCCCAACTTTCATTTGCACCTAGTGTGGAAAAAAGTATTGCCTCAGAATTTTTTTTAGAAACTTTGAAAGTTAGGGTAGGGTAGGGTGCCGGACCCCAACTTTGGATCAATTTTAAAAAAAATCCGTGCTATACCCCACCTGGATTTTTCAGTCAAGCATGCCTAAGGGTCCCAACTTTCATTTGCACCTAGTGTGGAAAAAAGTATTGCCTCAGAATTTTTTTTAGAAACTTTGAAAGTTAGGGTAGGGTAGGGTGCCGGACCCCAACTTTGGATCAATTTTTAAAAAAATCCGTGCTATACCCCACCTGGATTTTTCAGTCAAGCATGCCTAAGGGTCCCAACTTTCATTTGCACCTAGTGTGGAAAAAAGTATTGCCTCAGAATTTTTTTTAGAAACTTTGAAAGTTAGGGTAGGGTAGGGTGCCGGACCCCAACTTTGGATCAATTTTAAAAAAAATCCGTGCTATACCCCACCTGGATTTTTCAGTCAAGCATGCCTAAGGGTCCCAACTTTCATTTGCACCTAGTGTGGAAAAAAGTATTGCCTCAGAATTTTTTTTAGAAACTTTGAAAGTTAGGGTAGGGTAGGGTGCCGGACCCCAACTTTGGATCAATTTTAAAAAAAATCCGTGCTATACCCCACCTGGATTTTTCAGTCAAGCATGCCTAAGGGTCCCAACTTTCATTTGCACCTAGTGTGGAAAAAAGTATTGCCTCAGAATTTTTTTTAGAAACTTTGAAAGTTAGGGTAGGGTAGGGTGCCGGACCCCAACTTTGGATCAATTTTAAAAAAAATCCGTGCTATACCCCACCTGGATTTTTCAGTCAAGCATGCCTAAGGGTCCCAACTTTCATTTGCACCTAGTGTGGAAAAAAGTATTGCCTCAGAATTTTTTTTAGAAACTTTGAAAGTTAGGGTAGGGTAGGGTGCCGGACCCCAACTTTGGATCAATTTTTAAAAAAATCCGTGCTATACCCCACCTGGATTTTTCAGTCAAGCATGCCTAAGGGTCCCAACTTTCATTTGCACCTAGTGTGGAAAAAAGTATTGCCTCAGAATTTTTTTTAGAAACTTTGAAAGTTAGGGTAGGGTAGGGTGCCGGACCCCAACTTTGGATCAATTTTAAAAAAAATCCGTGCTATACCCCACCTGGATTTTTCAGTCAAGCATGCCTAAGGGTCCCAACTTTCATTTGCACCTAGTGTGGAAAAAAGTATTGCCTCAGAATTTTTTTTAGAAACTTTGAAAGTTAGGGTAGGGTAGGGTGCCGGACCCCAACTTTGGATCAATTTTAAAAAAAATCCGTGCTATACCCCACCTGGATTTTTCAGTCAAGCATGCCTAAGGGTCCCAACTTTCATTTGCACCTAGTGTGGAAAAAAGTATTGCCTCAGAATTTTTTTTAGAAACTTTGAAAGTTAGGGTAGGGTAGGGTGCCGGACCCCAACTTTGGATCAATTTTAAAAAAAATCCGTGCTATACCCCACCTGGATTTTTCAGTCAAGCATGCCTAAGGGTCCCAACTTTCATTTGCACCTAGTGTGGAAAAAAGTATTGCCTCAGAATTTTTTTTAGAAACTTTGAAAGTTAGGGTAGGGTAGGGTGCCGGACCCCAACTTTGGATCAATTTTAAAAAAAATCCGTGCTATACCCCACCTGGATTTTTCAGTCAAGCATGCCTAAGGGTCCCAACTTTCATTTGCACCTAGTGTGGAAAAAAGTATTGCCTCAGAATTTTTTTTAGAAACTTTGAAAGTTAGGGTAGGGTAGGGTGCCGGACCCCAACTTTGGATCAATTTTAAAAAAAATCCGTGCTATACCCCACCTGGATTTTTCAGTCAAGCATGCCTAAGGGTCCCAACTTTCATTTGCACCTAGTGTGGAAAAAAGTATTGCCTCAGAATTTTTTTTAGAAACTTTGAAAGTTAGGGTAGGGTAGGGTGCCGGACCCCAACTTTGGATCAATTTTTAAAAAAATCCGTGCTATACCCCACCTGGATTTTTCAGTCAAGCATGCCTAAGGGTCCCAACTTTCATTTGCACCTAGTGTGGAAAAAAGTATTGCCTCAGAATTTTTTTTAGAAACTTTGAAAGTTAGGGTAGGGTAGGGTGCCGGACCCCAACTTTGGATCAATTTTAAAAAAAATCCGTGCTATACCCCACCTGGATTTTTCAGTCAAGCATGCCTAAGGGTCCCAACTTTCATTTGCACCTAGTGTGGAAAAAAGTATTGCCTCAGAATTTTGTTTAGAAACTTTGAAAGTTAGGGTAGGGTAGGGTGCCGGACCCCAACTTTGGATCAATTTTAAAAAAAATCCGTGCTATACCCCACCTGGATTTTTCAGTCAAGCATGCCTAAGGGTCCCAACTTTCATTTGCACCTAGTGTGGAAAAAAGTATTGCCTCAGAATTTTTTTTAGAAACTTTGAAAGTTAGGGTAGGGTAGGGTGCCGGACCCCAACTTTGGATCAATTTTAAAAAAAATCCGTGCTATACCCCACCTGGATTTTTCAGTCAAGCATGCCTAAGGGTCCCAACTTTCATTTGCACCTAGTGTGGAAAAAAGTATTGCCTCAGAATTTTTTTTAGAAACTTTGAAAGTTAGGGTAGGGTAGGGTGCCGGACCCCAACTTTGGATCAATTTTAAAAAAAATCCGTGCTATACCCCACCTGGATTTTTCAGTCAAGCATGCCTAAGGGTCCCAACTTTCATTTGCACCTAGTGTGGAAAAAAGTATTGCCTCAGAATTTTTTTTAGAAACTTTGAAAGTTAGGGTAGGGTAGGGTGCCGGACCCCAACTTTGGATCAATTTTAAAAAAAATCCGTGCTATACCCCACCTGGATTTTTCAGTCAAGCATGCCTAAGGGTCCCAACTTTCATTTGCACCTAGTGTGGAAAAAAGTATTGCCTCAGAATTTTTTTTAGAAACTTTGAAAGTTAGGGTAGGGTAGGGTGCCGGACCCCAACTTTGGATCAATTTTAAAAAAAATCCGTGCTATACCCCACCTGGATTTTTCAGTCAAGCATGCCTAAGGGTCCCAACTTTCATTTGCACCTAGTGTGGAAAAAAGTATTGCCTCAGAATTTTTTTTAGAAACTTTGAAAGTTAGGGTAGGGTAGGGTGCCGGACCCCAACTTTGGATCAATTTTAAAAAAAATCCGTGCTATACCCCACCTGGATTTTTCAGTCAAGCATGCCTAAGGGTCCCAACTTTCATTTGCACCTAGTGTGGAAAAAAGTATTGCCTCAGAATTTTTTTTAGAAACTTTGAAAGTTAGGGTAGGGTAGGGTGCCGGACCCCAACTTTGGATCAATTTTAAAAAAAATCCGTGCTATACCCCACCTGGATTTTTCAGTCAAGCATGCCTAAGGGTCCCAACTTTCATTTGCACCTAGTGTGGAAAAAAGTATTGCCTCAGAATTTTTTTTAGAAACTTTGAAAGTTAGGGTAGGGTAGGGTGCCGGACCCCAACTTTGGATCAATTTTAAAAAAAATCCGTGCTATACCCCACCTGGATTTTTCAGTCAAGCATGCCTAAGGGTCCCAACTTTCATTTGCACCTAGTGTGGAAAAAAGTATTGCCTCAGAATTTTTTTTAGAAACTTTGAAAGTTAGGGTAGGGTAGGGTGCCGGACCCCAACTTTGGATCAATTTTAAAAAAAATCCGTGCTATACCCCACCTGGATTTTTCAGTCAAGCATGCCTAAGGGTCCCAACTTTCATTTGCACCTAGTGTGGAAAAAAGTATTGCCTCAGAATTTTTTTTAGAAACTTTGAAAGTTAGGGTAGGGTAGGGTGCCGGACCCCAACTTTGGATCAATTTTAAAAAAAATCCGTGCTATACCCCACCTGGATTTTTCAGTCAAGCATGCCTAAGGGTCCCAACTTTCATTTGCACCTAGTGTGGAAAAAAGTATTGCCTCAGAATTTTTTTTAGAAACTTTGAAAGTTAGGGTAGGGTAGGGTGCCGGACCCCAACTTTGGATCAATTTTAAAAAAAATCCGTGCTATACCCCACCTGGATTTTTCAGTCAAGCATGCCTAAGGGTCCCAACTTTCATTTGCACCTAGTGTGGAAAAAAGTATTGCCTCAGAATTTTTTTTAGAAACTTTGAAAGTTAGGGTAGGGTAGGGTGCCGGACCCCAACTTTGGATCAATTTTAAAAAAAATCCGTGCTATACCCCACCTGGATTTTTCAGTCAAGCATGCCTAAGGGTCCCAACTTTCATTTGCACCTAGTGTGGAAAAAAGTATTGCCTCAGAATTTTTTTTAGAAACTTTGAAAGTTAGGGTAGGGTAGGGTGCCGGACCCCAACTTTGGATCAATTTTAAAAAAAATCCGTGCTATACCCCACCTGGATTTTTCAGTCAAGCATGCCTAAGGGTCCCAACTTTCATTTGCACCTAGTGTGGAAAAAAGTATTGCCTCAGAATTTTTTTTAGAAACTTTGAAAGTTAGGGTAGGGTAGGGTGCCGGACCCCAACTTTGGATCAATTTAAAAAAAAATCCGTGCTATACCCCACCTGGATTTTTCAGTCAAGCATGCCTAAGGGTCCCAACTTTCATTTGCACCTAGTGTGGAAAAAAGTATTGCCTCAGAATTTTTTTTAGAAACTTTGAAAGTTAGGGTAGGGTAGGGTGCCGGACCCCAACTTTGGATCAATTTTAAAAAAAATCCGTGCTATACCCCACCTGGATTTTTCAGTCAAGCATGCCTAAGGGTCCCAACTTTCATTTGCACCTAGTGTGGAAAAAAGTATTGCCTCAGAATTTTTTTTAGAAACTTTGAAAGTTAGGGTAGGGTAGGGTGCCGGACCCCAACTTTGGATCAATTTTAAAAAAAATCCGTGCTATACCCCACCTGGATTTTTCAGTCAAGCATGCCTAAGGGTCCCAACTTTCATTTGCACCTAGTGTGGAAAAAAGTATTGCCTCAGAATTTTTTTTAGAAACTTTGAAAGTTAGGGTAGGGTAGGGTGCCGGACCCCAACTTTGGATCAATTTTAAAAAAAATCCGTGCTATACCCCACCTGGATTTTTCAGTCAAGCATGCCTAAGGGTCCCAACTTTCATTTGCACCTAGTGTGGAAAAAAGTATTGCCTCAGAATTTTTTTTAGAAACTTTGAAAGTTAGGGTAGGGTAGGGTGCCGGACCCCAACTTTGGATCAATTTTAAAAAAAATCCGTGCTATACCCCACCTGGATTTTTCAGTCAAGCATGCCTAAGGGTCCCAACTTTCATTTGCACCTAGTGTGGAAAAAAGTATTGCCTCAGAATTTTTTTTAGAAACTTTGAAAGTTAGGGTAGGGTAGGGTGCCGGACCCCAACTTTGGATCAATTTTAAAAAAAATCCGTGCTATACCCCACCTGGATTTTTCAGTCAAGCATGCCTAAGGGTCCCAACTTTCATTTGCACCTAGTGTGGAAAAAAGTATTGCCTCAGAATTTTTTTTAGAAACTTTGAAAGTTAGGGTAGGGTAGGGTGCCGGACCCCAACTTTGGATCAATTTAAAAAAAAATCCGTGCTATACCCCACCTGGATTTTTCAGTCAAGCATGCCTAAGGGTCCCAACTTTCATTTGCACCTAGTGTGGAAAAAAGTATTGCCTCAGAATTTTTTTTAGAAACTTTGAAAGTTAGGGTAGGGTAGGGTGCCGGACCCCAACTTTGGATCAATTTAAAAAAAAATCCGTGCTATACCCCACCTGGATTTTTCAGTCAAGCATGCCTAAGGGTCCCAACTTTCATTTGCACCTAGTGTGGAAAAAAGTATTGCCTCAGAATTTTTTTTAGAAACTTTGAAAGTTAGGGTAGGGTAGGGTGCCGGACCCCAACTTTGGATCAATTTAAAAAAAAATCCGTGCTATACCCCACCTGGATTTTTCAGTCAAGCATGCCTAAGGGTCCCAACTTTCATTTGCACCTAGTGTGGAAAAAAGTATTGCCTCAGAATTTTTTTTAGAAACTTTGAAAGTTAGGGTAGGGTAGGGTGCCGGACCCCAACTTTGGATCAATTTTAAAAAAAATCCGTGCTATACCCCACCTGGATTTTTCAGTCAAGCATGCCTAAGGGTCCCAACTTTCATTTGCACCTAGTGTGGAACAAAGTATTGCCTCAGAATTTTTTTTAGAAACTTTGAAAGTTAGGGTAGGGTAGGGTGCCGGACCCCAACTTTGGATCAATTTTAAAAAAAATCCGTGCTATACCCCACCTGGATTTTTCAGTCAAGCATGCCTAAGGGTCCCAACTTTCATTTGCACCTAGTGTGGAAAAAAGTATTGCCTCAGAATTTTTTTTAGAAACTTTGAAAGTTAGGGTAGGGTAGGGTGCCGGACCCCAACTTTGGATCAATTTAAAAAAAAATCCGTGCTATACCCCACCTGGATTTTTCAGTCAAGCATGCCTAAGGGTCCCAACTTTCATTTGCACCTAGTGTGGAAAAAAGTATTGCCTCAGAATTTTTTTTAGAAACTTTGAAAGTTAGGGTAGGGTAGGGTGCCGGACCCCAACTTTGGATCAATTTTAAAAAAAATCCGTGCTATACCCCACCTGGATTTTTCAGTCAAGCATGCCTAAGGGTCCCAACTTTCATTTGCACCTAGTGTGGAAAAAAGTATTGCCTCAGAATTTTTTTTAGAAACTTTGAAAGTTAGGGTAGGGTAGGGTGCCGGACCCCAACTTTGGATCAATTTTAAAAAAAATCCGTGCTATACCCCACCTGGATTTTTCAGTCAAGCATGCCTAAGGGTCCCAACTTTCATTTGCACCTAGTGTGGAAAAAAGTATTGCCTCAGAATTTTTTTTAGAAACTTTGAAAGTTAGGGTAGGGTAGGGTGCCGGACCCCAACTTTGGATCAATTTTAAAAAAAATCCGTGCTATACCCCACCTGGATTTTTCAGTCAAGCATGCCTAAGGGTCCCAACTTTCATTTGCACCTAGTGTGGAAAAAAGTATTGCCTCAGAATTTTTTTTAGAAACTTTGAAAGTTAGGGTAGGGTAGGGTGCCGGACCCCAACTTTGGATCAATTTTAAAAAAAATCCGTGCTATACCCCACCTGGATTTTTCAGTCAAGCATGCCTAAGGGTCCCAACTTTCATTTGCACCTAGTGTGGAAAAAAGTATTGCCTCAGAATTTTTTTTAGAAACTTTGAAAGTTAGGGTAGGGTAGGGTGCCGGACCCCAACTTTGGATCAATTTTAAAAAAAATCCGTGCTATACCCCACCTGGATTTTTCAGTCAAGCATGCCTAAGGGTCCCAACTTTCATTTGCACCTAGTGTGGAAAAAAGTATTGCCTCAGAATTTTTTTTAGAAACTTTGAAAGTTAGGGTAGGGTAGGGTGCCGGACCCCAACTTTGGATCAATTTTAAAAAAAATCCGTGCTATACCCCACCTGGATTTTTCAGTCAAGCATGCCTAAGGGTCCCAACTTTCATTTGCACCTAGTGTGGAAAAAAGTATTGCCTCAGAATTTTTTTTAGAAACTTTGAAAGTTAGGGTAGGGTAGGGTGCCGGACCCCAACTTTGGATCAATTTTAAAAAAAATCCGTGCTATACCCCACCTGGATTTTTCAGTCAAGCATGCCTAAGGGTCCCAACTTTCATTTGCACCTAGTGTGGAAAAAAGTATTGCCTCAGAATTTTTTTTAGAAACTTTGAAAGTTAGGGTAGGGTAGGGTGCCGGACCCCAACTTTGGATCAATTTTAAAAAAAATCCGTGCTATACCCCACCTGGATTTTTCAGTCAAGCATGCCTAAGGGTCCCAACTTTCATTTGCACCTAGTGTGGAAAAAAGTATTGCCTCAGAATTTTTTTTAGAAACTTTGAAAGTTAGGGTAGGGTAGGGTGCCGGACCCCAACTTTGGATCAATTTTAAAAAAAATCCGTGCTATACCCCACCTGGATTTTTCAGTCAAGCATGCCTAAGGGTCCCAACTTTCATTTGCACCTAGTGTGGAAAAAAGTATTGCCTCAGAATTTTTTTTAGAAACTTTGAAAGTTAGGGTAGGGTAGGGTGCCGGACCCCAACTTTGGATCAATTTTAAAAAAAATCCGTGCTATACCCCACCTGGATTTTTCAGTCAAGCATGCCTAAGGGTCCCAACTTTCATTTGCACCTAGTGTGGAAAAAAGTATTGCCTCAGAATTTTTTTTAGAAACTTTGAAAGTTAGGGTAGGGTAGGGTACCGGACCCCAACTTTGGATCAATTTTAAAAAAAATCCGTGCTATACCCCACCTGGATTTTTCAGTCAAGCATGCCTAAGGGTCCCAACTTTCATTTGCACCTAGTGTGGAAAAAAGTATTGCCTCAGAATTTTTTTTAGAAACTTTGAAAGTTAGGGTAGGGTAGGGTGCCGGACCCCAACTTTGGATCAATTTAAAAAAAAAATCCGTGCTATACCCCACCTGGATTTTTCAGTCAAGCATGCCTAAGGGTCCCAACTTTCATTTGCACCTAGTGTGGAAAAAAGTATTGCCTCAGAATTTTGTTTAGAAACTTTGAAAGTTAGGGTAGGGTAGGGTGCCGGACCCCAACTTTGGATCAATTTTTAAAAAAATCCGTGCTATACCCCACCTGGATTTTTCAGTCAAGCATGCCTAAGGGTCCCAACTTTCATTTGCACCTAGTGTGGAAAAAAGTATTGCCTCAGAATTTTTTTTAGAAACTTTGAAAGTTAGGGTAGGGTAGGGTGCCGGACCCCAACTTTGGATCAATTTTAAAAAAAATCCGTGCTATACCCCACCTGGATTTTTCAGTCAAGCATGCCTAAGGGTCCCAACTTTCATTTGCACCTAGTGTGGAAAAAAGTATTGCCTCAGAATTTTTTTTAGAAACTTTGAAAGTTAGGGTAGGGTAGGGTGCCGGACCCCAACTTTGGATCAATTTTAAAAAAAATCCGTGCTATACCCCACCTGGATTTTTCAGTCAAGCATGCCTAAGGGTCCCAACTTTCATTTGCACCTAGTGTGGAAAAAAGTATTGCCTCAGAATTTTTTTTAGAAACTTTGAAAGTTAGGGTAGGGTAGGGTGCCGGACCCCAACTTTGGATCAATTTTAAAAAAAATCCGTGCTATACCCCACCTGGATTTTTCAGTCAAGCATGCCTAAGGGTCCCAACTTTCATTTGCACCTAGTGTGGAAAAAAGTATTGCCTCAGAATTTTTTTTAGAAACTTTGAAAGTTAGGGTAGGGTAGGGTGCCGGACCCCAACTTTGGATCAATTTTAAAAAAAATCCGTGCTATACCCCACCTGGATTTTTCAGTCAAGCATGCCTAAGGGTCCCAACTTTCATTTGCACCTAGTGTGGAAAAAAGTATTGCCTCAGAATTTTTTTTAGAAACTTTGAAAGTTAGGGTAGGGTAGGGTGCCGGACCCCAACTTTGGATCAATTTAAAAAAAAAATCCGTGCTATACCCCACCTGGATTTTTCAGTCAAGCATGCCTAAGGGTCCCAACTTTCATTTGCACCTAGTGTGGAAAAAAGTATTGCCTCAGAATTTTTTTTAGAAACTTTGAAAGTTAGGGTAGGGTAGGGTGCCGGACCCCAACTTTGGATCAATTTTAAAAAAAATCCGTGCTATACCCCACCTGGATTTTTCAGTCAAGCATGCCTAAGGGTCCCAACTTTCATTTGCACCTAGTGTGGAAAAAAGTATTGCCTCAGAATTTTTTTTAGAAACTTTGAAAGTTAGGGTAGGGTAGGGTGCCGGACCCCAACTTTGGATCAATTTTAAAAAAAATCCGTGCTATACCCCACCTGGATTTTTCAGTCAAGCATGCCTAAGGGTCCCAACTTTCATTTGCACCTAGTGTGGAAAAAAGTATTGCCTCAGAATTTTTTTTAGAAACTTTGAAAGTTAGGGTAGGGTAGGGTGCCGGACCCCAACTTTGGATCAATTTTAAAAAAAATCCGTGCTATACCCCACCTGGATTTTTCAGTCAAGCATGCCTAAGGGTCCCAACTTTCATTTGCACCTAGTGTGGAAAAAAGTATTGCCTCAGAATTTTTTTTAGAAACTTTGAAAGTTAGGGTAGGGTAGGGTGCCGGACCCCAACTTTGGATCAATTTTAAAAAAAATCCGTGCTATACCCCACCTGGATTTTTCAGTCAAGCATGCCTAAGGGTCCCAACTTTCATTTGCACCTAGTGTGGAAAAAAGTATTGCCTCAGAATTTTTTTTAGAAACTTTGAAAGTTAGGGTAGGGTAGGGTGCCGGACCCCAACTTTGGATCAATTTAAAAAAAAATCCGTGCTATACCCCACCTGGATTTTTCAGTCAAGCATGCCTAAGGGTCCCAACTTTCATTTGCACCTAGTGTGGAAAAAAGTATTGCCTCAGAATTTTTTTTAGAAACTTTGAAAGTTAGGGTAGGGTAGGGTGCCGGACCCCAACTTTGGATCAATTTAAAAAAAAATCCGTGCTATACCCCACCTGGATTTTTCAGTCAAGCATGCCTAAGGGTCCCAACTTTCATTTGCACCTAGTGTGGAAAAAAGTATTGCCTCAGAATTTTTTTTAGAAACTTTGAAAGTTAGGGTAGGGTAGGGTGCCGGACCCCAACTTTGGATCAATTTAAAAAAAAATCCGTGCTATACCCCACCTGGATTTTTCAGTCAAGCATGCCTAAGGGTCCCAACTTTCATTTGCACCTAGTGTGGAAAAAAGTATTGCCTCAGAATTTTTTTTAGAAACTTTGAAAGTTAGGGTAGGGTAGGGTGCCGGACCCCAACTTTGGATCAATTTTAAAAAAAATCCGTGCTATACCCCACCTGGATTTTTCAGTCAAGCATGCCTAAGGGTCCCAACTTTCATTTGCACCTAGTGTGGAACAAAGTATTGCCTCAGAATTTTTTTTAGAAACTTTGAAAGTTAGGGTAGGGTAGGGTGCCGGACCCCAACTTTGGATCAATTTTAAAAAAAATCCGTGCTATACCCCACCTGGATTTTTCAGTCAAGCATGCCTAAGGGTCCCAACTTTCATTTGCACCTAGTGTGGAAAAAAGTATTGCCTCAGAATTTTTTTTAGAAACTTTGAAAGTTAGGGTAGGGTAGGGTGCCGGACCCCAACTTTGGATCAATTTAAAAAAAAATCCGTGCTATACCCCACCTGGATTTTTCAGTCAAGCATGCCTAAGGGTCCCAACTTTCATTTGCACCTAGTGTGGAAAAAAGTATTGCCTCAGAATTTTTTTTAGAAACTTTGAAAGTTAGGGTAGGGTAGGGTGCCGGACCCCAACTTTGGATCAATTTTAAAAAAAATCCGTGCTATACCCCACCTGGATTTTTCAGTCAAGCATGCCTAAGGGTCCCAACTTTCATTTGCACCTAGTGTGGAAAAAAGTATTGCCTCAGAATTTTTTTTAGAAACTTTGAAAGTTAGGGTAGGGTAGGGTGCCGGACCCCAACTTTGGATCAATTTTAAAAAAAATCCGTGCTATACCCCACCTGGATTTTTCAGTCAAGCATGCCTAAGGGTCCCAACTTTCATTTGCACCTAGTGTGGAAAAAAGTATTGCCTCAGAATTTTTTTTAGAAACTTTGAAAGTTAGGGTAGGGTAGGGTGCCGGACCCCAACTTTGGATCAATTTTAAAAAAAATCCGTGCTATACCCCACCTGGATTTTTCAGTCAAGCATGCCTAAGGGTCCCAACTTTCATTTGCACCTAGTGTGGAAAAAAGTATTGCCTCAGAATTTTTTTTAGAAACTTTGAAAGTTAGGGTAGGGTAGGGTGCCGGACCCCAACTTTGGATCAATTTTAAAAAAAATCCGTGCTATACCCCACCTGGATTTTTCAGTCAAGCATGCCTAAGGGTCCCAACTTTCATTTGCACCTAGTGTGGAAAAAAGTATTGCCTCAGAATTTTTTTTAGAAACTTTGAAAGTTAGGGTAGGGTAGGGTGCCGGACCCCAACTTTGGATCAATTTTAAAAAAAATCCGTGCTATACCCCACCTGGATTTTTCAGTCAAGCATGCCTAAGGGTCCCAACTTTCATTTGCACCTAGTGTGGAAAAAAGTATTGCCTCAGAATTTTTTTTAGAAACTTTGAAAGTTAGGGTAGGGTAGGGTGCCGGACCCCAACTTTGGATCAATTTTAAAAAAAATCCGTGCTATACCCCACCTGGATTTTTCAGTCAAGCATGCCTAAGGGTCCCAACTTTCATTTGCACCTAGTGTGGAAAAAAGTATTGCCTCAGAATTTTTTTTAGAAACTTTGAAAGTTAGGGTAGGGTAGGGTGCCGGACCCCAACTTTGGATCAATTTTAAAAAAAATCCGTGCTATACCCCACCTGGATTTTTCAGTCAAGCATGCCTAAGGGTCCCAACTTTCATTTGCACCTAGTGTGGAAAAAAGTATTGCCTCAGAATTTTTTTTAGAAACTTTGAAAGTTAGGGTAGGGTAGGGTGCCGGACCCCAACTTTGGATCAATTTTAAAAAAAATCCGTGCTATACCCCACCTGGATTTTTCAGTCAAGCATGCCTAAGGGTCCCAACTTTCATTTGCACCTAGTGTGGAAAAAAGTATTGCCTCAGAATTTTTTTTAGAAACTTTGAAAGTTAGGGTAGGGTAGGGTGCCGGACCCCAACTTTGGATCAATTTTAAAAAAAATCCGTGCTATACCCCACCTGGATTTTTCAGTCAAGCATGCCTAAGGGTCCCAACTTTCATTTGCACCTAGTGTGGAAAAAAGTATTGCCTCAGAATTTTTTTTAGAAACTTTGAAAGTTAGGGTAGGGTAGGGTGCCGGACCCCAACTTTGGATCAATTTTAAAAAAAATCCGTGCTATACCCCACCTGGATTTTTCAGTCAAGCATGCCTAAGGGTCCCAACTTTCATTTGCACCTAGTGTGGAAAAAAGTATTGCCTCAGAATTTTTTTTAGAAACTTTGAAAGTTAGGGTAGGGTAGGGTACCGGACCCCAACTTTGGATCAATTTTAAAAAAAATCCGTGCTATACCCCACCTGGATTTTTCAGTCAAGCATGCCTAAGGGTCCCAACTTTCATTTGCACCTAGTGTGGAAAAAAGTATTGCCTCAGAATTTTTTTTAGAAACTTTGAAAGTTAGGGTAGGGTAGGGTGCCGGACCCCAACTTTGGATCAATTTAAAAAAAAAATCCGTGCTATACCCCACCTGGATTTTTCAGTCAAGCATGCCTAAGGGTCCCAACTTTCATTTGCACCTAGTGTGGAAAAAAGTATTGCCTCAGAATTTTGTTTAGAAACTTTGAAAGTTAGGGTAGGGTAGGGTGCCGGACCCCAACTTTGGATCAATTTTTTAAAAAATCCGTGCTATACCCCACCTGGATTTTTCAGTCAAGCATGCCTAAGGGTCCCAACTTTCATTTGCACCTAGTGTGGAAAAAAGTATTGCCTCAGAATTTTTTTTAGAAACTTTGAAAGTTAGGGTAGGGTAGGGTGCCGGACCCCAACTTTGGATCAATTTTAAAAAAAATCCGTGCTATACCCCACCTGGATTTTTCAGTCAAGCATGCCTAAGGGTCCCAACTTTCATTTGCACCTAGTGTGGAAAAAAGTATTGCCTCAGAATTTTTTTTAGAAACTTTGAAAGTTAGGGTAGGGTAGGGTGCCGGACCCCAACTTTGGATCAATTTTAAAAAAAATCCGTGCTATACCCCACCTGGATTTTTCAGTCAAGCATGCCTAAGGGTCCCAACTTTCATTTGCACCTAGTGTGGAAAAAAGTATTGCCTCAGAATTTTTTTTAGAAACTTTGAAAGTTAGGGTAGGGTAGGGTGCCGGACCCCAACTTTGGATCAATTTTAAAAAAAATCCGTGCTATACCCCACCTGGATTTTTCAGTCAAGCATGCCTAAGGGTCCCAACTTTCATTTGCACCTAGTGTGGAAAAAAGTATTGCCTCAGAATTTTTTTTAGAAACTTTGAAAGTTAGGGTAGGGTAGGGTGCCGGACCCCAACTTTGGATCAATTTTAAAAAAAATCCGTGCTATACCCCACCTGGATTTTTCAGTCAAGCATGCCTAAGGGTCCCAACTTTCATTTGCACCTAGTGTGGAAAAAAGTATTGCCTCAGAATTTTTTTTAGAAACTTTGAAAGTTAGGGTAGGGTAGGGTGCCGGACCCCAACTTTGGATCAATTTAAAAAAAAAATCCGTGCTATACCCCACCTGGATTTTTCAGTCAAGCATGCCTAAGGGTCCCAACTTTCATTTGCACCTAGTGTGGAAAAAAGTATTGCCTCAGAATTTTTTTTAGAAACTTTGAAAGTTAGGGTAGGGTAGGGTGCCGGACCCCAACTTTGGATCAATTTTAAAAAAAATCCGTGCTATACCCCACCTGGATTTTTCAGTCAAGCATGCCTAAGGGTCCCAACTTTCATTTGCACCTAGTGTGGAAAAAAGTATTGCCTCAGAATTTTTTTTAGAAACTTTGAAAGTTAGGGTAGGGTAGGGTGCCGGACCCCAACTTTGGATCAATTTTAAAAAAAATCCGTGCTATACCCCACCTGGATTTTTCAGTCAAGCATGCCTAAGGGTCCCAACTTTCATTTGCACCTAGTGTGGAAAAAAGTATTGCCTCAGAATTTTTTTTAGAAACTTTGAAAGTTAGGGTAGGGTAGGGTGCCGGACCCCAACTTTGGATCAATTTTAAAAAAAATCCGTGCTATACCCCACCTGGATTTTTCAGTCAAGCATGCCTAAGGGTCCCAACTTTCATTTGCACCTAGTGTGGAAAAAAGTATTGCCTCAGAATTTTTTTTAGAAACTTTGAAAGTTAGGGTAGGGTAGGGTGCCGGACCCCAACTTTGGATCAATTTAAAAAAAAATCCGTGCTATACCCCACCTGGATTTTTCAGTCAAGCATGCCTAAGGGTCCCAACTTTCATTTGCACCTAGTGTGGAAAAAAGTATTGCCTCAGAATTTTTTTTAGAAACTTTGAAAGTTAGGGTAGGGTAGGGTGCCGGACCCCAACTTTGGATCAATTTTAAAAAAAATCCGTGCTATACCCCACCTGGATTTTTCAGTCAAGCATGCCTAAGGGTCCCAACTTTCATTTGCACCTAGTGTGGAAAAAAGTATTGCCTCAGAATTTATTTTAGAAACTTTGAAAGTTAGGGTAGGGTAGGGTGCCGGACCCCAACTTTGGATCAATTTTAAAAAAAATCCGTGCTATACCCCACCTGGATTTTTCAGTCAAGCATGCCTAAGGGTCCCAACTTTCATTTGCACCTAGTGTGGAAAAAAGTATTGCCTCAGAATTTTTTTTAGAAACTTTGAAAGTTAGGGTAGGGTAGGGTGCCGGACCCCAACTTTGGATCAATTTTAAAAAAAATCCGTGCTATACCCCACCTGGATTTTTCAGTCAAGCATGCCTAAGGGTCCCAACTTTCATTTGCACCTAGTGTGGAAAAAAGTATTGCCTCAGAATTTTTTTTAGAAACTTTGAAAGTTAGGGTAGGGTAGGGTGCCGGACCCCAACTTTGGATCAATTTTAAAAAAAATCCGTGCTATACCCCACCTGGATTTTTCAGTCAAGCATGCCTAAGGGTCCCAACTTTCATTTGCACCTAGTGTGGAAAAAAGTATTGCCTCAGAATTTTTTTTAGAAACTTTGAAAGTTAGGGTAGGGTAGGGTGCCGGACCCCAACTTTGGATCAATTTTAAAAAAAATCCGTGCTATACCCCACCTGGATTTTTCAGTCAAGCATGCCTAAGGGTCCCAACTTTCATTTGCACCTAGTGTGGAAAAAAGTATTGCCTCAGAATTTTTTTTAGAAACTTTGAAAGTTAGGGTAGGGTAGGGTGCCGGACCCCAACTTTGGATCAATTTTAAAAAAAATCCGTGCTATACCCCACCTGGATTTTTCAGTCAAGCATGCCTAAGGGTCCCAACTTTCATTTGCACCTAGTGTGGAAAAAAGTATTGCCTCAGAATTTTTTTTAGAAACTTTGAAAGTTAGGGTAGGGTAGGGTGCCGGACCCCAACTTTGGATCAATTTTAAAAAAAATCCGTGCTATACCCCACCTGGATTTTTCAGTCAAGCATGCCTAAGGGTCCCAACTTTCATTTGCACCTAGTGTGGAAAAAAGTATTGCCTCAGAATTTTTTTTAGAAACTTTGAAAGTTAGGGTAGGGTAGGGTGCCGGACCCCAACTTTGGATCAATTTTAAAAAAAATCCGTGCTATACCCCACCTGGATTTTTCAGTCAAGCATGCCTAAGGGTCCCAACTTTCATTTGCACCTAGTGTGGAAAAAAGTATTGCCTCAGAATTTTTTTTAGAAACTTTGAAAGTTAGGGTAGGGTAGGGTGCCGGACCCCAACTTTGGATCAATTTTAAAAAAAATCCGTGCTATACCCCACCTGGATTTTTCAGTCAAGCATGCCTAAGGGTCCCAACTTTCATTTGCACCTAGTGTGGAAAAAAGTATTGCCTCAGAATTTTTTTTAGAAACTTTGAAAGTTAGGGTAGGGTAGGGTGCCGGACCCCAACTTTGGATCAATTTAAAAAAAAATCCGTGCTATACCCCACCTGGATTTTTCAGTCAAGCATGCCTAAGGGTCCCAACTTTCATTTGCACCTAGTGTGGAAAAAAGTATTGCCTCAGAATTTTTTTTAGAAACTTTGAAAGTTAGGGTAGGGTAGGGTGCCGGACCCCAACTTTGGATCAATTTTAAAAAAAATCCGTGCTATACCCCACCTGGATTTTTCAGTCAAGCATGCCTAAGGGTCCCAACTTTCATTTGCACCTAGTGTGGAAAAAAGTATTGCCTCAGAATTTTTTTTAGAAACTTTGAAAGTTAGGGTAGGGTAGGGTGCCGGACCCCAACTTTGGATCAATTTTAAAAAAAATCCGTGCTATACCCCACCTGGATTTTTCAGTCAAGCATGCCTAAGGGTCCCAACTTTCATTTGCACCTAGTGTGGAAAAAAGTATTGCCTCAGAATTTTTTTTAGAAACTTTGAAAGTTAGGGTAGGGTAGGGTGCCGGACCCCAACTTTGGATCAATTTTAAAAAAAATCCGTGCTATACCCCACCTGGATTTTTCAGTCAAGCATGCCTAAGGGTCCCAACTTTCATTTGCACCTAGTGTGGAAAAAAGTATTGCCTCAGAATTTTTTTTAGAAACTTTGAAAGTTAGGGTAGGGTAGGGTGCCGGACCCCAACTTTGGATCAATTTTAAAAAAAATCCGTGCTATACCCCACCTGGATTTTTCAGTCAAGCATGCCTAAGGGTCCCAACTTTCATTTGCACCTAGTGTGGAAAAAAGTATTGCCTCAGAATTTTTTTTAGAAACTTTGAAAGTTAGGGTAGGGTAGGGTGCCGGACCCCAACTTTGGATCAATTTTAAAAAAAATCCGTGCTATACCCCACCTGGATTTTTCAGTCAAGCATGCCTAAGGGTCCCAACTTTCATTTGCACCTAGTGTGGAAAAAAGTATTGCCTCAGAATTTTTTTTAGAAACTTTGAAAGTTAGGGTAGGGTAGGGTGCCGGACCCCAACTTTGGATCAATTTTTAAAAAAATCCGTGCTATACCCCACCTGGATTTTTCAGTCAAGCATGCCTAAGGGTCCCAACTTTCATTTGCACCTAGTGTGGAAAAAAGTATTGCCTCAGAATTTTTTTTAGAAACTTTGAAAGTTAGGGTAGGGTAGGGTGCCGGACCCCAACTTTGGATCAATTTAAAAAAAAATCCGTGCTATACCCCACCTGGATTTTTCAGTCAAGCATGCCTAAGGGTCCCAACTTTCATTTGCACCTAGTGTGGAAAAAAGTATTGCCTCAGAATTTTTTTTAGAAACTTTGAAAGTTAGGGTAGGGTAGGGTGCCGGACCCCAACTTTGGATCAATTTTAAAAAAAATCCGTGCTATACCCCACCTGGATTTTTCAGTCAAGCATGCCTAAGGGTCCCAACTTTCATTTGCACCTAGTGTGGAAAAAAGTATTGCCTCAGAATTTTTTTTAGAAACTTTGAAAGTTAGGGTAGGGTAGGGTGCCGGACCCCAACTTTGGATCAATTTTAAAAAAAATCCGTGCTATACCCCACCTGGATTTTTCAGTCAAGCATGCCTAAGGGTCCCAACTTTCATTTGCACCTAGTGTGGAAAAAAGTATTGCCTCAGAATTTTTTTTAGAAACTTTGAAAGTTAGGGTAGGGTAGGGTGCCGGACCCCAACTTTGGATCAATTTTAAAAAAAATCCGTGCTATACCCCACCTGGATTTTTCAGTCAAGCATGCCTAAGGGTCCCAACTTTCATTTGCACCTAGTGTGGAAAAAAGTATTGCCTCAGAATTTTTTTTAGAAACTTTGAAAGTTAGGGTAGGGTAGGGTGCCGGACCCCAACTTTGGATCAATTTTAAAAAAAATCCGTGCTATACCCCACCTGGATTTTTCAGTCAAGCATGCCTAAGGGTCCCAACTTTCATTTGCACCTAGTGTGGAAAAAAGTATTGCCTCAGAATTTTTTTTAGAAACTTTGAAAGTTAGGGTAGGGTAGGGTGCCGGACCCCAACTTTGGATCAATTTAAAAAAAAATCCGTGCTATACCCCACCTGGATTTTTCAGTCAAGCATGCCTAAGGGTCCCAACTTTCATTTGCACCTAGTGTGGAAAAAAGTATTGCCTCAGAATTTTTTTTAGAAACTTTGAAAGTTAGGGTAGGGTAGGGTGCCGGACCCCAACTTTGGATCAATTTTAAAAAAAATCCGTGCTATACCCCACCTGGATTTTTCAGTCAAGCATGCCTAAGGGTCCCAACTTTCATTTGCACCTAGTGTGGAAAAAAGTATTGCCTCAGAATTTTTTTTAGAAACTTTGAAAGTTAGGGTAGGGTAGGGTGCCGGACCCCAACTTTGGATCAATTTTTAAAAAAATCCGTGCTATACCCCACCTGGATTTTTCAGTCAAGCATGCCTAAGGGTCCCAACTTTCATTTGCACCTAGTGTGGAAAAAAGTATTGCCTCAGAATTTTTTTTAGAAACTTTGAAAGTTAGGGTAGGGTAGGGTGCCGGACCCCAACTTTGGATCAATTTTAAAAAAAATCCGTGCTATACCCCACCTGGATTTTTCAGTCAAGCATGCCTAAGGGTCCCAACTTTCATTTGCACCTAGTGTGGAAAAAAGTATTGCCTCAGAATTTTTTTTAGAAACTTTGAAAGTTAGGGTAGGGTAGGGTGCCGGACCCCAACTTTGGATCAATTTAAAAAAAAATCCGTGCTATACCCCACCTGGATTTTTCAGTCAAGCATGCCTAAGGGTCCCAACTTTCATTTGCACCTAGTGTGGAAAAAAGTATTGCCTCAGAATTTTTTTTAGAAACTTTGAAAGTTAGGGTAGGGTAGGGTGCCGGACCCCAACTTTGGATCAATTTTAAAAAAAATCCGTGCTATACCCCACCTGGATTTTTCAGTCAAGCATGCCTAAGGGTCCCAACTTTCATTTGCACCTAGTGTGGAAAAAAGTATTGCCTCAGAATTTTTTTTAGAAACTTTGAAAGTTAGGGTAGGGTAGGGTGCCGGACCCCAACTTTGGATCAATTTTAAAAAAAATCCGTGCTATACCCCACCTGGATTTTTCAGTCAAGCATGCCTAAGGGTCCCAACTTTCATTTGCACCTAGTGTGGAAAAAAGTATTGCCTCAGAATTTTTTTTAGAAACTTTGAAAGTTAGGGTAGGGTAGGGTGCCGGACCCCAACTTTGGATCAATTTTAAAAAAAATCCGTGCTATACCCCACCTGGATTTTTCAGTCAAGCATGCCTAAGGGTCCCAACTTTCATTTGCACCTAGTGTGGAAAAAAGTATTGCCTCAGAATTTTTTTTAGAAACTTTGAAAGTTAGGGTAGGGTAGGGTGCCGGACCCCAACTTTGGATCAATTTTAAAAAAAATCCGTGCTATACCCCACCTGGATTTTTCAGTCAAGCATGCCTAAGGGTCCCAACTTTCATTTGCACCTAGTGTGGAAAAAAGTATTGCCTCAGAATTTTTTTTAGAAACTTTGAAAGTTAGGGTAGGGTAGGGTGCCGGACCCCAACTTTGGATCAATTTAAAAAAAAATCCGTGCTATACCCCACCTGGATTTTTCAGTCAAGCATGCCTAAGGGTCCCAACTTTCATTTGCACCTAGTGTGGAAAAAAGTATTGCCTCAGAATTTTTTTTAGAAACTTTGAAAGTTAGGGTAGGGTAGGGTGCCGGACCCCAACTTTGGATCAATTTTAAAAAAAATCCGTGCTATACCCCACCTGGATTTTTCAGTCAAGCATGCCTAAGGGTCCCAACTTTCATTTGCACCTAGTGTGGAAAAAAGTATTGCCTCAGAATTTTTTTTAGAAACTTTGAAAGTTAGGGTAGGGTAGGGTGCCGGACCCCAACTTTGGATCAATTTTAAAAAAAATCCGTGCTATACCCCACCTGGATTTTTCAGTCAAGCATGCCTAAGGGTCCCAACTTTCATTTGCACCTAGTGTGGAAAAAAGTATTGCCTCAGAATTTTTTTTAGAAACTTTGAAAGTTAGGGTAGGGTAGGGTGCCGGACCCCAACTTTGGATCAATTTTAAAAAAAATCCGTGCTATACCCCACCTGGATTTTTCAGTCAAGCATGCCTAAGGGTCCCAACTTTCATTTGCACCTAGTGTGGAAAAAAGTATTGCCTCATAATTTTTTTTAGAAACTTTGAAAGTTAGGGTAGGGTAGGGTGCCGGACCCCAACTTTGGATCAATTTTAAAAAAAATCCGTGCTATACCCCACCTGGATTTTTCAGTCAAGCATGCCTAAGGGTCCCAACTTTCATTTGCACCTAGTGTGGAAAAAAGTATTGCCTCAGAATTTTTTTTAGAAACTTTGAAAGTTAGGGTAGGGTAGGGTGCCGGACCCCAACTTTGGATCAATTTTAAAAAAAATCCGTGCTATACCCCACCTGGATTTTTCAGTCAAGCATGCCTAAGGGTCCCAACTTTCATTTGCACCTAGTGTGGAAAAAAGTATTGCCTCAGAATTTTTTTTAGAAACTTTGAAAGTTAGGGTAGGGTAGGGTGCCGGACCCCAACTTTGGATCAATTTTAAAAAAAATCCGTGCTATACCCCACCTGGATTTTTCAGTCAAGCATGCCTAAGGGTCCCAACTTTCATTTGCACCTAGTGTGGAAAAAAGTATTGCCTCAGAATTTATTTTTAGAAACTTTGAAAGTTAGGGTAGGGTAGGGTGCCGGACCCCAACTTTGGATCAATTTTAAAAAAAATCCGTGCTATACCCCACCTGGATTTTTCAGTCAAGCATGCCTAAGGGTCCCAACTTTCATTTGCACCTAGTGTGGAAAAAAGTATTGCCTCAGAATTTTTTTTAGAAACTTTGAAAGTTAGGGTAGGGTAGGGTGCCGGACCCCAACTTTGGATCAATTTTAAAAAAAATCCGTGCTATACCCCACCTGGATTTTTCAGTCAAGCATGCCTAAGGGTCCCAACTTTCATTTGCACCTAGTGTGGAAAAAAGTATTGCCTCAGAATTTTTTTTAGAAACTTTGAAAGTTAGGGTAGGGTAGGGTGCCGGACCCCAACTTTGGATCAATTTTAAAAAAAATCCGTGCTATACCCCACCTGGATTTTTCAGTCAAGCATGCCTAAGGGTCCCAACTTTCATTTGCACCTAGTGTGGAAAAAAGTATTGCCTCAGAATTTTTTTTAGAAACTTTGAAAGTTAGGGTAGGGTAGGGTGCCGGACCCCAACTTTGGATCAATTTTAAAAAAAATCCGTGCTATACCCCACCTGGATTTTTCAGTCAAGCATGCCTAAGGGTCCCAACTTTCATTTGCACCTAGTGTGGAAAAAAGTATTGCCTCAGAATTTTTTTTAGAAACTTTGAAAGTTAGGGTAGGGTAGGGTGCCGGACCCCAACTTTGGATCAATTTTAAAAAAAATCCGTGCTATACCCCACCTGGATTTTTCAGTCAAGCATGCCTAAGGGTCCCAACTTTCATTTGCACCTAGTGTGGAAAAAAGTATTGCCTCAGAATTTTTTTTAGAAACTTTGAAAGTTAGGGTAGGGTAGGGTGCCGGACCCCAACTTTGGATCAATTTTAAAAAAAATCCGTGCTATACCCACCTGGATTTTTCAGTCAAGCATGCCTAAGGGTCCCAACTTTCATTTGCACCTAGTGTGGAAAAAAGTATTGCCTCAGAATTTTTTTTAGAAACTTTGAAAGTTAGGGTAGGGTAGGGTGCCGGACCCCAACTTTGGATCAATTTTAAAAAAAATCCGTGCTATACCCCACCTGGATTTTTCAGTCAAGCATGCCTAAGGGTCCCAACTTTCATTTGCACCTAGTGTGGAAAAAAGTATTGCCTCAGAATTTTTTTTAAAAACTTTGAAAGTTAGGGTAGGGTAGGGTGCCGGACCCCAACATTGGATCAATTTTAAAAAAAATCCGTGCTATACCCCACCTGGATTTTTCAGTCAAGCATGCCTAAGGGTCCCAACTTTCATTTGCACCTAGTGTGGAAAAAAGTATTGCCTCAGAATTTTTTTTAGAAACTTTGAAAGTTAGGGTAGGGTAGGGTGCCGGACCCCAACTTTGGATCAATTTTAAAAAAAATCCGTGCTATACCCCACCTGGATTTTTCAGTCAAGCATGCCTAAGGGTCCCAACTTTCATTTGCACCTAGTGTGGAAAAAAGTATTGCCTCAGAATTTTTTTTAGAAACTTTGAAAGTTAGGGTAGGGTAGGGTGCCGGACCCCAACTTTGGATCAATTTTAAAAAAAATCCGTGCTATACCCCACCTGGATTTTTCAGTCAAGCATGCCTAAGGGTCCCAACTTTCATTTGCACCTAGTGTGGAAAAAAGTATTGCCTCAGAATTTTTTTTAGAAACTTTGAAAGTTAGGGTAGGGTAGGGTGCCGGACCCCAACTTTGGATCAATTTTAAAAAAAATCCGTGCTATACCCCACCTGGATTTTTCAGTCAAGCATGCCTAAGGGTCCCAACTTTCATTTGCACCTAGTGTGGAAAAAAGTATTGCCTCAGAATTTTTTTTAGAAACTTTGAAAGTTAGGGTAGGGTAGGGTGCCGGACCCCAACTTTGGATCAATTTTAAAAAAAATCCGTGCTATACCCCACCTGGATTTTTCAGTCAAGCATGCCTAAGGGTCCCAACTTTCATTTGCACCTAGTGTGGAAAAAAGTATTGCCTCAGAATTTTTTTTAGAAACTTTGAAAGTTAGGGTAGGGTAGGGTGCCGGACCCCAACTTTGGATCAATTTTAAAAAAAATCCGTGCTATACCCCACCTGGATTTTTCAGTCAAGCATGCCTAAGGGTCCCAACTTTCATTTGCACCTAGTGTGGAAAAAAGTATTGCCTCAGAATTTTTTTTAGAAACTTTGAAAGTTAGGGTAGGGTAGGGTGCCGGACCCCAACTTTGGATCAATTTTAAAAAAAATCCGTGCTATACCCCACCTGGATTTTTCAGTCAAGCATGCCTAAGGGTCCCAACTTTCATTTGCACCTAGTGTGGAAAAAAGTATTGCCTCAGAATTTTTTTTAGAAACTTTGAAAGTTAGGGTAGGGTAGGGTGCCGGACCCCAACTTTGGATCAATTTTAAAAAAAATCCGTGCTATACCCCACCTGGATTTTTCAGTCAAGCATGCCTAAGGGTCCCAACTTTCATTTGCACCTAGTGTGGAAAAAAGTATTGCCTCAGAATTTTTTTTAGAAACTTTGAAAGTTAGGGTAGGGTAGGGTGCCGGACCCCAACTTTGGATCAATTTTAAAAAAAATCCGTGCTATACCCCACCTGGATTTTTCAGTCAAGCATGCCTAAGGGTCCCAACTTTCATTTGCACCTAGTGTGGAAAAAAGTATTGCCTCAGAATTTTTTTTAGAAACTTTGAAAGTTAGGGTAGGGTAGGGTGCCGGACCCCAACTTTGGATCAATTTTTAAAAAAATCCGTGCTATACCCCACCTGGATTTTTCAGTCAAGCATGCCTAAGGGTCCCAACTTTCATTTGCACCTAGTGTGGAAAAAAGTATTGCCTCAGAATTTTTTTTAGAAACTTTGAAAGTTAGGGTAGGGTAGGGTGCCGGACCCCAACTTTGGATCAATTTAAAAAAAAATCCGTGCTATACCCCACCTGGATTTTTCAGTCAAGCATGCCTAAGGGTCCCAACTTTCATTTGCACCTAGTGTGGAAAAAAGTATTGCCTCAGAATTTTTTTTAGAAACTTTGAAAGTTAGGGTAGGGTAGGGTGCCGGACCCCAACTTTGGATCAATTTTAAAAAAAATCCGTGCTATACCCCACCTGGATTTTTCAGTCAAGCATGCCTAAGGGTCCCAACTTTCATTTGCACCTAGTGTGGAAAAAAGTATTGCCTCAGAATTTTTTTTAGAAACTTTGAAAGTTAGGGTAGGGTAGGGTGCCGGACCCCAACTTTGGATCAATTTTAAAAAAAATCCGTGCTATACCCCACCTGGATTTTTCAGTCAAGCATGCCTAAGGGTCCCAACTTTCATTTGCACCTAGTGTGGAAAAAAGTATTGCCTCAGAATTTTTTTTAGAAACTTTGAAAGTTAGGGTAGGGTAGGGTGCCGGACCCCAACTTTGGATCAATTTTAAAAAAAATCCGTGCTATACCCCACCTGGATTTTTCAGTCAAGCATGCCTAAGGGTCCCAACTTTCATTTGCACCTAGTGTGGAAAAAAGTATTGCCTCAGAATTTTTTTTAGAAACTTTGAAAGTTAGGGTAGGGTAGGGTGCCGGACCCCAACTTTGGATCAATTTTAAAAAAAATCCGTGCTATACCCCACCTGGATTTTTCAGTCAAGCATGCCTAAGGGTCCCAACTTTCATTTGCACCTAGTGTGGAAAAAAGTATTGCCTCAGAATTTTTTTTAGAAACTTTGAAAGTTAGGGTAGGGTAGGGTGCCGGACCCCAACTTTGGATCAATTTTAAAAAAAATCCGTGCTATACCCCACCTGGATTTTTCAGTCAAGCATGCCTAAGGGTCCCAACTTTCATTTGCACCTAGTGTGGAAAAAAGTATTGCCTCAGAATTTTTTTTAGAAACTTTGAAAGTTAGGGTAGGGTAGGGTGCCGGACCCCAACTTTGGATCAATTTTAAAAAAAATCCGTGCTATACCCCACCTGGATTTTTCAGTCAAGCATGCCTAAGGGTCCCAACTTTCATTTGCACCTAGTGTGGAAAAAAGTATTGCCTCAGAATTTTTTTTAGAAACTTTGAAAGTTAGGGTAGGGTAGGGTGCCGGACCCCAACTTTGGATCAATTTTAAAAAAAATCCGTGCTATACCCCACCTGGATTTTTCAGTCAAGCATGCCTAAGGGTCCCAACTTTCATTTGCACCTAGTGTGGAAAAAAGTATTGCCTCAGAATTTTTTTTAGAAACTTTGAAAGTTAGGGTAGGGTAGGGTGCCGGACCCCAACTTTGGATCAATTTTAAAAAAAATCCGTGCTATACCCCACCTGGATTTTTCAGTCAAGCATGCCTAAGGGTCCCAACTTTCATTTGCACCTAGTGTGGAAAAAAGTATTGCCTCAGAATTTTTTTTAGAAACTTTGAAAGTTAGGGTAGGGTAGGGTGCCGGACCCCAACTTTGGATCAATTTTAAAAAAAATCCGTGCTATACCCCACCTGGATTTTTCAGTCAAGCATGCCTAAGGGTCCCAACTTTCATTTGCACCTAGTGTGGAAAAAAGTATTGCCTCAGAATTTTTTTTAGAAACTTTGAAAGTTAGGGTAGGGTAGGGTGCCGGACCCCAACTTTGGATCAATTTTAAAAAAAATCCGTGCTATACCCCACCTGGATTTTTCAGTCAAGCATGCCTAAGGGTCCCAACTTTCATTTGCACCTAGTGTGGAAAAAAGTATTGCCTCAGAATTTTTTTTAGAAACTTTGAAAGTTAGGGTAGGGTAGGGTGCCGGACCCCAACTTTGGATCAATTTTTAAAAAAATCCGTGCTATACCCCACCTGGATTTTTCAGTCAAGCATGCCTAAGGGTCCCAACTTTCATTTGCACCTAGTGTGGAAAAAAGTATTGCCTCAGAATTTTTTTTAGAAACTTTGAAAGTTAGGGTAGGGTAGGGTGCCGGACCCCAACTTTGGATCAATTTTAAAAAAAATCCGTGCTATACCCCACCTGGATTTTTCAGTCAAGCATGCCTTAGGGTCCCAACTTTCATTTGCACCTAGTGTGGAAAAAAGTATTGCCTCAGAATTTTATTTAGAAACTTTGAAAGTTAGGGTAGGGTAGGGTGCCGGACCCCAACTTTGGATCAATTTTAAAAAAAATCCGTGCTATACCCCACCTGGATTTTTCAGTCAAGCATGCCTAAGGGTCCCAACTTTCATTTGCACCTAGTGTGGAAAAAAGTATTGCCTCAGAATTTTTTTTAGAAACTTTGAAAGTTAGGGTAGGGTAGGGTGCCGGACCCCAACTTTGGATCAATTTTAAAAAAAATCCGTGCTATACCCCACCTGGATTTTTCAGTCAAGCATGCCTAAGGGTCCCAACTTTCATTTGCACCTAGTGTGGAAAAAAGTATTGCCTCAGAATTTTTTTTAGAAACTTTGAAAGTTAGGGTAGGGTAAGGTGCCGGACCCCAACTTTGGATCAATTTTAAAAAAAATCCGTGCTATACCCCACCTGGATTTTTCAGTCAAGCATGCCTAAGGGTCCCAACTTTCATTTGCACCTAGTGTGGAAAAAAGTATTGCCTCAGAATTTTTTTTAGAAACTTTGAAAGTTAGGGTAGGGTAGGGTGCCGGACCCCAACTTTGGATCAATTTTAAAAAAAATCCGTGCTATACCCCACCTGGATTTTTCAGTCAAGCATGCCTAAGGGTCCCAACTTTCATTTGCACCTAGTGTGGAAAAAAGTATTGCCTCAGAATTTTTTTTAGAAACTTTGAAAGTTAGGGTAGGGTAGGGTGCCGGACCCCAACTTTGGATCAATTTTAAAAAAAATCCGTGCTATACCCCACCTGGATTTTTCAGTCAAGCATGCCTAAGGGTCCCAACTTTCATTTGCACCTAGTGTGGAAAAAAGTATTGCCTCAGAATTTTTTTTAGAAACTTTGAAAGTTAGGGTAGGGTAGGGTGCCGGACCCCAACTTTGGATCAATTTTTAAAAAAATCCGTGCTATACCCCACCTGGATTTTTCAGTCAAGCATGCCTAAGGGTCCCAACTTTCATTTGCACCTAGTGTGGAAAAAAGTATTGCCTCAGAATTTTTTTTAGAAACTTTGAAAGTTAGGGTAGGGTAGGGTGCCGGACCCCAACTTTGGATCAATTTTAAAAAAAATCCGTGCTATACCCCACCTGGATTTTTCAGTCAAGCATGCCTAAGGGTCCCAACTTTCATTTGCACCTAGTGTGGAAAAAAGTATTGCCTCAGAATTTTTTTTAGAAACTTTGAAAGTTAGGGTAGGGTAGGGTGCCGGACCCCAACTTTGGATCAATTTTTAAAAAAATCCGTGCTATACCCCACCTGGATTTTTCAGTCAAGCATGCCTAAGGGTCCCAACTTTCATTTGCACCTAGTGTGGAAAAAAGTATTGCCTCAGAATTTTTTTTAGAAACTTTGAAAGTTAGGGTAGGGTAGGGTGCCGGACCCCAACTTTGGATCAATTTTAAAAAAAATCCGTGCTATACCCCACCTGGATTTTTCAGTCAAGCATGCCTTAGGGTCCCAACTTTCATTTGCACCTAGTGTGGAAAAAAGTATTGCCTCAGAATTTTTTTTAGAAACTTTGAAAGTTAGGGTAGGGTAGGGTGCCGGACCCCAACTTTGGATCAATTTTAAAAAAAATCCGTGCTATACCCCACCTGGATTTTTCAGTCAAGCATGCCTAAGGGTCCCAACTTTCATTTGCACCTAGTGTGGAAAAAAGTATTGCCTCAGAATTTTTTTTAGAAACTTTGAAAGTTAGGGTAGGGTAGGGTGCCGGACCCCAACTTTGGATCAATTTTAAAAAAAATCCGTGCTATACCCCACCTGGATTTTTCAGTCAAGCATGCCTAAGGGTCCCAACTTTCATTTGCACCTAGTGTGGAAAAAAGTATTGCCTCAGAATTTTTTTTAGAAACTTTGAAAGTTAGGGTAGGGTAAGGTGCCGGACCCCAACTTTGGATCAATTTTAAAAAAAATCCGTGCTATACCCCACCTGGATTTTTCAGTCAAGCATGCCTAAGGGTCCCAACTTTCATTTGCACCTAGTGTGGAAAAAAGTATTGCCTCAGAATTTTTTTTAGAAACTTTGAAAGTTAGGGTAGGGTAGGGTGCCGGACCCCAACTTTGGATCAATTTTAAAAAAAATCCGTGCTATACCCCACCTGGATTTTTCAGTCAAGCATGCCTAAGGGTCCCAACTTTCATTTGCACCTAGTGTGGAAAAAAGTATTGCCTCAGAATTTTTTTTAGAAACTTTGAAAGTTAGGGTAGGGTAGGGTGCCGGACCCCAACTTTGGATCAATTTTAAAAAAAATCCGTGCTATACCCCACCTGGATTTTTCAGTCAAGCATGCCTAAGGGTCCCAACTTTCATTTGCACCTAGTGTGGAAAAAAGTATTGCCTCAGAATTTTTTTTAGAAACTTTGAAAGTTAGGGTAGGGTAGGGTGCCGGACCCCAACTTTGGATCAATTTTTAAAAAAATCCGTGCTATACCCCACCTGGATTTTTCAGTCAAGCATGCCTAAGGGTCCCAACTTTCATTTGCACCTAGTGTGGAAAAAAGTATTGCCTCAGAATTTTTTTTAGAAACTTTGAAAGTTAGGGTAGGGTAGGGTGCCGGACCCCAACTTTGGATCAATTTTAAAAAAAATCCGTGCTATACCCCACCTGGATTTTTCAGTCAAGCATGCCTAAGGGTCCCAACTTTCATTTGCACCTAGTGTGGAAAAAAGTATTGCCTCAGAATTTTTTTTAGAAACTTTGAAAGTTAGGGTAGGGTAGGGTGCCGGACCCCAACTTTGGATCAATTTTTAAAAAAATCCGTGCTATACCCCACCTGGATTTTTCAGTCAAGCATGCCTAAGGGTCCCAACTTTCATTTGCACCTAGTGTGGAAAAAAGTATTGCCTCAGAATTTTTTTTAGAAACTTTGAAAGTTAGGGTAGGGTAGGGTGCCGGACCCCAACTTTGGATCAATTTTAAAAAAAATCCGTGCTATACCCCACCTGGATTTTTCAGTCAAGCATGCCTTAGGGTCCCAACTTTCATTTGCACCTAGTGTGGAAAAAAGTATTGCCTCAGAATTTTATTTAGAAACTTTGAAAGTTAGGGTAGGGTAGGGTGCCGGACCCCAACTTTGGATCAATTTTAAAAAAAATCCGTGCTATACCCCACCTGGATTTTTCAGTCAAGCATGCCTAAGGGTCCCAACTTTCATTTGCACCTAGTGTGGAAAAAAGTATTGCCTCAGAATTTTTTTTAGAAACTTTGAAAGTTAGGGTAGGGTAGGGTGCCGGACCCCAACTTTGGATCAATTTTAAAAAAAATCCGTGCTATACCCCACCTGGATTTTTCAGTCAAGCATGCCTAAGGGTCCCAACTTTCATTTGCACCTAGTGTGGAAAAAAGTATTGCCTCAGAATTTTTTTTAGAAACTTTGAAAGTTAGGGTAGGGTAAGGTGCCGGACCCCAACTTTGGATCAATTTTAAAAAAAATCCGTGCTATACCCCACCTGGATTTTTCAGTCAAGCATGCCTAAGGGTCCCAACTTTCATTTGCACCTAGTGTGGAAAAAAGTATTGCCTCAGAATTTTTTTTAGAAACTTTGAAAGTTAGGGTAGGGTAGGGTGCCGGACCCCAACTTTGGATCAATTTTAAAAAAAATCCGTGCTATACCCCACCTGGATTTTTCAGTCAAGCATGCCTAAGGGTCCCAACTTTCATTTGCACCTAGTGTGGAAAAAAGTATTGCCTCAGAATTTTTTTTAGAAACTTTGAAAGTTAGGGTAGGGTAGGGTGCCGGACCCCAACTTTGGATCAATTTTAAAAAAAATCCGTGCTATACCCCACCTGGATTTTTCAGTCAAGCATGCCTAAGGGTCCCAACTTTCATTTGCACCTAGTGTGGAAAAAAGTATTGCCTCAGAATTTTTTTTAGAAACTTTGAAAGTTAGGGTAGGGTAGGGTGCCGGACCCCAACTTTGGATCAATTTTAAAAAAAATCCGTGCTATACCCCACCTGGATTTTTCAGTCAAGCATGCCTAAGGGTCCCAACTTTCATTTGCACCTAGTGTGGAAAAAAGTATTGCCTCAGAATTTTTTTTAGAAACTTTGAAAGTTAGGGTAGGGTAGGGTGCCGGACCCCAACTTTGGATCAATTTTAAAAAAAATCCGTGCTATACCCCACCTGGATTTTTCAGTCAAGCATGCCTAAGGGTCCCAACTTTCATTTGCACCTAGTGTGGAAAAAAGTATTGCCTCAGAATTTTTTTTAGAAACTTTGAAAGTTAGGGTAGGGTAGGGTGCCGGACCCCAACTTTGGATCAATTTTAAAAAAAATCCGTGCTATACCCCACCTGGATTTTTCAGTCAAGCATGCCTAAGGGTCCCAACTTTCATTTGCACCTAGTGTGGAAATAAGTATTGCCTCAGAATTTTTTTTAGAAACTTTGAAAGTTAGGGTAGGGTAGGGTGCCGGACCCCAACTTTGGATCAATTTTAAAAAAAATCCGTGCTATACCCCACCTGGATTTTTCAGTCAAGCATGCCTAAGGGTCCCAACTTTCATTTGCACCTAGTGTGGAAAAAAGTATTGCCTCAGAATTTTTTTTAGAAACTTTGAAAGTTAGGGTAGGGTAGGGTGCCGGACCCCAACTTTGGATCAATTTTAAAAAAAATCCGTGCTATACCCCACCTGGATTTTTCAGTCAAGCATGCCTAAGGGTCCCAACTTTCATTTGCACCTAGTGTGGAAAAAAGTATTGCCTCAGAATTTTTTTTAGAAACTTTGAAAGTTAGGGTAGGGTAGGGTGCCGGACCCCAACTTTGGATCAATTTAAAAAAAAATCCGTGCTATACCCCACCTGGATTTTTCAGTCAAGCATGCCTAAGGGTCCCAACTTTCATTTGCACCTAGTGTGGAAAAAAGTATTGCCTCAGAATTTTTTTTAGAAACTTTGAAAGTTAGGGTAGGGTAGGGTGCCGGACCCCAACTTTGGATCAATTTTAAAAAAAATCCGTGCTATACCCCACCTGGATTTTTCAGTCAAGCATGCCTAAGGGTCCCAACTTTCATTTGCACCTAGTGTGGAAAAAAGTATTGCCTCAGAATTTTTTTTAGAAACTTTGAAAGTTAGGGTAGGGTAGGGTGCCGGACCCCAACTTTGGATCAATTTTAAAAAAAATCCGTGCTATACCCCACCTGGATTTTTCAGTCAAGCATGCCTAAGGGTCCCAACTTTCATTTGCACCTAGTGTGGAAAAAAGTATTGCCTCAGAATTTTTTTTAGAAACTTTGAAAGTTAGGGTAGGGTAGGGTGCCGGACCCCAACTTTGGATCAATTTAAAAAAAAATCCGTGCTATACCCCACCTGGATTTTTCAGTCAAGCATGCCTAAGGGTCCCAACTTTCATTTGCACCTAGTGTGGAAAAAAGTATTGCCTCAGAATTTTGTTTAGAAACTTTGAAAGTTAGGGTAGGGTAGGGTGCCGGACCCCAACTTTGGATCAATTTTTAAAAAAATCCGTGCTATACCCCACCTGGATTTTTCAGTCAAGCATGCCTAAGGGTCCCAACTTTCATTTGCACCTAGTGTGGAAAAAAGTATTGCCTCAGAATTTTTTTTAGAAACTTTGAAAGTTAGGGTAGGGTAAGGTGCCGGACCCCAACTTTGGATCAATTTTAAAAAAAATCCGTGCTATACCCCACCTGGATTTTTCAGTCAAGCATGCCTAAGGGTCCCAACTTTCATTTGCACCTAGTGTGGAAAAAAGTATTGCCTCAGAATTTTTTTTAGAAACTTTGAAAGTTAGGGTAGGGTAGGGTGCCGGACCCCAACTTTGGATCAATTTTAAAAAAAATCCGTGCTATACCCCACCTGGATTTTTCAGTCAAGCATGCCTAAGGGTCCCAACTTTCATTTGCACCTAGTGTGGAAAAAAGTATTGCCTCAGAATTTTTTTTAGAAACTTTGAAAGTTAGGGTAGGGTAGGGTGCCGGACCCCAACTTTGGATCAATTTTTAAAAAAATCCGTGCTATACCCCACCTGGATTTTTCAGTCAAGCATGCCTAAGGGTCCCAACTTTCATTTGCACCTAGTGTGGAAAAAAGTATTGCCTCAGAATTTTTTTTAGAAACTTTGAAAGTTAGGGTAGGGTAGGGTGCCGGACCCCAACTTTGGATCAATTTTAAAAAAAATCCGTGCTATACCCCACCTGGATTTTTCAGTCAAGCATGCCTAAGGGTCCCAACTTTCATTTGCACCTAGTGTGGAAAAAAGTATTGCCTCAGAATTTTTTTTAGAAACTTTGAAAGTTAGGGTAGGGTATGGTGCCGGACCCCAACTTTGGATCAATTTTAAAAAAAATCCGTGCTATACCCCACCTGGATTTTTCAGTCAAGCATGCCTAAGGGTCCCAACTTTCATTTGCACCTAGTGTGGAAAAAAGTATTGCCTCAGAATTTTTTTTAGAAACTTTGAAAGTTAGGGTAGGGTAGGGTGCCGGACCCCAACTTTGGATCAATTTTAAAAAAAATCCGTGCTATACCCCACCTGGATTTTTCAGTCAAGCATGCCTAAGGGTCCCAACTTTCATTTGCACCTAGTGTGGAAAAAAGTATTGCCTCAGAATTTTTTTTAGAAACTTTGAAAGTTAGGGTAGGGTAGGGTGCCGGACCCCAACTTTGGATCAATTTTAAAAAAAATCCGTGCTATACCCCACCTGGATTTTTCAGTCAAGCATGCCTAAGGGTCCCAACTTTCATTTGCACCTAGTGTGGAAAAAAGTATTGCCTCAGAATTTTTTTTAGAAACTTTGAAAGTTAGGGTAGGGTAGGGTGCCGGACCCCAACTTTGGATCAATTTTAAAAAAAATCCGTGCTATACCCCACCTGGATTTTTCAGTCAAGCATGCCTAAGGGTCCCAACTTTCATTTGCACCTAGTGTGGAAAAAAGTATTGCCTCAGAATTTTTTTTAGAAACTTTGAAAGTTAGGGTAGGGTAGGGTGCCGGACCCCAACTTTGGATCAATTTAAAAAAAAATCCGTGCTATACCCCACCTGGATTTTTCAGTCAAGCATGCCTAAGGGTCCCAACTTTCATTTGCACCTAGTGTGGAAAAAAGTATTGCCTCAGAATTTTTTTTAGAAACTTTGAAAGTTAGGGTAGGGTAGGGTGCCGGACCCCAACTTTGGATCAATTTTAAAAAAAATCCGTGCTATACCCCACCTGGATTTTTCAGTCAAGCATGCCTAAGGGTCCCAACTTTCATTTGCACCTAGTGTGGAAAAAAGTATTGCCTCAGAATTTTTTTTAGAAACTTTGAAAGTTAGGGTAGGGTAGGGTGCCGGACCCCAACTTTGGATCAATTTTAAAAAAAATCCGTGCTATACCCCACCTGGATTTTTCAGTCAAGCATGCCTAAGGGTCCCAACTTTCATTTGCACCTAGTGTGGAAAAAAGTATTGCCTCAGAATTTTTTTTAGAAACTTTGAAAGTTAGGGTAGGGTAGGGTGCCGGACCCCAACTTTGGATCAATTTTAAAAAAAATCCGTGCTATACCCCACCTGGATTTTTCAGTCAAGCATGCCTAAGGGTCCCAACTTTCATTTGCACCTAGTGTGGAAAAAAGTATTGCCTCAGAATTTTTTTTAGAAACTTTGAAAGTTAGGGTAGGGTAGGGTGCCGGACCCCAACTTTGGATCAATTTTAAAAAAAATCCGTGCTATACCCCACCTGGATTTTTCAGTCAAGCATGCCTAAGGGTCCCAACTTTCATTTGCACCTAGTGTGGAAAAAAGTATTGCCTCAGATTTTTTTTTAGAAACTTTGAAAGTTAGGGTAGGGTAGGGTGCCGGACCCCAACTTTGGATCAATTTAAAAAAAAATCCGTGCTATACCCCACCTGGATTTTTCAGTCAAGCATGCCTAAGGGTCCCAACTTTCATTTGCACCTAGTGTGGAAAAAAGTATTGCCTCAGAATTTTTTTTAGAAACTTTGAAAGTTAGGGTAGGGTAGGGTGCCGGACCCCAACTTTGGATCAATTTAAAAAAAAATCCGTGCTATACCCCACCTGGATTTTTCAGTCAAGCATGCCTAAGGGTCCCAACTTTCATTTGCACCTAGTGTGGAAAAAAGTATTGCCTCAGAATTTTTTTTAGAAACTTTGAAAGTTAGGGTAGGGTAGGGTGCCGGACCCCAACTTTGGATCAATTTTAAAAAAAATCCGTGCTATACCCCACCTGGATTTTTCAGTCAAGCATGCCTAAGGGTCCCAACTTTCATTTGCACCTAGTGTGGAAAAAAGTATTGCCTCAGAATTTTTTTTAGAAACTTTGAAAGTTAGGGTAGGGTAGGGTGCCGGACCCCAACTTTGGATCAATTTAAAAAAAAATCCGTGCTATACCCCACCTGGATTTTTCAGTCAAGCATGCCTAAGGGTCCCAACTTTCATTTGCACCTAGTGTGGAAAAAAGTATTGCCTCAGAATTTTTTTTAGAAACTTTGAAAGTTAGGGTAGGGTAGGGTGCCGGACCCCAACTTTGGATCAATTTTAAAAAAAATCCGTGCTATACCCCACCTGGATTTTTCAGTCAAGCATGCCTAAGGGTCCCAACTTTCATTTGCACCTAGTGTGGAAAAAAGTATTGCCTCAGAATTTTTTTTAGAAACTTTGAAAGTTAGGGTAGGGTAGGGTGCCGGACCCCAACTTTGGATCAATTTTAAAAAAAATCCGTGCTATACCTCACCTGGATTTTTCAGTCAAGCATGCCTAAGGGTCCCAACTTTCATTTGCACCTAGTGTGGAAAAAAGTATTGCCTCAGAATTTTTTTTAGAAACTTTGAAAGTTAGGGTAGGGTAGGGTGCCGGACCCCAACTTTGGATCAATTTTAAAAAAAATCCGTGCTATACCCCACCTGGATTTTTCAGTCAAGCATGCCTAAGGGTCCCAACTTTCATTTGCACCTAGTGTGGAAAAAAGTATTGCCTCAGAATTTTTTTTAGAAACTTTGAAAGTTAGGGTAGGGTAGGGTGCCGGACCCCAACTTTGGATCAATTTTAAAAAAAATCCGTGCTATACCCCACCTGGATTTTTCAGTCAAGCATGCCTAAGGGTCCCAACTTTCATTTGCACCTAGTGTGGAAAAAAGTATTGCCTCAGAATTTTTTTTAGAAACTTTGAAAGTTAGGGTAGGGTAGGGTGCCGGACCCCAACTTTGGATCAATTTTAAAAAAAATCCGTGCTATACCCCACCTGGATTTTTCAGTCAAGCATGCCTAAGGGTCCCAACTTTCATTTGCACCTAGTGTGGAAAAAAGTATTGCCTCAGAATTTTTTTTAGAAACTTTGAAAGTTAGGGTAGGGTAGGGTGCCGGACCCCAACTTTGGATCAATTTTAAAAAAAATCCGTGCTATACCCCACCTGGATTTTTCAGTCAAGCATGCCTAAGGGTCCCAACTTTCATTTGCACCTAGTGTGGAAAAAAGTATTGCCTCATAATTTTTTTTAAAAACTTTGAAAGTTAGGGTAGGGTAGGGTGCCGGACCCCAACTTTGGATCAATTTTAAAAAAAATCCGTGCTATACCCCACCTGGATTTTTCAGTCAAGCATGCCTAAGGGTCCCAACTTTCATTTGCACCTAGTGTGGAAAAAAGTATTGCCTCAGAATTTTTTTTAGAAACTTTGAAAGTTAGGGTAGGGTAGGGTGCCGGACCCCAACTTTGGATCAATTTTAAAAAAAATCCGTGCTATACCCCACCTGGATTTTTCAGTCAAGCATGCCTAAGGGTCCCAACTTTCATTTGCACCTAGTGTGGAAAAAAGTATTGCCTCAGAATTTTTTTTAGAAACTTTGAAAGTTAGGGTAGGGTAGGGTGCCGGACCCCAACTTTGGATCAATTTTAAAAAAAATCCGTGCTATACCCCACCTGGATTTTTCAGTCAAGCATGCCTAAGGGTCCCAACTTTCATTTGCACCTAGTGTGGAAAAAAGTATTGCCTCAGAATTTTTTTTAGAAACTTTGAAAGTTAGGGTAGGGTAGGGTGCCGGACCCCAACTTTGGATCAATTTTTAAAAAAATCCGTGCTATACCCCACCTGGATTTTTCAGTCAAGCATGCCTAAGGGTCCCAACTTTCATTTGCACCTAGTGTGGAAAAAAGTATTGCCTCAGAATTTTTTTTAGAAACTTTGAAAGTTAGGGTAGGGTAGGGTGCCGGACCCCAACTTTGGATCAATTTTAAAAAAAATCCGTGCTATACCCCACCTGGATTTTTCAGTCAAGCATGCCTAAGGGTCCCAACTTTCATTTGCACCTAGTGTGGAAAAAAGTATTGCCTCAGAATTTTTTTTAGAAACTTTGAAAGTTAGGGTAGGGTAGGGTGCCGGACCCCAACTTTGGATCAATTTTAAAAAAAATCCGTGCTATACCCCACCTGGATTTTTCAGTCAAGCATGCCTAAGGGTCCCAACTTTCATTTGCACCTAGTGTGGAAAAAAGTATTGCCTCAGAATTTTTTTTAGAAACTTTGAAAGTTAGGGTAGGGTAGGGTGCCGGACCCCAACTTTGGATCAATTTTAAAAAAAATCCGTGCTATACCCCACCTGGATTTTTCAGTCAAGCATGCCTAAGGGTCCCAACTTTCATTTGCACCTAGTGTGGAAAAAAGTATTGCCTCAGAATTTTTTTTAGAAACTTTGAAAGTTAGGGTAGGGTAGGGTGCCGGACCCCAACTTTGGATCAATTTAAAAAAAAATCCGTGCTATACCCCACCTGGATTTTTCAGTCAAGCATGCCTAAGGGTCCCAACTTTCATTTGCACCTAGTGTGGAAAAAAGTATTGCCTCAGAATTTTTTTTAGAAACTTTGAAAGTTAGGGTAGGGTAGGGTGCCGGACCCCAACTTTGGATCAATTTTAAAAAAAATCCGTGCTATACCCCACCTGGATTTTTCAGTCAAGCATGCCTAAGGGTCCCAACTTTCATTTGCACCTAGTGTGGAAAAAAGTATTGCCTCAGAATTTTTTTTAGAAACTTTGAAAGTTAGGGTAGGGTAGGGTGCCGGACCCCAACTTTGGATCAATTTTAAAAAAAATCCGTGCTATACCCCACCTGGATTTTTCAGTCAAGCATGCCTAAGGGTCCCAACTTTCATTTGCACCTAGTGTGGAAAAAAGTATTGCCTCAGAATTTTTTTTAGAAACTTTGAAAGTTAGGGTAGGGTAGGGTGCCGGACCCCAACTTTGGATCAATTTAAAAAAAAATCCGTGCTATACCCCACCTGGATTTTTCAGTCAAGCATGCCTAAGGGTCCCAACTTTCATTTGCACCTAGTGTGGAAAAAAGTATTGCCTCAGAATTTTTTTTAGAAACTTTGAAAGTTAGGGTAGGGTAGGGTGCCGGACCCCAACTTTGGATCAATTTTAAAAAAAATCCGTGCTATACCCCACCTGGATTTTTCAGTCAAGCATGCCTAAGGGTCCCAACTTTCATTTGCACCTAGTGTGGAAAAAAGTATTGCCTCAGAATTTTTTTTAGAAACTTTGAAAGTTAGGGTAGGGTAGGGTGCCGGACCCCAACTTTGGATCAATTTTAAAAAAAATCCGTGCTATACCCCACCTGGATTTTTCAGTCAAGCATGCCTAAGGGTCCCAACTTTCATTTGCACCTAGTGTGGAAAAAAGTATTGCCTCAGAATTTTTTTTAGAAACTTTGAAAGTTAGGGTAGGGTAGGGTGCCGGACCCCAACTTTGGATCAATTTTAAAAAAAATCCGTGCTATACCCCACCTGGATTTTTCAGTCAAGCATGCCTAAGGGTCCCAACTTTCATTTGCACCTAGTGTGGAAAAAAGAATTGCCTCAGAATTTTTTTTAGAAACTTTGAAAGTTAGGGTAGGGTAGGGTGCCGGACCCCAACTTTGGATCAATTTTAAAAAAAATCCGTGCTATACCCCACCTGGATTTTTCAGTAAAGCATGCCTAAGGGTCCCAACTTTCATTTGCACCTAGTGTGGAAAAAAGTATTGCCTCAGAATTTTTTTTAGAAACTTTTAAAGTTAGGGTAGGGTAGGGTGCCGGACCCCAACTTTGGATCAATTTTAAAAAAAATCCGTGCTATACCCCACCTGGATTTTTCAGTCAAGCATGCCTAAGGGTCCCAACTTTCATTTGCACCTAGTGTGGAAAAAAGTATTGCCTCAGAATTTTTTTTAGAAACTTTGAAAGTTAGGGTAGGGTAGGGTGCCGGACCCCAACTTTGGATCAATTTTAAAAAAAATCCGTGCTATACCCCACCTGGATTTTTCAGTCAAGCATGCCTAAGGGTCCCAACTTTCATTTGCACCTAGTGTGGAAAAAAGTATTGCCTCAGAATTTTTTTTAGAAACTTTGAAAGTTAGGGTAGGGTAGGGTGCCGGACCCCAACTTTGGATCAATTTTAAAAAAAATCCGTGCTATACCCCACCTGGATTTTTCAGTCAAGCATGCCTAAGGGTCCCAACTTTCATTTGCACCTAGTGTGGAAAAAAGTATTGCCTCAGAATTTTTTTTAGAAACTTTGAAAGTTAGGGTAGGGTAGGGTGCCGGACCCCAACTTTGGATCAATTTTAAAAAAAATCCGTGCTATACCCCACCTGGATTTTTCAGTCAAGCATGCCTAAGGGTCCCAACTTTCATTTGCACCTAGTGTGGAAAAAAGTATTGCCTCAGAATTTTTTTTAGAAACTTTGAAAGTTAGGGTAGGGTAGGGTGCCGGACCCCAACTTTGGATCAATTTTAAAAAAAATCCGTGCTATACCCCACCTGGATTTTTCAGTCAAGCATGCCTAAGGGTCCCAACTTTCATTTGCACCTAGTGTGGAAAAAAGTATTGCCTCAGAATTTTTTTTAGAAACTTTGAAAGTTAGGGTAGGGTAGGGTGCCGGACCCCAACTTTGGATCAATTTTAAAAAAAATCCGTGCTATACCCCACCTGGATTTTTCAGTCAAGCATGCCTAAGGGTCCCAACTTTCATTTGCACCTAGTGTGGAAAAAAGTATTGCCTCAGAATTTTTTTTAGAAACTTTGAAAGTTAGGGTAGGGTAGGGTGCCGGACCCCAACTTTGGATCAATTTTAAAAAAAATCCGTGCTATACCCCACCTGGATTTTTCAGTCAAGCATGCCTAAGGGTCCCAACTTTCATTTGCACCTAGTGTGGAAAAAAGTATTGCCTCAGAATTTTTTTTAGAAACTTTGAAAGTTAGGGTAGGGTAGGGTGCCGGACCCCAACTTTGGATCAATTTTAAAAAAAATCCGTGCTATACCCCACCTGGATTTTTCAGTCAAGCATGCCTAAGGGTCCCAACTTTCATTTGCACCTAGTGTGGAAAAAAGTATTGCCTCAGAATTTTTTTTAGAAACTTTGAAAGTTAGGGTAGGGTAGGGTGCCGGACCCCAACTTTGGATCAATTTTAAAAAAAATCTGTGCTATACCCCACCTGGATTTTTCAGTCAAGCATGCCTAAGGGTCCCAACTTTCATTTGCACCTAGTGTGGAAAAAAGTATTGCCTCAGAATTTTTTTTAGAAACTTTGAAAGTTAGGGTAGGGTAGGGTGCCGGACCCCAACTTTGGATCAATTTTAAAAAAAATCCGTGCTATACCCCACCTGGATTTTTCAGTCAAGCATGCCTAAGGGTCCCAACTTTCATTTGCACCTAGTGTGGAAAAAAGTATTGCCTCAGAATTTTTTTTAGAAACTTTGAAAGTTAGGGTAGGGTAGGGTGCCGGACCCCAACTTTGGATCAATTTTAAAAAAAATCCGTGCTATACCCCACCTGGATTTTTCAGTCAAGCATGCCTAAGGGTCCCAACTTTCATTTGCACCTAGTGTGGAAAAAAGTATTGCCTCAGAATTTTTTTTAGAAACTTTGAAAGTTAGGGTAGGGTAGGGTGCCGGACCCCAACTTTGGATCAATTTTTAAAAAAATCCGTGCTATACCCCACCTGGATTTTTCAGTCAAGCATGCCTAAGGGTCCCAACTTTCATTTGCACCTAGTGTGGAAAAAAGTATTGCCTCAGAATTTTTTTTAGAAACTTTGAAAGTTAGGGTAGGGTAGGGTGCCGGACCCCAACTTTGGATCAATTTTAAAAAAAATCCGTGCTATACCCCACCTGGATTTTTCAGTCAAGCATGCCTAAGGGTCCCAACTTTCATTTGCACCTAGTGTGGAAAAAAGTATTGCCTCAGAATTTTTTTTAGAAACTTTGAAAGTTAGGGTAGGGTAGGGTGCCGGACCCCAACTTTGGATCAATTTTAAAAAAAATCCGTGCTATACCCCACCTGGATTTTTCAGTCAAGCATGCCTAAGGGTCCCAACTTTCATTTGCACCTAGTGTGGAAAAAAGTATTGCCTCAGAATTTTTTTTAGAAACTTTGAAAGTTAGGGTAGGGTAGGGTGCCGGACCCCAACTTTGGATCAATTTTAAAAAAAATCCGTGCTATACCCCACCTGGATTTTTCAGTCAAGCATGCCTAAGGGTCCCAACTTTCATTTGCACCTAGTGTGGAAAAAAGTATTGCCTCAGAATTTTTTTTAGAAACTTTGAAAGTTAGGGTAGGGTAGGGTGCCGGACCCCAACTTTGGATCAATTTTAAAAAAAATCCGTGCTATACCCCACCTGGATTTTTCAGTCAAGCATGCCTAAGGGTCCCAACTTTCATTTGCACCTAGTGTGGAAAAAAGTATTGCCTCAGAATTTTTTTTAGAAACTTTGAAAGTTAGGGTAGGGTAGGGTGCCGGACCCCAACTTTGGATCAATTTTAAAAAAAATCCGTGCTATACCCCACCTGGATTTTTCAGTCAAGCATGCCTAAGGGTCCCAACTTTCATTTGCACCTAGTGTGGAAAAAAGTATTGCCTCAGAATTTTTTTTAGAAACTTTGAAAGTTAGGGTAGGGTAGGGTGCCGGACCCCAACTTTGGATCAATTTTAAAAAAAATCCGTGCTATACCCCACCTGGATTTTTCAGTCAAGCATGCCTAAGGGTCCCAACTTTCATTTGCACCTAGTGTGGAAAAAAGTATTGCCTCAGAATTTTTTTTAGAAACTTTGAAAGTTAGGGTAGGGTAGGGTGCCGGACCCCAACTTTGGATCAATTTTAAAAAAAATCCGTGCTATACCCCACCTGGATTTTTCAGTCAAGCATGCCTAAGGGTCCCAACTTTCATTTGCACCTAGTGTGGAAAAAAGTATTGCCTCAGAATTTTTTTTAGAAACTTTGAAAGTTAGGGTAGGGTAGGGTGCCGGACCCCAACTTTGGATCAATTTTAAAAAAAATCCGTGCTATACCCCACCTGGATTTTTCAGTCAAGCATGCCTAAGGGTCCCAACTTTCATTTGCACCTAGTGTGGAAAAAAGTATTGCCTCAGAATTTTTTTTAGAAACTTTGAAAGTTAGGGTAGGGTAGGGTGCCGGACCCCAACTTTGGATCAATTTTTAAAAAAATCCGTGCTATACCCCACCTGGATTTTTCAGTCAAGCATGCCTAAGGGTCCCAACTTTCATTTGCACCTAGTGTGGAAAAAAGTATTGCCTCAGAATTTTTTTTAGAAACTTTGAAAGTTAGGGTAGGGTAGGGTGCCGGACCCCAACTTTGGATCAATTTTAAAAAAAATCCGTGCTATACCCCACCTGGATTTTTCAGTCAAGCATGCCTAAGGGTCCCAACTTTCATTTGCACCTAGTGTGGAAAAAAGTATTGCCTCAGAATTTTTTTTAGAAACTTTGAAAGTTAGGGTAGGGTAGGGTGCCGGACCCCAACTTTGGATCAATTTTAAAAAAAATCCGTGCTATACCCCACCTGGATTTTTCAGTCAAGCATGCCTAAGGGTCCCAACTTTCATTTGCACCTAGTGTGGAAAAAAGTATTGCCTCAGAATTTTTTTTAGAAACTTTGAAAGTTAGGGTAGGGTAGGGTGCCGGACCCCAACTTTGGATCAATTTTAAAAAAAATCCGTGCTATACCCCACCTGGATTTTTCAGTCAAGCATGCCTAAGGGTCCCAACTTTCATTTGCACCTAGTGTGGAAAAAAGTATTGCCTCAGAATTTTTTTTAGAAACTTTGAAAGTTAGGGTAGGGTAGGGTGCCGGACCCCAACTTTGGATCAATTTTAAAAAAAATCCGTGCTATACCCCACCTGGATTTTTCAGTCAAGCATGCCTAAGGGTCCCAACTTTCATTTGCACCTAGTGTGGAAAAAAGTATTGCCTCAGAATTTTTTTTAGAAACTTTGAAAGTTAGGGTAGGGTAGGGTGCCGGACCCCAACTTTGGATCAATTTTAAAAAAAATCCGTGCTATACCCCACCTGGATTTTTCAGTCAAGCATGCCTAAGGGTCCCAACTTTCATTTGCACCTAGTGTGGAAAAAAGTATTGCCTCAGAATTTTTTTTAGAAACTTTGAAAGTTAGGGTAGGGTAGGGTGCCGGACCCCAACTTTGGATCAATTTTAAAAAAAATCCGTGCTATACCCCACCTGGATTTTTCAGTCAAGCATGCCTAAGGGTCCCAACTTTCATTTGCACCTAGTGTGGAAAAAAGTATTGCCTCAGAATTTTTTTTAGAAACTTTGAAAGTTAGGGTAGGGTAGGGTGCCGGACCCCAACTTTGGATCAATTTTAAAAAAAATCCGTGCTATACCCCACCTGGATTTTTCAGTCAAGCATGCCTAAGGGTCCCAACTTTCATTTGCACCTAGTGTGGAAAAAAGTATTGCCTCAGAATTTTGTTTAGAAACTTTGAAAGTTAGGGTAGGGTAGGGTGCCGGACCCCAACTTTGGATCAATTTTAAAAAAAATCCGTGCTATACCCCACCTGGATTTTTCAGTCAAGCATGCCTAAGGGTCCCAACTTTCATTTGCACCTAGTGTGGAAAAAAGTATTGCCTCAGAATTTTTTTTAGAAACTTTGAAAGTTAGGGTAGGGTAGGGTGCCAGGCCCCAACTTTGGATCAATTTTAAAAAAAATCCGTGCTATACCCCACCTGGATTTTTCAGTCAAGCATGCCTAAGGGTCCCAACTTTCATTTGCACCTAGTGTGGAAAAAAGTATTGCCTCAGAATTTTTTTTAGAAACTTTGAAAGTTAGGGTAGGGTAGGGTGCCGGACCCCAACTTTGGATCAATTTTTAAAAAAATCCGTGCTATACCCCACCTGGATTTTTCAGTCAAGCATGCCTAAGGGTCCCAACTTTCATTTGCACCTAGTGTGGAAAAAAGTATTGCCTCAGAATTTTTTTTAGAAACTTTGAAAGTTAGGGTAGGGTAGGGTGCCGGACCCCAACTTTGGATCAATTTTAAAAAAAATCCGTGCTATACCCCACCTGGATTTTTCAGTCAAGCATGCCTAAGGGTCCCAACTTTCATTTGCACCTAGTGTGGAAAAAAGTATTGCCTCAGAATTTTTTTTAGAAACTTTGAAAGTTAGGGTAGGGTAGGGTGCCGGACCCCAACTTTGGATCAATTTTAAAAAAAATCCGTGCTATACCCCACCTGGATTTTTCAGTCAAGCATGCCTAAGGGTCCCAACTTTCATTTGCACCTAGTGTGGAAAAAAGTATTGCCTCAGAATTTTTTTTAGAAACTTTGAAAGTTAGGGTAGGGTAGGGTGCCGGACCCCAACTTTGGATCAATTTTAAAAAAAATCCGTGCTATACCCCACCTGGATTTTTCAGTCAAGCATGCCTAAGGGTCCCAACTTTCATTTGCACCTAGTGTGGAAAAAAGTATTGCCTCAGAATTTTTTTTAGAAACTTTGAAAGTTAGGGTAGGGTAGGGTGCCGGACCCCAACTTTGGATCAATTTAAAAAAAAATCCGTGCTATACCCCACCTGGATTTTTCAGTCAAGCATGCCTAAGGGTCCCAACTTTCATTTGCACCTAATGTGGAAAAAAGTATTGCCTCAGAATTTTTTTTAGAAACTTTGAAAGTTAGGGTAGGGTAGGGTGCCGGACCCCAACTTTGGATCAATTTTAAAAAAAATCCGTGCTATACCCCACCTGGATTTTTCAGTCAAGCATGCCTAAGGGTCCCAACTTTCATTTGCACCTAGTGTGGAAAAAAGTATTGCCTCAGAATTTTTTTTAGAAACTTTGAAAGTTAGGGTAGGGTAGGGTGCCGGACCCCAACTTTGGATCAATTTTTAAAAAAATCCGTGCTATACCCCACCTGGATTTTTCAGTCAAGCATGCCTAAGGGTCCCAACTTTCATTTGCACCTAGTGTGGAAAAAAGTATTGCCTCAGAATTTTTTTTAGAAACTTTGAAAGTTAGGGTAGGGTAGGGTGCCGGACCCCAACTTTGGATCAATTTAAAAAAAAATCCGTGCTATACCCCACCTGGATTTTTCAGTCAAGCATGCCTAAGGGTCCCAACTTTCATTTGCACCTAGTGTGGAAAAAAGTATTGCCTCAGAATTTTTTTTAGAAACTTTGAAAGTTAGGGTAGGGTAGGGTGCCGGACCCCAACTTTGGATCAATTTTAAAAAAAATCCGTGCTATACCCCACCTGGATTTTTCAGTCAAGCATGCCTAAGGGTCCCAACTTTCATTTGCACCTAGTGTGGAAAAAAGTATTGCCTCAGAATTTTTTTTAGAAACTTTGAAAGTTAGGGTAGGGTAGGGTGCCGGACCCCAACTTTGGATCAATTTAAAAAAAAATCCGTGCTATACCCCACCTGGATTTTTCAGTCAAGCATGCCTAAGGGTCCCAACTTTCATTTGCACCTAGTGTGGAAAAAAGTATTGCCTCAGAATTTTTTTTAGAAACTTTGAAAGTTAGGGTAGGGTAGGGTGCCGGACCCCAACTTTGGATCAATTTAAAAAAAAATCCGTGCTATACCCCACCTGGATTTTTCAGTCAAGCATGCCTAAGGGTCCCAACTTTCATTTGCACCTAGTGTGGAAAAAAGTATTGCCTCATAATTTTTTTTAGAAACTTTGAAAGTTAGGGTAGGGTAGGGTGCCGGACCCCAACTTTGGATCAATTTTTAAAAAAATCCGTGCTATACCCCACCTGGATTTTTCAGTCAAGCATGCCTAAGGGTCCCAACTTTCATTTGCACCTAGTGTGGAAAAAAGTATTGCCTCAGAATTTTTTTTAGAAACTTTGAAAGTTAGGGAAGGGTAGGGTGCCGGACCCCAACTTTGGATCAATTTTAAAAAAAATCCGTGCTATACCCCACCTGGATTTTTCAGTCAAGCATGCCTAAGGGTCCCAACTTTCATTTGCACCTAGTGTGGAAAAAAGTATTGCCTCAGAATTTTTTTTAGAAACTTTGAAAGTTAGGGTAGGGTAGGGTGCCGGACCCCAACTTTGGATCAATTTTAAAAAAAATCCGTGCTATACCCCACCTGGATTTTTCAGTCAAGCATGCCTAAGGGTCCCAACTTTCATTTGCACCTAGTGTGGAAAAAAGTATTGCCTCAGAATTTTTTTTAGAAACTTTGAAAGTTAGGGTAGGGTAGGGTGCCGGACCCCAACTTTGGATCAATTTTTAAAAAAATCCGTGCTATACCCCACCTGGATTTTTCAGTCAAGCATGCCTAAGGGTCCCAACTTTCATTTGCACCTAGTGTGGAAAAAAGTATTGCCTCAGAATTTTTTTTAGAAACTTTGAAAGTTAGGGTAGGGTAGGGTGCCGGACCCCAACTTTGGATCAATTTTAAAAAAAATCCGTGCTATACCCCACCTGGATTTTTCAGTCAAGCATGCCTAAGGGTCCCAACTTTCATTTGCACCTAGTGTGGAAAAAAGTATTGCCTCAGAATTTTTTTTAGAAACTTTGAAAGTTAGGGTAGGGTAGGGTGCCGGACCCCAACTTTGGATCAATTTTAAAAAAAATCAGTGCTATACCCCACCTGGATTTTTCAGTCAAGCATGCCTAAGGGTCCCAACTTTCATTTGCACCTAGTGTGGAAAAAAGTATTGCCTCAGAATTTTTTTTAGAAACTTTGAAAGTTAGGGTAGGGTAGGGTGCCGGACCCCAACTTTGGATCAATTTTAAAAAAAATCCGTGCTATACCCCACCTGGATTTTTCAGTCAAGCATGCCTAAGGGTCCCAACTTTCATTTGCACCTAGTGTGGAAAAAAGTATTGCCTCAGAATTTTTTTTAGAAACTTTGAAAGTTAGGGTAGGGTAGGGTGCCGGACCCCAACTTTGGATCAATTTAAAAAAAATCCGTGCTATACCCCACCTGGATTTTTCAGTCAAGCATGCCTAAGGGTCCCAACTTTCATTTGCACCTAGTGTGGAAAAAAGTATTGCCTCAGAATTTTTTTTAGAAACTTTGAAAGTTAGGGTAGGGTAGGGTGCCGGACCCCAACTTTGGATCAATTTTAAAAAAAATCCGTGCTATACCCCACCTGGATTTTTCAGTCAAGCATGCCTAAGGGTCCCAACTTTCATTTGCACCTAGTGTGGAAAAAAGTATTGCCTCAGAATTTTTTTTAGAAACTTTGAAAGTTAGGGTAGGGTAGGGTGCCGGACCCCAACTTTGGATCAATTTTAAAAAAAATCCGTGCTATACCCCACCTGGATTTTTCAGTCAAGCATGCCTAAGGGTCCCAACTTTCATTTGCACCTAGTGTGGAAAAAAGTATTGCCTCAGAATTTTTTTTAGAAACTTTGAAAGTTAGGGTAGGGTAGGGTGCCGGACCCCAACTTTGGATCAATTTTAAAAAAAATCCGTGCTATACCCCACCTGGATTTTTCAGTCAAGCATGCCTAAGGGTCCCAACTTTCATTTGCACCTAGTGTGGAAAAAAGTATTGCCTCAGAATTTTTTTTAGAAACTTTGAAAGTTAGGGTAGGGTAGGGTGCCGGACCCCAACTTTGGATCAATTTTAAAAAAAATCCGTGCTATACCCCACCTGGATTTTTCAGTCAAGCATGCCTAAGGGTCCCAACTTTCATTTGCACCTAGTGTGGAAAAAAGTATTGCCTCAGAATTTTTTTTAGAAACTTTGAAAGTTAGGGTAGGGTAGGGTGCCGGACCCCAACTTTGGATCAATTTTTAAAAAAATCCGTGCTATACCCCACCTGGATTTTTCAGTCAAGCATGCCTAAGGGTCCCAACTTTCATTTGCACCTAGTGTGGAAAAAAGTATTGCCTCAGAATTTTTTTTAGAAACTTTGAAAGTTAGGGTAGGGTAGGGTGCCGGACCCCAACTTTGGATCAATTTTTAAAAAAATCCGTGCTATACCCCACCTGGATTTTTCAGTCAAGCATGCCTAAGGGTCCCAACTTTCATTTGCACCTAGTGTGGAAAAAAGTATTGCCTCAGAATTTTTTTTAGAAACTTTGAAAGTTAGGGTAGGGTAGGGTGCCGGACCCCAACTTTGGATCAATTTTAAAAAAAATCCGTGCTATACCCCACCTGGATTTTTCAGTCAAGCATGTCTAAGGGTCCCAACTTTCATTTGCACCTAGTGTGGAAAAAAGTATTGCCTCAGAATTTTTTTTAGAAACTTTGAAAGTTAGGGTAGGGTAGGGTGCCGGACCCCAACTTTGGATCAATTTTTAAAAAAATCCGTGCTATACCCCACCTGGATTTTTCAGTCAAGCATGCCTAAGGGTCCCAACTTTCATTTGCACCTAGTGTGGAAAAAAGTATTGCCTCAGAATTTTTTTTAGAAACTTTGAAAGTTAGGGTAGGGTAGGGTGCCGGACCCCAACTTTGGATCAATTTTAAAAAAAATCCGTGCTATACCCCACCTGGATTTTTCAGTCAAGCATGCCTAAGGGTCCCAACTTTCATTTGCACCTAGTGTGGAAAAAAGTATTGCCTCAGAATTTTTTTTAGAAACTTTGAAAGTTAGGGTAGGGTAGGGTGCCGGACCCCAACTTTGGATCAATTTTAAAAAAAATCCGTGCTATACCCCACCTGGATTTTTCAGTCAAGCATGCCTAAGGGTCCCAACTTTCATTTGCACCTAGTGTGGAAAAAAGTATTGCCTCAGAATTTTTTTTAGAAACTTTGAAAGTTAGGGTAGGGTAGGGTGCCGGACCCCAACTTTGGATCAATTTTAAAAAAAATCCGTGCTATACCCCACCTGGATTTTTCAGTCAAGCATGCCTAAGGGTCCCAACTTTCATTTGCACCTAGTGTGGAAAAAAGTATTGCCTCAGAATTTTTTTTAGAAACTTTGAAAGTTAGGGTAGGGTAGGGTGCCGGACCCCAACTTTGGATCAATTTTAAAAAAAATCCGTGCTATACCCCACCTGGATTTTTCAGTCAAGCATGCCTAAGGGTCCCAACTTTCATTTGCACCTAGTATGGAAAAAAGTATTGCCTCAGAATTTTTTTTAGAAACTTTGAAAGTTAGGGTAGGGTAGGGTGCCGGACCCCAACTTTGGATCAATTTTAAAAAAAATCCGTGCTATACCCCACCTGGATTTTTCAGTCAAGCATGCCTAAGGGTCCCAACTTTCATTTGCACCTAGTGTGGAAAAAAGTATTGCCTCAGAATTTTTTTTAGAAACTTTGAAAGTTAGGGTAGGGTAGGGTGCCGGACCCCAACTTTGGATCAATTTTAAAAAAAATCCGTGCTATACCCCACCTGGATTTTTCAGTCAAGCATGCCTAAGGGTCCCAACTTTCATTTGCACCTAGTGTGGAAAAAAGTATTGCCTCAGAATTTTTTTTAGAAACTTTGAAAGTTAGGGTAGGGTAGGGTGCCGGACCCCAACTTTGGATCAATTTTAAAAAAAATCCGTGCTATACCCCACCTGGATTTTTCAGTCAAGCATGCCTAAGGGTCCCAACTTTCATTTGCACCTAGTGTGGAAAAAAGTATTGCCTCAGAATTTTTTTTAGAAACTTTGAAAGTTAGGGTAGGGTAGGGTGCCGGACCCCAACTTTGGATCAATTTTTAAAAAAATCCGTGCTATACCCCACCTGGATTTTTCAGTCAAGCATGCCTAAGGGTCCCAACTTTCATTTGCACCTAGTGTGGAAAAAAGTATTGCCTCAGAATTTTTTTTAGAAACTTTGAAAGTTAGGGTAGGGTAGGGTGCCGGACCCCAACTTTGGATCAATTTTAAAAAAAATCCGTGCTATACCCCACCTGGATTTTTCAGTCAAGCATGCCTAAGGGTCCCAACTTTCATTTGCACCTAGTGTGGAAAAAAGTATTGCCTCAGAATTTTTTTTAGAAACTTTGAAAGTTAGGGTAGGGTAGGGTGCCGGACCCCAACTTTGGATCAATTTTAAAAAAAATCCGTGCTATACCCCACCTGGATTTTTCAGTCAAGCATGCCTAAGGGTCCCAACTTTCATTTGCACCTAGTGTGGAAAAAAGTATTGCCTCAGAATTTTTTTTAGAAACTTTGAAAGTTAGGGTAGGGTAGGGTGCCGGACCCCAACTTTGGATCAATTTTAAAAAAAATCCGTGCTATACCCCACCTGGATTTTTCAGTCAAGCATGCCTAAGGGTCCCAACTTTCATTTGCACCTAGTGTGGAAAAAAGTATTGCCTCAGAATTTTTTTTAGAAACTTTGAAAGTTAGGGTAGGGTAGGGTGCCGGACCCCAACTTTGGATCAATTTTAAAAAAAATCCGTGCTATACCCCACCTGGATTTTTCAGTCAAGCATGCCTAAGGGTCCCAACTTTCATTTGCACCTAGTGTGGAAAAAAGTATTGCCTCAGAATTTTTTTTAGAAACTTTGAAAGTTAGGGTAGGGTAGGGTGCCGGACCCCAACTTTGGATCAATTTTAAAAAAAATCCGTGCTATACCCCACCTGGATTTTTCAGTCAAGCATGCCTAAGGGTCCCAACTTTCATTTGCACCTAGTGTGGAAAAAAGTATTGCCTCAGAATTTTTTTTAGAAACTTTGAAAGTTAGGGTAGGGTAGGGTGCCGGACCCCAACTTTGGATCAATTTTAAAAAAAATCCGTGCTATACCCCACCTGGATTTTTCAGTCAAGCATGCCTAAGGGTCCCAACTTTCATTTGCACCTAGTGTGGAAAAAAGTATTGCCTCAGAATTTTTTTTAGAAACTTTGAAAGTTAGGGTAGGGTAGGGTGCCGGACCCCAACTTTGGATCAATTTTAAAAAAAATCCGTGCTATACCCCACCTGGATTTTTCAGTCAAGCATGCCTAAGGGTCCCAACTTTCATTTGCACCTAGTGTGGAAAAAAGTATTGCCTCAGAATTTTTTTTAGAAACTTTGAAAGTTAGGGTAGGGTAGGGTGCCGGACCCCAACTTTGGATCAATTTTAAAAAAAATCCGTGCTATACCCCACCTGGATTTTTCAGTCAAGCATGCCTAAGGGTCCCAACTTTCATTTGCACCTAGTGTGGAAAAAAGTATTGCCTCAGAATTTTTTTTAGAAACTTTGAAAGTTAGGGTAGGGTAGGGTGCCGGACCCCAACTTTGGATCAATTTTTAAAAAAATCCGTGCTATACCCCACCTGGATTTTTCAGTCAAGCATGCCTAAGGGTCCCAACTTTCATTTGCACCTAGTGTGGAAAAAAGTATTGCCTCAGAATTTTTTTTAGAAACTTTGAAAGTTAGGGTAGGGTAGGGTGCCGGACCCCAACTTTGGATCAATTTTAAAAAAAATCCGTGCTATACCCCACCTGGATTTTTCAGTCAAGCATGCCTAAGGGTCCCAACTTTCATTTGCACCTAGTGTGGAAAAAAGTATTGCCTCAGAATTTTTTTTAGAAACTTTGAAAGTTAGGGTAGGGTAGGGTGCCGGACCCCAACTTTGGATCAATTTTAAAAAAAATCCGTGCTATACCCCACCTGGATTTTTCAGTCAAGCATGCCTAAGGGTCCCAACTTTCATTTGCACCTAGTGTGGAAAAAAGTATTGCCTCAGAATTTTTTTTAGAAACTTTGAAAGTTAGGGTAGGGTAGGGTGCCGGACCCCAACTTTGGATCAATTTTTAAAAAAATCCGTGCTATACCCCACCTGGATTTTTCAGTCAAGCATGCCTAAGGGTCCCAACTTTCATTTGCACCTAGTGTGGAAAAAAGTATTGCCTCAGAATTTTTTTTAGAAACTTTGAAAGTTAGGGTAGGGTAGGGTGCCGGACCCCAACTTTGGATCAATTTTAAAAAAAATCCGTGCTATACCCCACCTGGATTTTTCAGTCAAGCATGCCTAAGGGTCCCAACTTTCATTTGCACCTAGTGTGGAAAAAAGTATTGCCTCAGAATTTTTTTTAGAAACTTTGAAAGTTAGGGTAGGGTAGGGTGCCGGACCCCAACTTTGGATCAATTTTAAAAAAAATCCGTGCTATACCCCACCTGGATTTTTCAGTCAAGCATGCCTAAGGGTCCCAACTTTCATTTGCACCTAGTGTGGAAAAAAGTATTGCCTCAGAATTTTTTTTAGAAACTTTGAAAGTTAGGGTAGGGTAGGGTGCCGGACCCCAACTTTGGATCAATTTTTAAAAAAATCCGTGCTATACCCCACCTGGATTTTTCAGTCAAGCATGCCTAAGGGTCCCAACTTTCATTTGCACCTAGTGTGGAAAAAAGTATTGCCTCAGAATTTTTTTTAGAAACTTTGAAAGTTAGGGTAGGGTAGGGTGCCGGACCCCAACTTTGGATCAATTTTTAAAAAAATCCGTGCTATACCCCACCTGGATTTTTCAGTCAAGCATGCCTAAGGGTTCCAACTTTCATTTGCACCTAGTGTGGAAAAAAGTATTGCCTCAGAATTTTTTTTAGAAACTTTGAAAGTTAGGGTAGGGTAGGGTGCCGGACCCCAACTTTGGATCAATTTTAAAAAAAATCCGTGCTATACCCCACCTGGATTTTTCAGTCAAGCATGCCTAAGGGTCCCAACTTTCATTTGCACCTAGTGTGGAAAAAAGTATTGCCTCAGAATTTTTTTTAGAAACTTTGAAAGTTAGGGTAGGGTAGGGTGCCGGACCCCAACTTTGGATCAATTTTAAAAAAAATCCGTGCTATACCCCACCTGGATTTTTCAGTCAAGCATGCCTAAGGGTCCCAACTTTCATTTGCACCTAGTGTGGAAAAAAGTATTGCCTCAGAATTTTTTTTAGAAACTTTGAAAGTTAGGGTAGGGTAGGGTGCCGGACCCCAACTTTGGATCAATTTTAAAAAAAATCCGTGCTATACCCCACCTGGATTTTTCAGTCAAGCATGCCTAAGGGTCCCAACTTTCATTTGCACCTAGTGTGGAAAAAAGTATTGCCTCAGAATTTTTTTTAGAAACTTTGAAAGTTAGGGTAGGGTAGGGTGCCGGACCCCAACTTTGGATCAATTTTAAAAAAAATCCGTGCTATACCCCACCTGGATTTTTCAGTCAAGCATGCCTAAGGGTCCCAACTTTCATTTGCACCTAGTGTGGAAAAAAGTATTGCCTCAGAATTTTTTTTAGAAACTTTGAAAGTTAGGGTAGGGTAGGGTGCCGGACCCCAACTTTGGATCAATTTTAAAAAAAATCCGTGCTATACCCCACCTGGATTTTTCAGTCAAGCATGCCTAAGGGTCCCAACTTTCATTTGCACCTAGTGTGGAAAAAAGTATTGCCTCAGAATTTTTTTTAGAAACTTTGAAAGTTAGGGTAGGGTAGGGTGCCGGACCCCAACTTTGGATCAATTTTAAAAAAAATCCGTGCTATACCCCACCTGGATTTTTCAGTCAAGCATGCCTAAGGGTCCCAACTTTCATTTGCACCTAGTGTGGAAAAAAGTATTGCCTCAGAATTTTTTTTAGAAACTTTGAAAGTTAGGGTAGGGTAGGGTGCCGGACCCCAACTTTGGATCAATTTTAAAAAAAATCCGTGCTATACCCCACCTGGATTTTTCAGTCAAGCATGCCTAAGGGTCCCAACTTTCATTTGCACCTAGTGTGGAAAAAAGTATTGCCTCAGAATTTTTTTTAGAAACTTTGAAAGTTAGGGTAGGGTAGGGTGCCGGACCCCAACTTTGGATCAATTTTAAAAAAAATCCGTGCTATACCCCACCTGGATTTTTCAGTCAAGCATGCCTAAGGGTCCCAACTTTCATTTGCACCTAGTGTGGAAAAAAGTATTGCCTCAGAATTTTTTTTAGAAACTTTTAAAGTTAGGGTAGGGTAGGGTGCCGGACCCCAACTTTGGATCAATTTTTAAAAAAATCCGTGCTATACCCCACCTGGATTTTTCAGTCAAGCATGCCTAAGGGTCCCAACTTTCATTTGCACCTAGTGTGGAAAAAAGTATTGCCTCAGAATTTTTTTTAGAAACTTTGAAAGTTAGGGTAGGGTAGGGTGCCGGACCCCAACTTTGGATCAATTTTAAAAAAAATCCGTGCTATACCCCACCTGGATTTTTCAGTCAAGCATGCCTAAGGGTCCCAACTTTCATTTGCACCTAGTGTGGAAAAAAGTATTGCCTCAGAATTTTTTTTAGAAACTTTGAAAGTTAGGGTAGGGTAGGGTGCCGGACCCCAACTTTGGATCAATTTTAAAAAAAATCCGTGCTATACCCCACCTGGATTTTTCAGTCAAGCATGCCTAAGGGTCCCAACTTTCATTTGCACCTAGTGTGGAAAAAAGTATTGCCTCAGAATTTTTTTTAGAAACTTTGAAAGTTAGGGTAGGGTAGGGTGCCGGACCCCAACTTTGGATCAATTTTTAAAAAAATCCGTGCTATACCCCACCTGGATTTTTCAGTCAAGCATGCCTAAGGGTCCCAACTTTCATTTGCACCTAGTGTGGAAAAAAGTATTGCCTCAGAATTTTTTTTAGAAACTTTGAAAGTTAGGGTAGGGTAGGGTGCCGGACCCCAACTTTGGATCAATTTTAAAAAAAATCCGTGCTATACCCCACCTGGATTTTTCAGTCAAGCATGCCTAAGGGTCCCAACTTTCATTTGCACCTAGTGTGGAAAAAAGTATTGCCTCAGAATTTTTTTTAGAAACTTTGAAAGTTAGGGTAGGGTAGGGTGCCGGACCCCAACTTTGGATCAATTTTAAAAAAAATCCGTGCTATACCCCACCTGGATTTTTCAGTCAAGCATGCCTAATGGTCCCAACTTTCATTTGCACCTAGTGTGGAAAAAAGTATTGCCTCAGAATTTTTTTTAGAAACTTTGAAAGTTAGGGTAGGGTAGGGTGCCGGACCCCAACTTTGGATCAATTTTAAAAAAAATCCGTGCTATACCCCACCTGGATTTTTCAGTCAAGCATGCCTAAGGGTCCCAACTTTCATTTGCACCTAGTGTGGAAAAAAGTATTGCCTCAGAATTTTTTTTAGAAACTTTGAAAGTTAGGGTAGGGTAGGGTGCCGGACCCCAACTTTGGATCAATTTTAAAAAAAATCCGTGCTATACCCCACCTGGATTTTTCAGTCAAGCATGCCTAAGGGTCCCAACTTTCATTTGCACCTAGTGTGGAAAAAAGTATTGCCTCAGAATTTTTTTTAGAAACTTTGAAAGTTAGGGTAGGGTAGGGTGCCGGACCCCAACTTTGGATCAATTTTAAAAAAAATCCGTGCTATACCCCACCTGGATTTTTCAGTCAAGCATGCCTAAGGGTCCCAACTTTCATTTGCACCTAGTGTGGAAAAAAGTATTGCCTCAGAATTTTTTTTAGAAACTTTGAAAGTTAGGGTAGGGTAGGGTGCCGGACCCCAACTTTGGATCAATTTTAAAAAAAATCCGTGCTATACCCCACCTGGATTTTTCAGTCAAGCATGCCTAAGGGTCCCAACTTTCATTTGCACCTAGTGTGGAAAAAAGTATTGCCTCAGAATTTTTTTTAGAAACTTTGAAAGTTAGGGTAGGGTAGGGTGCCGGACCCCAACTTTGGATCAATTTTAAAAAAAATCCGTGCTATACCCCACCTGGATTTTTCAGTCAAGCATGCCTAAGGGTCCCAACTTTCATTTGCACCTAGTGTGGAAAAAAGTATTGCCTCAGAATTTTTTTTAGAAACTTTGAAAGTTAGGGTAGGGTAGGGTGCCGGACCCCAACTTTGGATCAATTTTAAAAAAAATCCGTGCTATACCCCACCTGGATTTTTCAGTCAAGCATGCCTAAGGGTCCCAACTTTCATTTGCACCTAGTGTGGAAAAAAGTATTGCCTCAGAATTTTTTTTAGAAACTTTGAAAGTTAGGGTAGGGTAGGGTGCCGGACCCCAACTTTGGATCAATTTTAAAAAAAATCCGTGCTATACCCCACCTGGATTTTTCAGTCAAGCATGCCTAAGGGTCCCAACTTTCATTTGCACCTAGTGTGGAAAAAAGTATTGCCTCAGAATTTTTTTTAGAAACTTTGAAAGTTAGGGTAGGGTAGGGTGCCGGACCCCAACTTTGGATCAATTTTAAAAAAAATCCGTGCTATACCCCACCTGGATTTTTCAGTCAAGCATGCCTAAGGGTCCCAACTTTCATTTGCACCTAGTGTGGAAAAAAGTATTGCCTCAGAATTTTGTTTAGAAACTTTGAAAGTTAGGGTAGGGTAGGGTGCCGGACCCCAACTTTGGATCAATTTTAAAAAAAAATCCGTGCTATATCCCACCTGGATTTTTCAGTCAAGCATGCCTAAGGGTCCCAACTTTCATTTGCACCTAGTGTGGAAAAAAGTATTGCCTCAGAATTTTTTTTAGAAACTTTGAAAGTTAGGGTAGGGTAGGGTGCCGGACCCCAACTTTGGATCAATTTTAAAAAAAATCCGTGCTATACCCCACCTGGATTTTTCAGTCAAGCATGCCTAAGGGTCCCAACTTTCATTTGCACCTAGTGTGGAAAAAAGTATTGCCTCAGAATTTTTTTTAGAAACTTTGAAAGTTAGGGTAGGGTAGGGTGCCGGACCCCAACTTTGGATCAATTTAAAAAAAAATCCGTGCTATACCCCACCTGGATTTTTCAGTCAAGCATGCCTAAGGGTCCCAACTTTCATTTGCACCTAGTGTGGAAAAAAGTATTGCCTCAGAATTTTTTTTAGAAACTTTGAAAGTTAGGGTAGGGTAGGGTGCCGGACCCCAACTTTGGATCAATTTTTAAAAAAATCCGTGCTATACCCCACCTGGATTTTTCAGTCAAGCATGCCTAAGGGTCCCAAATTTCATTTGCACCTAGTGTGGAAAAAAGTATTGCCTCAGAATTTTTTTTAGAAACTTTGAAAGTTAGGGTAGGGTAGGGTGCCGGACCCCAACTTTGGATCAATTTTAAAAAAAATCCGTGCTATACCCCACCTGGATTTTTCAGTCAAGCATGCCTAAGGGTCCCAACTTTCATTTGCACCTAGTGTGGAAAAAAGTATTGCCTCAGAATTTTTTTTAGAAACTTTGAAAGTTAGGGTAGGGTAGGGTGCCGGACCCCAACTTTGGATCAATTTTAAAAAAAATCCGTGCTATACCCCACCTGGATTTTTCAGTCAAGCATGCCTAAGGGTCCCAACTTTCATTTGCACCTAGTGTGGAAAAAAGTATTGCCTCAGAATTTTTTTTAGAAACTTTGAAAGTTAGGGTAGGGTAGGGTGCCGGACCCCAACTTTGGATCAATTTTAAAAAAAATCCGTGCTATACCCCACCTGGATTTTTCAGTCAAGCATGCCTAAGGGTCCCAACTTTCATTTGCACCTAGTGTGGAAAAAAGTATTGCCTCAGAATTTTTTTTAGAAACTTTGAAAGTTAGGGTAGGGTAGGGTGCCGGACCCCAACTTTGGATCAATTTTAAAAAAAATCCGTGCTATACCCCACCTGGATTTTTCAGTCAAGCATGCCTAAGGGTCCCAACTTTCATTTGCACCTAGTGTGGAAAAAAGTATTGCCTCAGAATTTTTTTTAGAAACTTTGAAAGTTAGGGTAGGGTAGGGTGCCGGACCCCAACTTTGGATCAATTTTAAAAAAAATCCGTGCTATACCCCACCTGGATTTTTCAGTCAAGCATGCCTAAGGGTCCCAACTTTCATTTGCACCTAGTGTGGAAAAAAGTATTGCCTCAGAATTTTTTTTAGAAACTTTGAAAGTTAGGGTAGGGTAGGGTGCCGGACCCCAACTTTGGATCAATTTTAAAAAAAATCCGTGCTATACCCCACCTGGATTTTTCAGTCAAGCATGCCTAAGGGTCCCAACTTTCATTTGCACCTAGTGTGGAAAAAAGTATTGCCTCAGAATTTTTTTTAGAAACTTTGAAAGTTAGGGTAGGGTAGGGTGCCGGACCCCAACTTTGGATCAATTTTAAAAAAAATCCGTGCTATACCCCACCTGGATTTTTCAGTCAAGCATGCCTAAGGGTCCCAACTTTCATTTGCACCTAGTGTGGAAAAAAGTATTGCCTCAGAATTTTTTTTAGAAACTTTGAAAGTTAGGGTAGGGTAGGGTGCCGGACCCCAACTTTGGATCAATTTTAAAAAAAATCCGTGCTATACCCCACCTGGATTTTTCAGTCAAGCATGCCTAAGGGTCCCAACTTTCATTTGCACCTAGTGTGGAAAAAAGTATTGCCTCAGAATTTTTTTTAGAAACTTTGAAAGTTAGGGTAGGGTAGGGTGCCGGACCCCAACTTTGGATCAATTTTAAAAAAAATCCGTGCTATACCCCACCTGGATTTTTCAGTCAAGCATGCCTAAGGGTCCCAACTTTCATTTGCACCTAGTGTGGAAAAAAGTATTGCCTCAGAATTTTTTTTAGAAACTTTGAAAGTTAGGGTAGGGTAGGGTGCCGGACCCCAACTTTGGATCAATTTTAAAAAAAATCCGTGCTATACCCCACCTGGATTTTTCAGTCAAGCATGCCTAAGGGTCCCAACTTTCATTTGCACCTAGTGTGGAAAAAAGTATTGCCTCAGAATTTTTTTTAGAAACTTTGAAAGTTAGGGTAGGGTAGGGTGCCGGACCCCAACTTTGGATCAATTTTAAAAAAAATCCGTGCTATACCCCACCTGGATTTTTCAGTCAAGCATGCCTAAGGGTCCCAACTTTCATTTGCACCTAGTGTGGAAAAAAGTATTGCCTCAGAATTTTTTTTAGAAACTTTGAAAGTTAGGGTAGGGTAGGGTGCCGGACCCCAACTTTGGATCAATTTTAAAAAAAATCCGTGCTATACCCCACCTGGATTTTTCAGTCAAGCATGCCTAAGGGTCCCAACTTTCATTTGCACCTAGTGTGGAAAAAAGTATTGCCTCAGAATTTTTTTTAGAAACTTTGAAAGTTAGGGTAGGGTAGGGTGCCGGACCCCAACTTTGGATCAATTTTAAAAAAAATCCGTGCTATACCCCACCTGGATTTTTCAGTCAAGCATGCCTAAGGGTCCCAACTTTCATTTGCACCTAGTGTGGAAAAAAGTATTGCCTCAGAATTTTTTTTAGAAACTTTGAAAGTTAGGGTAGGGTAGGGTGCCGGACCCCAACTTTGGATCAATTTTAAAAAAAATCCGTGCTATACCCCACCTGGATTTTTCAGTCAAGCATGCCTAAGGGTCCCAACTTTCATTTGCACCTAGTGTGGAAAAAAGTATTGCCTCAGAATTTTTTTTAGAAACTTTGAAAGTTAGGGTAGGGTAGGGTGCCGGACCCCAACTTTGGATCAATTTTAAAAAAAATCCGTGCTATACCCCACCTGGATTTTTCAGTCAAGCATGCCTAAGGGTCCCAACTTTCATTTGCACCTAGTGTGGAAAAAAGTATTGCCTCAGAATTTTTTTTAGAAACTTTGAAAGTTAGGGTAGGGTAGGGTGCCGGACCCCAACTTTGGATCAATTTTAAAAAAAATCCGTGCTATACCCCACCTGGATTTTTCAGTCAAGCATGCCTAAGGGTCCCAACTTTCATTTGCACCTAGTGTGGAAAAAAGTATTGCCTCAGAATTTTTTTTAGAAACTTTGAAAGTTAGGGTAGGGTAGGGTGCCGGACCCCAACTTTGGATCAATTTTTTAAAAAATCCGTGCTATACCCCACCTGGATTTTTCAGTCAAGCATGCCTAAGGGTCCCAACTTTCATTTGCACCTAGTGTGGAAAAAAGTATTGCCTCAGAATTTTTTTTAGAAACTTTGAAAGTTAGGGTAGGGTAGGGTGCCGGACCCCAACTTTGGATCAATTTTTAAAAAAATCCGTGCTATACCCCACCTGGATTTTTCAGTCAAGCATGCCTAAGGGTCCCAACTTTCATTTGCACCTAGTGTGGAAAAAAGTATTGCCTCAGAATTTTTTTTAGAAACTTTGAAAGTTAGGGTAGGGTAGGGTGCCGGACCCCAACTTTGGATCAATTTTAAAAAAAATCCGTGCTATACCCCACCTGGATTTTTCAGTCAAGCATGCCTAAGGGTCCCAACTTTCATTTGCACCTAGTGTGGAAAAAAGTATTGCCTCAGAATTTTTTTTAGAAACTTTGAAAGTTAGGGTAGGGTAGGGTGCCGGACCCCAACTTTGGATCAATTTTAAAAAAAATCCGTGCTATACCCCACCTGGATTTTTCAGTCAAGCATGCCTAAGGGTCCCAACTTTCATTTGCACCTAGTGTGGAAAAAAGTATTGCCTCAGAATTTTTTTTAGAAACTTTGAAAGTTAGGGTAGGGTAGGGTGCCGGACCCCAACTTTGGATCAATTTTAAAAAAAATCCGTGCTATACCCCACCTGGATTTTTCAGTCAAGCATGCCTAAGGGTCCCAACTTTCATTTGCACCTAGTGTGGAAAAAAGTATTGCCTCAGAATTTTTTTTAGAAACTTTGAAAGTTAGGGTAGGGTAGGGTGCCGGACCCCAACTTTGGATCAATTTTAAAAAAAATCCGTGCTATACCCCACCTGGATTTTTCAGTCAAGCATGCCTAAGGGTCCCAACTTTCATTTGCACCTAGTGTGGAAAAAAGTATTGCCTCAGAATTTTTTTTAGAAACTTTGAAAGTTAGGGTAGGGTAGGGTGCCGGACCCCAACTTTGGATCAATTTTAAAAAAAATCCGTGCTATACCCCACCTGGATTTTTCAGTCAAGCATGCCTAAGGGTCCCAACTTTCATTTGCACCTAGTGTGGAAAAAAGTATTGCCTCAGAATTTTTTTTAGAAACTTTGAAAGTTAGGGTAGGGTAGGGTGCCGGACCCCAACTTTGGATCAATTTTAAAAAAAATCCGTGCTATACCCCACCTGGATTTTTCAGTCAAGCATGCCTAAGGGTCCCAACTTTCATTTGCACCTAGTGTGGAAAAAAGTATTGCCTCAGAATTTTTTTTAGAAACTTTGAAAGTTAGGGTAGGGTAGGGTGCCGGACCCCAACTTTGGATCAATTTTAAAAAAAATCCGTGCTATACCCCACCTGGATTTTTCAGTCAAGCATGCCTAAGGGTCCCAACTTTCATTTGCACCTAGTGTGGAAAAAAGTATTGCCTCAGAATTTTTTTTAGAAACTTTGAAAGTTAGGGTAGGGTAGGGTGCCGGACCCCAACTTTGGATCAATTTTAAAAAAAATCCGTGCTATACCCCACCTGGATTTTTCAGTCAAGCATGCCTAAGGGTCCCAACTTTCATTTGCACCTAGTGTGGAAAAAAGTATTGCCTCAGAATTTTTTTTAGAAACTTTGAAAGTTAGGGTAGGGTAGGGTGCCGGACCCCAACTTTGGATCAATTTTAAAAAAAATCCGTGCTATACCCCACCTGGATTTTTCAGTCAAGCATGCCTAAGGGTCCCAACTTTCATTTGCACCTAGTGTGGAAAAAAGTATTGCCTCAGAATTTTTTTAAAGAAACTTTGAAAGTTAGGGTAGGGTAGGGTGCCGGACCCCAACTTTGGATCAATTTTAAAAAAAAATCCGTGCTATACCCCACCTGGATTTTTCAGTCAAGCATGCCTAAGGGTCCCAACTTTCATTTGCACCTAGTGTGGAAAAAAGTATTGCCTCAGAATTTTTTTTAGAAACTTTGAAAGTTAGGGTAGGGTAGGGTGCCGGACCCCAACTTTGGATCAATTTTAAAAAAAATCCGTGCTATACCCCACCTGGATTTTTCAGTCAAGCATGCCTAAGGGTCCCAACTTTCATTTGCACCTAGTGTGGAAAAAAGTATTGCCTCAGAATTTTTTTTAGAAACTTTGAAAGTTAGGGTAGGGTAGGGTGCCGGACCCCAACTTTGGATCAATTTTAAAAAAAATCCGTGCTATACCCCACCTGGATTTTTCAGTCAAGCATGCCTAAGGGTCCCAACTTTCATTTGCACCTAGTGTGGAAAAAAGTATTGCCTCAGAATTTTTTTTAGAAACTTTGAAAGTTAGGGTAGGGTAGGGTGCCGGACCCCAACTTTGGATCAATTTTAAAAAAAATCCGTGCTATACCCCACCTGGATTTTTCAGTCAAGCATGCCTAAGGGTCCCAACTTTCATTTGCACCTAGTGTGGAAAAAAGTATTGCCTCAGAATTTTTTTTAGAAACTTTGAAAGTTAGGGTAGGGTAGGGTGCCGGACCCCAACTTTGGATCAATTTTAAAAAAAATCCGTGCTATACCCCACCTGGATTTTTCAGTCAAGCATGCCTAAGGGTCCCAACTTTCATTTGCACCTAGTGTGGAAAAAAGTATTGCCTCAGAATTTTTTTTAGAAACTTTGAAAGTTAGGGTAGGGTAGGGTGCCGGACCCCAACTTTGGATCAATTTTAAAAAAAATCCGTGCTATACCCCACCTGGATTTTTCAGTCAAGCATGCCTAAGGGTCCCAACTTTCATTTGCACCTAGTGTGGAAAAAAGTATTGCCTCAGAATTTTTTTTAGAAACTTTGAAAGTTAGGGTAGGGTAGGGTGCCGGACCCCAACTTTGGATCAATTTTAAAAAAAATCCGTGCTATACCCCACCTGGATTTTTCAGTCAAGCATGCCTAAGGGTCCCAACTTTCATTTGCACCTAGTGTGGAAAAAAGTATTGCCTCAGAATTTTTTTTAGAAACTTTGAAAGTTAGGGTAGGGTAGGGTGCCGGACCCCAACTTTGGATCAATTTTAAAAAAAATCCGTGCTATACCCCACCTGGATTTTTCAGTCAAGCATGCCTAAGGGTCCCAACTTTCATTTGCACCTAGTGTGGAAAAAAGTATTGCCTCAGAATTTTTTTTAGAAACTTTGAAAGTTAGGGTAGGGTAGGGTGCCGGACCCCAACTTTGGATCAATTTTAAAAAAAATCCGTGCTATACCCCACCTGGATTTTTCAGTCAAGCATGCCTAAGGGTCCCAACTTTCATTTGCACCTAGTGTGGAAAAAAGTATTGCCTCAGAATTTTTTTTAGAAACTTTGAAAGTTAGGGTAGGGTAGGGTGCCGGACCCCAACTTTGGATCAATTTTAAAAAAAATCCGTGCTATACCCCACCTGGATTTTTCAGTCAAGCATGCCTAAGGGTCCCAACTTTCATTTGCACCTAGTGTGGAAAAAAGTATTGCCTCAGAATTTTTTTTAGAAACTTTGAAAGTTAGGGTGGGGTAGGGTGCCGGACCCCAACTTTGGATCAATTTTAAAAAAAATCCGTGCTATACCCCACCTGGATTTTTCAGTCAAGCATGCCTAAGGGTCCCAACTTTCATTTGCACCTAGTGTGGAAAAAAGTATTGCCTCAGAATTTTTTTTAGAAACTTTGAAAGTTAGGGTAGGGTAGGGTGCCGGACCCCAACTTTGGATCAATTTTAAAAAAAATCCGTGCTATACCCCACCTGGATTTTTCAGTCAAGCATGCCTAAGGGTCCCAACTTTCATTTGCACCTAGTATGGAAAAAAGTATTGCCTCAGAATTTTTTTTAGAAACTTTGAAAGTTAGGGTAGGGTAGGGTGCCGGACCCCAACTTTGGATCAATTTTAAAAAAAATCCGTGCTATACCCCACCTGGATTTTTCAGTCAAGCATGCCTAAGGGTCCCAACTTTCATTTGCACCTAGTGTGGAAAAAAGTATTGCCTCAGAATTTTTTTTAGAAACTTTGAAAGTTAGGGTAGGGTAGGGTGCCGGACCCCAACTTTGGATCAATTTTAAAAAAAATCCGTGCTATACCCCACCTGGATTTTTCAGTCAAGCATGCCTAAGGGTCCCAACTTTCATTTGCACCTAGTGTGGAAAAAAGTATTGCCTCAGAATTTTTTTTAGAAACTTTGAAAGTTAGGGTAGGGTAGGGTGCCGGACCCCAACTTTGGATCAATTTTAAAAAAAATCCGTGCTATACCCCACCTGGATTTTTCAGTCAAGCATGCCTAAGGGTCCCAACTTTCATTTGCACCTAGTGTGGAAAAAAGTATTGCCTCAGAATTTTTTTTAGAAACTTTGAAAGTTAGGGTAGGGTAGGGTGCCGGACCCCAACTTTGGATCAATTTTAAAAAAAATCCGTGCTATACCCCACCTGGATTTTTCAGTCAAGCATGCCTAAGGGTCCCAACTTTCATTTGCACCTAGTGTGGAAAAAAGTATTGCCTCAGAATTTTTTTTAGAAACTTTGAAAGTTAGGGTAGGGTAGGGTGCCGGACCCCAACTTTGGATCAATTTTAAAAAAAATCCGTGCTATACCCCACCTGGATTTTTCAGTCAAGCATGCCTAAGGGTCCCAACTTTCATTTGCACCTAGTGTGGAAAAAAGTATTGCCTCAGAATTTTTTTTAGAAACTTTGAAAGTTAGGGTAGGGTAGGCTGCCGGACCCCAACTTTGGATCAATTTTAAAAAAAATCCGTGCTATACCCCACCTGGATTTTTCAGTCAAGCATGCCTAAGGGTCCCAACTTTCATTTGCACCTAGTGTGGAAAAAAGTATTGCCTCAGAATTTTTTTTAGAAACTTTGAAAGTTAGGGTAGGGTAGGGTGCCGGACCCCAACTTTGGATCAATTTTTAAAAAAATCCGTGCTATACCCCACCTGGATTTTTCAGTCAAGCATGCCTAAGGGTCCCAACTTTCATTTGCACCTAGTGTGGAAAAAAGTATTGCCTCAGAATTTTTTTTAGAAACTTTGAAAGTTAGGGTAGGGTAGGGTGCCGGACCCCAACTTTGGATCAATTTTTAAAAAAATCCGTGCTATACCCCACCTGGATTTTTCAGTCAAGCATGCCTAAGGGTCCCAACTTTCATTTGCACCTAGTGTGGAAAAAAGTATTGCCTCAGAATTTTTTTTAGAAACTTTGAAAGTTAGGGTAGGGTAGGGTGCCGGACCCCAACTTTGGATCAATTTTTAAAAACATCCGTGCTATACCCCACCTGGATTTTTCAGTCAAGCATGCCTAAGGGTCCCAACTTTCATTTGCACCTAGTGTGGAAAAAAGTATTGCCTCAGAATTTTTTTTAGAAACTTTGAAAGTTAGGGTAGGGTAGGGTGCCGGACCCCAACTTTGGATCAATTTTAAAAAAAAATCCGTGCTATACCCCACCTGGATTTTTCAGTCAAGCATGCCTAAGGGTCCCAACTTTCATTTGCACCTAGTGTGGAAAAAAGTATTGCCTCAGAATTTTTTTTAGAAACTTTGAAAGTTAGGGTAGGGTAGGGTGCCGGACCCCAACTTTGGATCAATTTTAAAAAAAATCCGTGCTATACCCCACCTGGATTTTTCAGTCAAGCATGCCTAAGGGTCCCAACTTTCATTTGCACCTAGTGTGGAAAAAAGTATTGCCTCAGAATTTTTTTTAGAAACTTTGAAAGTTAGGGTAGGGTAGGGTGCCGGACCCCAACTTTGGATCAATTTTAAAAAAAATCCGTGCTATACCCCACCTGGATTTTTCAGTCAAGCATGCCTAAGGGTCCCAACTTTCATTTGCACCTAGTGTGGAAAAAAGTATTGCCTCAGAATTTTTTTTAGAAACTTTGAAAGTTAGGGTAGGGTAGGGTGCCGGACCCCAACTTTGGATCAATTTTTAAAAAAATCCGTGCTATACCCCACCTGGATTTTTCAGTCAAGCATGCCTAAGGGTCCCAACTTTCATTTGCACCTAGTGTGGAAAAAAGTATTGCCTCAGAATTTTTTTTAGAAACTTTGAAAGTTAGGGTAGGGTAGGGTGCCGGACCCCAACTTTGGATCAATTTTAAAAAAAATCCGTGCTATACCCCACCTGGATTTTTCAGTCAAGCATGCCTAAGGGTCCCAACTTTCATTTGCACCTAGTGTGGAAAAAAGTATTGCCTCAGAATTTTTTTTAGAAACTTTGAAAGTTAGGGTAGGGTAGGGTGCCGGACCCCAACTTTGGATCAATTTTAAAAAAAATCCGTGCTATACCCCACCTGGATTTTTCAGTCAAGCATGCCTAAGGGTCCCAACTTTCATTTGCACCTAGTGTGGAAAAAAGTATTGCCTCAGAATTTTTTTTAGAAACTTTGAAAGTTAGGGTAGGGTAGGGTGCCGGACCCCAACTTTGGATCAATTTTAAAAAAAATCCGTGCTATACCCCACCTGGATTTTTCAGTCAAGCATGCCTAAGGGTCCCAACTTTCATTTGCACCTAGTGTGGAAAAAAGTATTGCCTCAGAATTTTTTTTAGAAACTTTGAAAGTTAGGGTAGGGTAGGGTGCCGGACCCCAACTTTGGATCAATTTTAAAAAAAATCCGTGCTATACCCCACCTGGATTTTTCAGTCAAGCATGCCTAAGGGTCCCAACTTTCATTTGCACCTAGTGTGGAAAAAAGTATTGCCTCAGAATTTTTTTTAGAAACTTTGAAAGTTAGGGTAGGGTAGGGTGCCGGACCCCAACTTTGGATCAATTTTAAAAAAAATCCGTGCTATACCCCACCTGGATTTTTCAGTCAAGCATGCCTAAGGGTCCCAACTTTCATTTGCACCTAGTATGGAAAAAAGTATTGCCTCAGAATTTTTTTTAGAAACTTTGAAAGTTAGGGTAGGGTAGGGTGCCGGACCCCAACTTTGGATCAATTTTAAAAAAATCCGTGCTATACCCCACCTGGATTTTTCAGTCAAGCATGCCTAAGGGTCCCAACTTTCATTTGCACCTAGTGTGGAAAAAAGTATTGCCTCAGAATTTTTTTTAGAAACTTTGAAAGTTAGGGTAGGGTAGGGTGCCGGACCCCAACTTTGGATCAATTTTAAAAAAAATCCGTGCTATACCCCACCTGGATTTTTCAGTCAAGCATGCCTAAGGGTCCCAACTTTCATTTGCACCTAGTGTGGAAAAAAGTATTGCCTCAGAATTTTTTTTAGAAACTTTGAAAGTTAGGGTAGGGTAGGGTGCCGGACCCCAACTTTGGATCAATTTTAAAAAAAATCCGTGCTATACCCCACCTGGATTTTTCAGTCAAGCATGCCTAAGGGTCCCAACTTTCATTTGCACCTAGTGTGGAAAAAAGTATTGCCTCAGAATTTTTTTTAGAAACTTTGAAAGTTAGGGTAGGGTAGGGTGCCGGACCCCAACTTTGGATCAATTTTAAAAAAAATCCGTGCTATACCCCACCTGGATTTTTCAGTCAAGCATGCCTAAGGGTCCCAACTTTCATTTGCACCTAGTGTGGAAAAAAGTATTGCCTCAGAATTTTTTTTAGAAACTTTGAAAGTTAGGGTAGGGTAGGGTGCCGGACCCCAACTTTGGATCTATTGAAAAAAATCTTAGAGATACTACACCCTGTATTTTTTTTTCTAAAGCAGACCTTAGTGCCCCAACTTTCGTTTGTACCAGGTATGGAAAAATGACTTTGATGAGGTTAACCACTTTTTGGTCCTCTTCTGTTGTAAGTGATCGGTCAGATTCAGCCGTATGTTTCGATTGAACAATTACCTTGTCGAGGTATTCCTTTGTTTTTTTTTACCATCGATAACATACTTTTAAGAAGCTCATAAATTATCTTGTCATGCTGATGTAGTTAATGAACATATTTTAGAGGAGTAACACGACGGGTGTCACATATGGAGCAGGATTTGCTTATCCTTCAGAAGCACCTTATATCGCCCCCAGGTTTTGATGGGTTCGTTTTGCTCAGTCTTTAGTTTTCTATGTTGTGTTTTTGGTTCTGGTGTTTTTGTCGATTTGTGAGCTGCAAAAATATCCTTTTGGCATCTTTCTTCTCTCTTTTATTCACTTCCAAAGTGGGCAGACCCTAACCTAGCAAAAAGAATACTGTAATAAAAAGATGACTGCGAATGTTACTGTGCCGGATCAAAAATTTAAAAACCATATGAGATCAATGAAAGTTCCAATCGTAGTGTACATAAAGTGTTTAGAGATATTTTCCCTTGATCCGGAGGAGTTCCAACTTAGGGCTCGCTATATCAAACGAATTACAGTAGACACGACTACCCAGTAAACATAAATACGCGACTACCTAGCCAGCCTCAATGCTAAATGTGTATTGCATTAATTGCAGTAGATAAAGGCAACAGTAGTATACCGCTGTTCGAAAACTCATAAATCGTCGCAGTAGAAGGGTATTTTAGGATACTGGACTGCGGTAAAACTCGGATTGCAAAATATAAGCCGGAAAAATTAGATACACACTTTAATTTGCGAAGACTACATGTATGAGATTGACACGAAAAAGGTAAATCTTATTGGCCTTTACTCTGACGAAAACTACATACCTCGGCTGAGGAAAAAATAAATGTACCATATTTGATGTTCGATGGATTATTTTTTCGCAAAGAATATATACCACGTTACAGACTACCTGGATTAATCAATGGTGTTAAAAAAAAAGTAAAAAGTAATTGATTGTAACATCACGTTTACTGTTAAGGAAATGGATGGAGATATGATATCCAAAGAAGGGTTACCACAATGATTTTTCACTGGCTCCGCAACCTTTGTAAATGAACGGAGTCAAATCAAGAACCGGTAGCTTATCTTCAGAACAATACAGCATATGTCATGTATGTGGTGCATCATGTGAACTTATATAGATATCTGGCCCAGGGGTTGAAACTTAGGAAATTACATAACGTTATCATATTCAACCAAAGCCCACGGTTGAAATTATACATTGACAAGAAAACGAAACTCCGAGCAGAACCAATGGCAGTATTTAAAAAAGAATTCAATAAGATGATCAAGTGTTTAGCAAAAAGCATGGAAAATATCCGGAATCTTGTTGGTATCCGTAACAACACCAAAACTAGCAATCATCCCCAAATTCAAGAAACGGACTATATTTAACGAATTATTGACTGTAATCCACAGGACACGAGTTAAGTTGGTATTTGACAAACCAGTCTACCTACGTTTTGAGATTTCTGACCTGCTAAAAACAATGATGAATGATTTTGAATAAGACTAACTAAAACCCCAATACGGAACGCAAGCCACGATCTGCTTCACACACAATACTAACAGTCTCGTTTGCAATAGTAAGACCACAGACATTTACAAATACATATATAAAAATGTGCAACAGTGGTACGAGAATTCCAATTACCCGACTACCTTAAATCCAAAGTTTAGACTAAGGTCAACAAGAAAGTTCTTGGAATCTTTAATGAGCCGGCTGGTCAATCTAAGATATTCTACACTTTGCCCATTGTACCGGAGATAAAGATATTGCCTCTAAAATGGCCAATAGCACTTATGCACTAGACCTGTACGAACTTGTCACATTAGTATGAGGGTGTACCTGGTGTGCCACATAGTCCAAAAAGCTATTGCCGATTGGCCAAATTTATTCAAAAAGATCTTGGCCACATCCATGACATCTTCCCTCTCTTTCTGCATTGTCCAATGTGTATAACAAAGTAGTTCTCTAGTTAACACCCTGTCGTCATAGGACTTAATAATATAGAAAATTCCGGGCGGTTTGTGCTTCTGGTAGGGTTTGGTGTCTGCTTTACAAAGTCTTTGAATTGTTTTCTCTACGAAATCTCACATTATTTTTCGACTTGACGTCCTCAGTGTAGTGGCGATAGGAGATATATAAAATATACAGCCGTTTAAGTCAACATTTAATAACATCTTTATTTTGGCTTCCGCCCAAGACGACGTCATTGACGTACCGACGTCGACAAACGAAATAACAATAACGTAGTTCTCGCTATTTTCATGACATTATCCGGGGGCGCAAAAAAAAATATATACAACTATATAAAATAAAAAATCAATTTTCCAGTTACCAATTAATGATTGTTAATCAAGTTATTCTCAAAAAATGTCCAAAAAGTGAAATTAACTTTAAACTGTCAATATTAGTTTGCACTGAATTTAACTTTAACTTTCACAAACTATTGTGCATGTATCCACTTGTGAATTCTGCTATTCGCTCGTACTGATGCTTCTGTCGATCTGATTTTCGGCAATGGCGGCGAGCCAGGTGCTCTTTATGGTTTCCCGATAATTTTTCGGGAAGTTATACATTGGTGTAGAACCTTCTTCACGTACTGGCGAATGCATGGAATCCAATATGTTTGTCTTATCTGATTTACTGTAGCTAATACTCCAGAATGTTTCAATGTTTCATGTACTTCCAGTACAACCAACCGAGTAAGTCGGGGATCTTTAGGTGATAAATAAGGGAATCTAGCAGTCTCTGTCAATGGCACGTTGTGAATCCTCCCACCGCAACGAACAGTTCCATTTGTATCAAGAAATAATCTTAACTGTTTCACGAGTGACAATCTTTTGCTGGTCTCTGACCTCAATTTTGTAATATCCTCTGAGAATTGTCTCTCCTGACAGTTCATTATATCAGATTTCCATGGCTTGTTGAAGTTCACTAGTATCAAGCTGGTCATTTTTTCTCTGTGATTTTGGAATTTTACAGTTGGCTACAAATCTAAGAATAAAGGCAGTTACTCGGATTGTTTTCTGTAGACTGTTCCTTTCTTCTGTTGGGGTGTCGTCGTTGTTTTTTGTGTTCTACGAAGGATGATTATACGGTACTATTTGTGAGCGTTGACTTCCATGTCGGTCATTTTTTCTCATCGGTTAGCAATTCGGGTCCGTTTAGCCCGAGTGCGTTCTATAAAAACTGTTCCGCAGTCAGTCCTCGAGTCAGTAAATCCGCTGGATTCTCTTTAGTTGGACAATATCTGTATTTATCCTGTGCAGTCAAATTTCTGATCTCATCACTTCTGTTCTGAACGAATCGTTTAAATTTGTCTCGACGTTTTCAACCAGTGTAGAACAATTTGGCTGTGTGACCAAAATACCACTTTGTTGCTAGGTAGGGTAGTCCTGATGTGGTTAGGCGAGGCGAGGCGAGCGCTGGTAAGTGCTTCCATTAGTTCTAGTTGTGGAAGAGTCAACTTCTTTAGTTGTGCTACACGATTTTTCGCCATTACTACTACTAAATGACTTCTATTACAAATATATGCTACAGCTTCATATGCGCCCATACTTCCATCGAAGAAAACATGTAATTCGTTGTGGTCCATGTTGACTGACGAGCTTGTGAAATAGTGTCTTTCCATTTCTGCAATTGTTGTCATCTTTAAATCTTTGGCAAGTTTTATCCATAGATGTTGTAGTTCCGACGGCAGAGGTTTGTCCCAGTCTATTTTCTGTCTTTATAAATCTTGCATTACTATTTTGGCTCTCACAGTAACAGGGCTTAAGAGTCCTAAAGGATCGTAAATCCTTGAAGACTGACTAAGAATCTCCCACTTTGATATTGCCAATTTCCTGATTCAATTTAACTTCCGGACTAGTTTGTCTGTTGTTGTATCCCAACGTAGTCCTGTATTTTCGTGTTGGTGGCTTTGTCCAGTACATTTTCAGCTTGTGCATGTTCCCGGGAGATAGTCACTATTTGATGTCCATGAGCGAAAATTATCCAGCTTCTGACATCATGGACATGAACGATCTTTCTTCACAGAAGTGCTTTCTTCTCATGTTCAAGGCTTGACAAAATGTTATCAACATACAAATCCTTCGTCATGGTGGACGCAGTTTCCGTTTTGTATTCATCTAAGTACTTCAATAATGCTTCATTTAAGATAAATGGAGACCATTTGGCGCCAAATGATACAGATTTAAACCTGTAAGTAATCAACTGGCTAGTTTGATTATTCATATCGCTTCATCAACCATATGAAGCGTGTTACATCTCTGTCACTGTTGTCTAGGCCAACATGTAGAAAGCTTTCTCAATATCTGTGCTCACCCCAACTTTGTTGAGTCAAAATCTCATCAGAATTTTTGTTAGACGGCACCAAAATGTAGTGGCTGCATGAGACATGTAAAATATACAGCCGTTCAAGTCAACCATTTACTAACATCTTAATTCGACTTCCGACCAAGCCGACGTCATTGACGTACCGACTTCTACAAACGAAAGTTTGCGCTATTTTCACGAAACTCAGGACAGCAGTCAAATTCTGCGTACACTACGAAATAATGGAACCTTCATTGATCTCATGTGGTTTTTAAAATCTTGTTAGGCCCTTGATCCGGCATCTTTTCATTCGCTGTTTACATTGTTATTATCTTACTCTTTTTGCTGGGATAGGGTCACTTTGGAAGTGATTTAAAGAGAGGCGAAATATACCAAAGAGATATTTAAACTCACAAGTAAAAAAATAAACAAACTTTGTGAATATCTTGTCAAGCAATGAATGTTTACTAAGCTTCTTCTTCTTCCTTCTTATCACCAACCATCTTTTCAATCGTACAACGTAAAATAACACATCCATCTAGACTGTGTGAGTTTAATTATCCTTTAGGCAAATAACTCATCCCAGGGTTTTTCCTAGAGTATACTACTTCTCTTTTGATTGTTCCTTGTTTCTACTAGTTTTCTCCACAACACTTTTAAACAAAGCAGCCTTTTTCTTTTCCTTTAACACCCTTCATTGTCTGTTTCCGGGTCCACCTTTAAAGTTCCCTGTATGTTTTTCCTTACCTTCAGCTTTATGTCCGTTTTGTTTGAATCAGGTCAATTATATGAGCATTTCTTATCTTTTAATTTTTTCAAGGAGTTGATCCTTGCAGTAACTATTTTACTGTTTCAAAAGCCAACATCCTTCTTTTTGTTAATGTCATGTAGTTATAATTACTTTTAACATTGGTTCCCACCAATTTATTTTCTCTTTTTTTTCTAGTCTAGTGAAAGCCCATAATTTATTAATTTTCGGTTCTTCTATTCCTAAGAATTAAAGATTTTACTCTGTCAGAATTTTACATCCAATTCTAAAATTTCAAAAATTCAAACCAGTGACATACGGTTTCCTGGGTCAAATTGCCGAGTTTGAGACAACTTCTGGAAGGTCTACACTACATTTCTAATATCGAGGTCTGACATTACTAACCTATGTGGGTTGACATGAATTATCATTGATAATCATGGTCATAAACATGAATTAACTGTTTACCAAACTTTTAACTTGTATAAATACTAAGGATTTTCTTCCACAGGAATATGCTACCTTATAAATAAGCTGTATTTGCAAAACCTTTCGGAATTTTTTGGTCCTCAATGCTCTTCAACTTTGTACTTTAATTTGCCTTTTAAAACTTTTTGATTTTGAGCGTCACTGACAAGTCTTTTGTTGACGAAACGCGGGTTCTGGCGTGGTATCAATTATAAGTTTCTTTTTACGGCCAGAATTTAATCTGTAAAAATATCCTTACATGTCCTACGTCGATAATTTTATTTGCACTAGGCGCATATGAAAGGCAGAGACCAACAAGTTATTGGACTAAAAGGCCCAAGCGGGACAACTCAAGGAAGGTCTACAGCATTGGTTCCAAATCGTGGAATGAAATACCTGACACCATACCTACCCTAATTTAACCCCCCTCCCACCAAATCGATACTAGAAGGCTTTTTATTCACAAAAGGTACAAATAAAAGCTAGTGGCCTATAGTTTTCTAGTATTGTGTAGTGGGATACCTTTTACCGCCCTAGCTAGATGCAAATAAAAGGCTGTGGTTTATGGTTTATTTAAAGAAGCTCAGACAGGATACTTCGCAGAATGTCTAAACCATATATAATATATAGAACATAGAATATCGGAATTACATAACTGACCCTATCAACCCTATTTCTATTTGTAAAAGAAGAATCAATACGGCAATGCTTTTATCTGCACTATATATGTACAAATACAATCCAATAGCCCTATATTTCCTAGACCAAAAGGCTCAAGGTTAACTTTTCCCTCGCCCTGCAATTAATTATCTACGGCAATTCTTTATCTTCACGAGGCCAAAGGCTTCCTTGACGAAAAATCCCTGGTTGTACAACCAACGGAAAATCTTCAACATATGTCAATGTCTGACATAAATAACCCCCTAACCACCCTAAATTTACCTCATAAAAATAGGTCACAGTGCTTAATGGTCGGGTTGCAATTGTTTTGACTAAATATTGCTGAAAAATGAATGAGCTTGAAACTGTAGGACGAGCTAATTACACAAAAATTGTACCCTCTTTTAATTTGCTGGAAAATGACTAAGTTCACAAGTCAGGAAAAATTAGCCGGCTGGCAAATCTTAGACATTCTTCACGTTGCCCATGGTACCAGAGATCGAGGTAGGCCTTTAAAATGGCCAATAGCACTTCTGCCCTAGACCCGTACGAATTTGTCACCATAGGGTGAGGAGTACCTGGTGTGTCACATAGTCCAAATAACCATTGTCGACTGTCCAAACTAAGACATTCTTCACGTTGGCCATGGTACCAGAGGTAGAGGGAGACATTGCCTCTAAACTGGTCTTAAGCACGTATGATCTAGACCCTTACGAGTTTGTCAGCATAGGGTTGTGGATATCTAGTATTAAAATTAACTATAGTCAGTTTGCCAAACTAAGAGATTCACCACGTTGGCCATGATACTAGAGGAAGTGGAAGAGGTATAGGTAAACATTGCCTCTGTAATGCCCCTAAGCACTTACTCCCTAGACCCATACGAGTTTGTGGGCATCAGGTAAAAGGGGGTACAAAGAATGTCACAAACTTAACTATTTCGAGCTGGCCAAGACACGTTGGCCATGGAACCAGAAGTAGAAGTAGACATAGCCTCTAAAATGGCTTTTAGGACTTATGCCCCTTACCTATACGAGCCTGTCAGCATAAGGTGAGGGTAGGGGTGAATTAGGGTACCTATGTCACATATTCCGAGTAAACTATTGCCGGGTGGCCAAACTGAGAGATTCACTACGTTGGCCATGATACCATAGGTAGAAAAAGACAGTGCCTCTGAAATGGCGCAAAGCACTGAAGCACTATACCCGTACACTTTGCAAGTATATTGTGAAAAAGGGGGAGGGTTTACCTGCTATATATCACATAGACCATCTTAACTATTTCCGGCTGGCCAAACGAACAAATTATCAACGTTGGCCATGGTACTAGAGGTATAGGTAGACATTGCCTCTAAGATGGCCATGAGCACTAATGCCCTAAACCTGTACGAATTTGTAAGCAACGGATGGGGCGAACTTGGTATATCTCATAGTCCGACTTAACTATTGGCGGATGGCCAAACTAAAGATACTCCACGTTGGCCATGGTACCATACAATACTTTATTCTCTAAAATCAATACTACCAGAGGTAGAGAGTGACATTGCCTTTAAGATGGTCTATAACACTTATGCCCTAGACCCATACAAGTTTGTCAGCATAGGGTTTGGGGTACCTGGTATGTCACATAGTCCGACTTGGCTATTGCCGGCTGGCCATACTAAGAGATTCACCATGTTGGCCGTGATACAAGAGGTAGAAGATATTGCCTCTAAAATGGTCCTTAGCACTAATGCCCTTGACCTAAACAACCTTGGCAGCATTGAGTGAACAGGGGGGGGGGGGGGGGGGGACAGTGTTTCTAGTATGTCTTAACTATTGCCTGCTAGCCAAACTAAGGAATTATCCACGTTGGGCATTGTACCAAAGGAAGAGGTAGATATTGCCTCTAAAATGGCTTGTTGCACTCATGTTTTACACTTGTTCGAGTTTGTCAGCATAGGGTGAAAAGGGGGGAGCCCTGGTATATCACATAGTATAATTTAACTATACAACTAAGAGATTGTTCACGTCAACCATGATATCAGAGGTGGAGGTATACATTGCCTTTAAAATGGCACTGATGCTCTAGACCCGTACGAGTTTTCAGCATGGGTTTTGGTGTACCTGGTATGTCTAATTGTCGAACTTAACTATTGTCTGTTGGCCAAACTAAGAGATTCTCAATGTTGACCCTGATACCAGAGGTAGATGAAGACATTGCGTCTAAGTCGCTTAGAGCACTTATACCCTAGATTCGTACGAGTTTGTCAGAATTTTGGGGCTAGGTGGAGTTTGGAGGGGGGTTGTATCCTGGTTTATTAAATAGTTCACTTAACAATTGCAGGCTTTCCAAACTAAAAAACAAATTCCCTCTTAAATGGCTCTGAGCACTCATGCCAAAGACCATTATTAGTTTGTAAGCATATTTGAGTGAGCCGGCTGCCCAGACTTAAATATTATCAACTTTGGGTCATGATACCATGGCCAGAAGTAGAGGCAGACATTACCTCTAAAATGGCACATAACACTTATGCCCCAGATCTGTACGAGATTGTCAACATAGGGTTGAATGGAGTATACCTGGTATGTCACGTAATACAAATTAATTATTGCCGTCTGGCTAAACTAAGAGATTCTCCACATTGGCCATGATACAAGAGGTAGAAGAAGACATTGTCTCTGAAATGATCCTTATGACCTATGGACCTCGTCGGCATTGTGCGAAGGATTGTGTGGGGGTACCTAGTATGTCACATACTCTCACTTTATTACTGCCGGCAAGCCAAACTAAGAGATTTTCTACGTTGGCATTGGAACCAGAGACAGGGGTATATATTGCCTCTAAAATGGCTCATAGCACTTATGCACTAGACCCGTACGATTGTGTCAGGATAGGACGAGGGAGTCGGGGGTAGCGGTTATGTCACATAGTCCGACTTAACTATTGCCGGCTGGCCACACTAAGAGATTCACAACGTTGACCATGATACAAGTGGAAGACGAAGACATTGCCGCTAACATGGCTCTGAGCACTTATGCCCTTGACCCACACGAGCTTGTCACTATTGGGTGAAGGGTGGGTTGTACTTGGATTGTCACATAGTCTAACTTTACTATTGCTGCTTGGCCAAACTAAGAGATTCTCCATGTTAGCTATGGTACCAGAGATAGAGGTACAGTGGAGATCACTTCTAACCTGTCATAAAATTTGTCAGAATATGTCAGGAGAATTTTTCTAGGACAGTGTGTAAAACTGTCATTCTGACACCTTTTAAACAGTTCTAGTCAGAACAGTTCTAACCTCAAACTGATTTGGTCAGTTCTACCTAGAACTGATCCTGACAGTTCTACCCTAGAACAGTTTTAGACAGTTCTACCTAGAACTGACCAAATATTTGGTCAGTTCTACGACTAGAATAGTTCTTCGATTAGAACTGATTTGGTCAGTTCTACGGCTAGAATTGATTTAGTCAGTTCTATCCATAGAACAGTTTTAAGAACTCTTTGTCTTAAATATAAACAAGTCAAAAGAATATAATATATATTTAAAAAATGCAGTGACGTCATTTAGAACTGTTCTACAATCTTGACAGGTTTGGTCAGTTTTACGGCTAGAACAGTTTTAGACAGTTCTGCTGACAGTTCTACGGTTAGAACTGATTTAGTCAGTTCTGCTGACAGTTGTACGGTTAGAACTGATTTGGTCAGTTCTGCTGACAGTTCTACGACTCGAACGGATTTGGACAGTTCTACCTAGAACATTTTTAGACAGTTCTACCCTAGAACTTTTCCTGATAGTTCTACCTAGAAGTGATTTGGTCAGTTCTACCTAGAACTGATTCTGACAGTTCTACTTAGAACAGTTATAGGGTAGAACTGTTCTAGGACAGTTTAGAACAGTTCTATGACAGATTATTCTGACAGTTCTAATGAGAGGTTAGACGTGATCTCCACTGTAGATGTTGCCTCTGGAATGGATCATAGCACTTATGCCCTAAGACTCGTAAAAGTTCGTCGGCATAGGATAACTAGAGGCTCCAAGGAGCCTGTGTCGCTCACCTGATATTTTTGTTTACAATAGATGTATGAAACAATGCCACAATAATACTTTTTTAAAAGGAATCTGTGTGGATCAAAATCTAATCTTTTGTTTTATTTTAACTGCTTTCAACCCATTTATTATTTTAAAAAATTGAATTTGTCTATGCAGTTTCAGAGGAGAAGATTTTAGTAAAAGAGTACAAAAATTTACGAAAAATTGTTAAAAATTGACTATAAAGGGCAATAATTCCTTACGGGGTCAATTGACAATATTGGTCATGTTGACTTATTTGTAGATTTTACTTTGCTGAACATTATTGCTGTTTACAGTTTATCTCTATCTATAATAATTTTTAAGATAATAACCAAAAACTGCAAAATTTCCTTAAAATTACAAATTGAGGGGCAGCAACCAACTACGGGTTGTCTGATTTGTCTGAAAATTTCAGGGCAGATAGATCTTGACCTGTTGAACAGTTTTACCCCCATGTCAGATTTGCTCTATATGCTTTTGTTTCAGAGATTTAAGCCAAAATCTACATTTTACCCCTATGTTCTATTTTAGGCCATGGCGGCCATCTTGTTGCGGGCCTGGTCATCGGACACATTTTTTAAACAAGATACCCCAATGAAGTTAAAGTATTCATTAGGTCAAGGTCTAACTGCCCTGAAATTATCAGCCAAATCGGGTATCTGATTTTTAGGTTATTGCTCCTGAATTGATGATTTTAAGGAAATATTGCAGTTTTTGGTTATTATCTTGAATATTATTATAGATAAAGTGTAAACAGCAAAAAAGTTCAACAAAGTAATATCTACAAATAAGTTTTATATGACCAAAATTGTCAATTGACCCCGTAAGGAGTTATTGTCCTTTCAAGACAATTTTCACAATTTGTTCATCATGTTTGCTTACTTTAAAAAATCGTCTCCTTTGAAACTGCTGAATCAATTTCAGCCAAACTTGGGTTGAATGAGTTTCAGAGTATCTAGTATAAATTTTGTATTTTATTTCCTTGTACGTCAAGAAACATAGCCACTATGGCTAAAATGGAACATAGGGGTAAAATGCATTTTTTTTTTTTACTTTTAAAGAAAGTATGGCAGATACAAAGAACATTTAAATGGTATTTTAAGCTACTCCTTAATATATATTGGAAAGCAAAAATAATCATTGATGAAAGATTTAAGCAAAAAAATACAGGTGAGCGATTCAGGCTCTTGAGAGCCTCTTGTTCACGTTGGCCATGGTGCCAGAAGTCGCCTCTAAAGTAGCTCATAGAACCTATGCCCTAAACCCGTACGAGTTTGTCAGTATAGGGTAGGGGTACCTGGTCTTATCTTTTATCTGAGCTGTAAATATGGTCGAAAACGATTGTATATAATAGGAGTACTGTATAATTATGAAAGTGATTTAAAACCAGTAAAAAATGTCTCGTCGGCATGTAAGAGAATTTAATAACAACCATTTTGTAATTCTATTTGGAACGTGTCTTTACCAAGAAGCATCTGTAGATTGTATTTATGGTTCAGCTTAATGTTTAAATATAAAAGGCTATTCATTAATGTTTCAATTGGCATTTTTTATAATTAACCCAAAAATATTTGTACTAACTTATCGGTTCTCCGTAAGCGTTCCCCTTTTATAATTGATTAAGTAAACGCAGACATCGAAGAAGACACCCATAGAGTTCAGATTTTATTGTTATTTATAGCAATATCAAATATAAACAGCAAACATGATTTTATCCTAATAATCGATATTTTTTTACAACACTTCATCGAACCCAGGTCATCTCATGAATATTATCGAATGCTCATGAATATTATTGCAGGTGAGATAGAAAGTGGCCGGCTGTTATCTCCGGCTAGCTTCTCAAAAGCCTTTCATGTTTTACCGGTTTCTATACCGAATTAAAAATGGAATAGTAGTCCCTTCCTTTCGTCTGATATTAATATATTGTCAATATAGCAATGAAAGCATAATGTGATACAGTTATGATTTTTTTTCTTCTCTTTTTTTTCTTTTTTATCTTTATCTGTACAAACCAGTTAATGCTCAGATTCCTATGCTGTGAACAACAAATGGAAGTTTTTAACTACCTTGACTGGCTATACAGCCCTTGCACGGTCGGGATGCTGTGAATAAGGTTATTTGAACTTCATCAATATTCACAATGAGTCTCATGAAATAGGCATAAAATGAAACTGAAATTAGCTTAATTATACATAATTTCTGTAACTGTTTGTTACATGATCATTTATATTTAATGAATAAATGCTTGACATCTTATGATACAAGTATTTGTTGTTTTACGCATCAAAGATGACTTAATATTTTAATTATTTTAAAGTTGTTAATTTTGAAGGGAGGTAAATCATAAATTTTAAAGATTTTTAACAAAAATTGTACTTCACATTTCCATGCTTTTGATGGTTAAATTGTTAAAGAAAATGCTTGCTTGACATTGTGTTTTAAAAAAGTATCTCCTTATCTCTCCACTCTTGTAGTGTTCTATTACAGTGGCGGATCCAGGGTGGGGGGAGTTCCGGGGGTTGGACCCCCTTTTTTTGACGATCAATGCATTTGAATGGGAACATATAGCTGGAACTCCCCCCCTTTTATCTTGGGTTAGGAACCCCCCCCCCCCCCTTTTATAAATGGCTGGATCCACCCCTGTATTATATTTTTTATCTATGTCTCACCCTTTCAACGTGCAGCGCTGTTTGATGATGAAATATACAAGAGGGTGGAAAAGGGTTATTTTCGTGCTACGTGTTTTGCCATTTTTATTTCACGTGCAGCCGTGAAAAAGGTTCGTTATTCACCGTGTTTCGTATAAATCGGTAAAAAGATCAACGTGCAAGAAATGTTTAATTGTTCGTTCATCGTGAAATAGCAATTTTATTAAGCGTTCTTCCGTGCCCCCACCCCCCTTTACGCCCCTCATACAAATATCATTTCTTTTAATTCTTAATCAAGAAATGAAAATGTAAAAGTCAGTGGCGGATTCAAATATGGCGTGGAGGGCGTGCGCCACCCTCTTCTTTTTTTTTTTGGCATAAAATTGTCCAAGAATTTTTTGTATCCCTCCGATCGGCCGTATATATATATATCGTTTTTGGCAATCCCCCCCCCCCCTTTTCCCTTAAAAATTCCTGGATATTCCCCTAAAACTCATGCATAGTGTCTTCGATTGTTAAATTAAAAAGCGTTAAATATAGTATAAAAAACATTTGAGTCTTATGCAACTTTTGGGTTTATAGACATATCTGAAAACTGGCTGCTAGCGGAGTGGCTGCTAGCGAGTGGCTGCTAGCTTGAGCCTAGCCTGATTGCGCCATAATCAGCCTAAAATAGTAGCTACATTCTCGGGAATCAGTATAACAAAACTTCAAGTGTCAGCAAAGGGTAGAATAAAATGAAAATAAGAAGAATTTGACCTTACCTGACTTAAAATTCGGGGGTACCTATATCCGGTGGTGATGCTACACAGTTGCACTTGTTAACTTTAAATCGCATAATACTTCAAATAGCGGTTTTGCATTAAAAAAAAATTGGGTATCTTTACAATGTAGGTGCCGTATACGTCCGCTTCGAAAGAGAAAAAAATCTGAATTTTACTCATTGTTGAAGGTCGTACGGCGAGAAAACGCAAACATTTGCGTTAAAAAATTAATTTTTGCGAGATAACGCAAACCTTAAAGACTCCGTTGATTATATAAATTGTTGATCACTTTCATTATAATGTTCAACAAAAGTTCCACAAAGTTCAAGTTATTCTCTGGATAAAGACAGAAATAAAAACGCAGGTAATAAACTTTTTTTATAGTTAATTCGCTCAAACGTAATACCATTTGTTCCCGCAAATGTAATACCTGTCAAAATTCAAATTCGCGCAAACTTAGTCGCCCGTTTATCCGTGCGTGTATATTCGACGGGCGACCTACATTTGCGCGAATTTGAATGTGACAAGCATTACGTTTGCGCGAAGAAATGGTATTACGTTTGCGCGAAAATTACCTGTGATCACCTGTAAATTTACCTTTGATTTAATCCTGTGAACAACCTTCTTTGTACGTTTTTGTACGACATAGGTAAACGTAAAAAAAGGTCACAGAAAAAAATCACAAATTTGTTTAACTTTATACAAATCATTTTATTAAACATTAACATGAATTGCAACAAAAGACCCACACGTTTGTGTTTAATGGGATATCATTCATTGAAAAAGTATTCTATAGACATAAATCAAGCTAATTATATTATATATAATCAGCCGGGTAACATTTATTCATGATTATAAGGTAAGTGTAAATGTAATTAAATTCAAACAAGAGACGTATTGAAACTAGGAAATATTTACGAGATCAAGCAACTAATTTAAAAGCTATGTACAGTGTTATCAAGAAGAGCAGATTAAACCACTTATCGATTGAATGCCAACTAAATATGTTTGATAAAGCTGTTGTACCCATTCTTCTATACGGGGCTGAAATTTGGGGATACGAAAATGTTGATATACTTGAGCGAGTGCATTTGAAATTTTGTAAGCACATTTTAAAACTTAAAAACTCGACTCCAAATTTTATGATTTATGGAGAACTTGGGAGATACCCTATTTCTTTATATGCTAAACTACGAATGATCAACTTTTGGTGTCGCCTTCTTGATAATACAAATGAAGATAAATTATCCTGTATACTTTATAAACTATTATACATTAATTGTAACAATTATGGTATTGGAAATAAATGGATGTTATTTATTAAGAAAATATTTGATGAATGTGGCATGTCAAATGTATGGCATTGCCAAGAATATTTTAACAAAAAATGGATAAAATTAAGTATTGAGCAAAAGCTAAAAGACCAATTTAGACAAGACTGGTTTGCAGATTTACATCAATCCTCGAAAAGTTTATGTTATAGAATTTACAAGACCGAATTTAAATTTGAAAAGTATTTATCGATTTTGACTTAAATTTTTTATATACTTTGTGTAAATTTAGATGCGGAAATCATTGTTTGCCAGTGGAGACGGGTAGGTGGCAAACTATTCCGAGATCGGAAAGGTCTTGTCACCTCTGCAGCTCTACAGATATTGGCGATGAATTTCACCACATAATGTCATGCAATTTTTTCAACAAAGAAAGAGAAAAATATTTACCACATTATAGTAACAAAAATGCTAACATTATTAAATTTAATCATATATTCTCATCTGAAAATGTTGTTGAACTAGAAAAATTGTGTAGATTTATACGATACATATCAGTGAAAGTCTGTCCTCCTGGTTAGAGGAACTGTAATTTTATTATAGTTATTTATTTTCACACATGCGAAACAAAATATGTATTATATATGAACTGTTATTTTCTCTGTAGCTATGTACTAGTCTATGAGAATAAAATCATTCATTCATTCAGAATCTATTTTTGTGAAAGTCTATTATCCTGTTTAAAAACAACACTAGACTCAAGCTGGCAGCCACTTTTAGCAGCCAATCAAGATAGCAGCCACTTTTTTCCAGCAGCCAATTTTGATGATATGTCTAAAAACCAAAAAACTGTATAAGAGTCAAACGTTCCAAATATCTCAAAATCTTAGTTAAATGTAATTTAACAGCGGAATTTGACAATTTCACTGCTTGAAGTCATTCTCAAAGGATTTCAGTCCGTTTTAAATACAAATAATGATGGCAGTCACTTTTTTGTTGACAGTTGTAAGGAATCGTGTTATATATATAATTCCAACCAATTTGGAATCAATAAACAAGATGCAATGCACCATAGAAAAGTTACATACATGCTTTCCATAAACTCGGCATCCTCAAATATCAAGTATTTTCGCTGAAATCATTTTTAATATTCATTTTTGTACATATGAAATGAAAACATTTTGATATACTTGTAATGGTTATCTATGTTTTAATGTGAACAAGTATTTTCACAAAACCCCTGCGTGGACTATTTTGTACGGCATGCATCATTACCAACTCATTGAATTAAAACTGAAATTTTCCTTGTCAAATGTGCCAGTACAAATAATTGACATATAACTAATCTTAATCTATAACAACAACTTTGAAAATCTACAAATACCGAATGGGTATGACTCCCAAAATAACCTTCCAGTGGGCCCTTCCCTAAGTTATTACCTTTCATTTGAGCCATGTCCGGTGGCAAACTTGGCCGTACGAAGCTGGCGAGGCTTACCGAAAGAGTGTAAGGTGGAGACGTATTTTTTTCTATAACAACAACTTTGAAAATCTACAAATACCGAATGGACCTAACTCCCAAAAAAACCTTCCAGTGGGTCCTTCCCTAAGTTATTACCTTTCATTTGAGCCATGTCCGGTAGCGAACTTTGCCGTACGAAGCTGTCGAAGCCTACCGAAAGAGTGTAAGGTGGAGACGTATTTTTTTTCTATAACAACAACTTTGAAAATCTACAAATACCGAATGGGCCTAACTACCAAAAAAACCTTCCAGTGGGTCCTTCCACAAGTTATTACCTTTCATTTGAGTCATGTCCGGGTGCGAACTTTGCCGTACGAAGCTGTCGAAGCCTACCGAAAGAGTGTAAGGTGGAGACGTATTTTTTTTCTATAACAACAACTTTGAAAATCTACAAATACCGAATGGGCCTAACTCCCAAAATAACCTTCCAGTGGGTCCTTCCCTAAGTTATTACCTTTCATTTGAGCCATGTCCGGTAGCGAACTTCGCCGTACGAAGATGGCGAGGCTTACAGAAAGAGTGTAAGGAGGAGACGTATTTTTTTCTATAACAACAACTTTGAAAATTTACAAATATCGAATGGGCCTAACTCCCAAAAAAACCTTCCAGTGGGCCCTTTCCCTAAGTTATTACCTTTCATTTGAGCTATGTCCAGTAGCGAACTTTGCCGTACGAAGCTGGCGAGGCTTATCGAAAGAGTGTAAGGTGGAGACGTACGGATATAGCGAGGCTCACCGAAAGAATGAAGGGTGTACACCTTCTTTTTTTTCTTAACAGCAACTTTGAACCCTAACAATTCCCGAATGGGTCTAACTCTCCAAGAAAATGTCAGTGAGGCCTTCCCAAGTTATTACCTTTCATTTGAGACATGTCCTGTGGTATGGTGTCTTTTACTTTTACGATCATTTGGTAGCGATGGAGGTTCTGGTCTGTTATACGGTTAACCAATGACTTTTGGCATTGTACACATTTACGTAAGACGCTGTTCACACATTGTCGAATTGCTGGTATCCAGTATGATTGTCTGTCCAACTGCTGCATGTAGATTTCTTAGATGTGCGTCCCTTATAACAACATCTGTAAGTTTGTAGTTCTTGGGTATTAAATAGGAAACGTTTTCTTCAAGAGATGAATTTTGTATTCTGCTTTTAAATCGTATGATTCCACTTTCATCCAGATATAAACGTTATTGTTGCACAAGCGGTAATGATTTAATTTTCGGAATCAATGAAATATGTTCTAGCTCTTTCACGAACCTGCCTTGTTGTGTATCTTTGATCCATAAGTTCATAGCTAATGAAATATCCTATTTTGTTAAAATATCGATCTGGTCGTTTTTCTGACGGTTATTTATGTATTTCAAGACGTATCCAGTCACAGTTAAAATTTTATGTAGATTAGAATACCTTGACATTATCTGCGTACAGTATTATCGTCAATTTTGTGTCTTTCTGTTCCTGTTAGATTGGATATATTAGTGCTTATATCCATATGTCCTGTCCACGTAGGCTATTAACGCTCGTCCGTTATCCACTGGTGTCCATAAATCCATAATGTCGAATCTTCAAATTGCGATGCAGTTATTCTACGTGTTTGTAAGTCAGCTGGGTTCATTTCTGTGGGTTCATATTTACATTCGTGAGTTTCAGTTATATCTTTAATTTCACTTACACGATTTTTACAAACGTTTTGACGAGGTAAGGCAATGTAGAACTATTTGACTATCGCTCCAAAATACTGCTTTTTAATTCCTAAGATTTCAATTACATCATATGAGAGTCGTGGTCCGATCACTGCAGCCATTAATTCTAATTCGGTAACGTTATCAATTTCAAAGGCGCAACACGGTTTTATGCGATAACAAGTGTCGACACTGTCCCTTTACTCAAGTAAACAGAAGCTCCATATGCTTTTTGATTTGCATAAAAAAATGTGTAGACTAGATTCGCTAGTTTCCTCGTCATGGTTTGCAAAATAGTATCTCTGTAATTTAGGTTTCGAAGTTATCTATAAGACGTCATTCTCTACATCGTCCATGGGTTTTTAATTTCTTTCGGTAGTGTCTCGTCCCATGCATATCCTTTTCCCCAAATTCTTGAATAAGTATTTTTGCTCTAATAGTGATCGGAACGAGTAGTCCTAACGAATCACAAATAGCGGAAGTACACGTTTTGTCAATTGTGTGTCCTTGTTTAATTGTTTCGTTTCGGCACAACTGAGTGTATCTGATACTGTATTCCTTACATTCTTTCGGTAAGCCTCGTCAGCTTCGTACGGCAAAATTCGCTACCGGACATAGCTCAAATGAAAGGTAATAACGTAGGGAAGGGCCAACTGGAAGGTTTTTTGGGGAGTTAGGCCCATTCAGTATTTGTAGATTTTCAAAGTTGTTATAGAAAAAATACGTCTCCACCTTACACTCTTTCGGCAAGCTTCGCCAGCTTCGTACGGCAAAGTTCGCTACCGGACATTGCTCAAATGAAAGGTAATAACTTAGGAAAGGGCCCACTGGAAGGTTTTTTGGGGAGTAAGGCCCATTCGGTTTTTCTAGACTTTCAAAGTTGTTGTTATAGAAAAAAAATACGTCTCCACCTTACACTCTTTCGGTAAGCCTCGCCAGCTTCGTACGGCAAAGTTCGCTACCGGACATGGCTCAAATGAAAGGTAATAACTTAGGAAAGGGCCCACTGGAAGGTTTTTTTGGGAGTTAGGTCCATTCGGTATTTGTAGATTTTCAAAGTTGTTGTTTTAGAAAAAATACGTCTCCACCTTACACTCTTTCGGTAAGCCTCACCAGCTTCGTACGGAAACGTTCGCTACCGGACATGGCTCAAATGAAAGGTAATAACTTAGGGAAGGGCCCACTGGAAAGTTTTTTTGGGAGTTAGACCGATTCGGTATTTGTAAATTTTCAAAGTTGTTGTCATAGAAAAAAATACGTCTCCACCTTACACTCTTTCGGTAAGCCTCGCCAGCTTCGTACGGCGAAGTTCGCTACCGGACATGGCTCAAATGAAAGGTAATAACTTATAAAAGGGCCCACTGGAAGATTTTTTTGGGAGTTAGGCCCATTCGGTATTTCAAGATTTTCAAAGTTGTTGTTATAGAAAAAAATACGTCTCCACGTTACACTCTTTCGGTAAGCCTCGCCAGCTTCGTACGGCAAAGTTCGCTACCGGACATGGCTCAAATGAAAGGTAATAACTTAGGGAAGGGCCCACTGGAAGGTTTTTTGGGAGTTAGGCCCATTCGATATTTGTAGATTTTCAAAGTTGTTGTTATAGAAAAAAATACGTCTCCACCTTACACTCTTTCGGTAAGCCTCGCCAGCTTCGTATGGCAAAGTTCGCTACCGGACATCGCTCAAATGAAAGGTAATAACTTAGAAAAGGGCCAACTGGAAGGTTTTTTTGGGAGTTAGGCCCATTCGGTATTTCTAGATTCTCAAAGTTGTTGTTATAGAAAAAAATACGTCTCCACGTTACACTCTTTCGGTAAGCCTCGCCAGCTTCGTACGGCAAAGTTCGCTACCGGAAATGGCTCAAATGAAAGGTAATAACTTAGGGAAAGGGCCCACTGGGAGTTTTTTTTTTACAGTTAGGCCCATTCGGTATTTGTAGATTTTCAAAGTTGTTGTTATAGAAAAAAATACGTCTCCACCTTACACTCTTTCGATAAGCCTCGCCAGCTTCTTACGGCAACGTTTGCTACCGGACATGGCTCAAATGAAAGGTAATAACTTAAGGAAGGACCCACTGGAAGGTTTTTTTTTGGAGTTAGACCTATTCGATATTTGTAGATTTTCAAAGTTGTTGTTATAGAAAAAAAGACGTCTCCACCTTACACTCTTTCGGTAAGCCTCGCCAGCTTCGTACGGCAAAGTTCGCTACTGGACATGGCTCAAATGAAAGGTAATAAATTATAAAAGGGCCCACTGGAAGATTTTTTTGGGAGTTAGGCCCATTCGGTATTTCTAGATTTTCAAAGTTGTTGTTATAGAAAAAAATACGTCTCCACCTTACACTCTTTCGGTAAGCCTCGCCAGCTTCGTATGGCAAAGTTCGCTACCGGACATGGCTCAAATGAAAGGTAATAACTTAGGGAAGGGCCCACTGGAAGCTTTTTTTGGGAGTAAGGCCCATTCGGTATTTCAAGATTTTCAAAGTTGTTGTTATAGAAAAAAATACGTCTCCACGTTACACTCTTTCGGTAAGCCTCGCCAGCTTCGTACGGCAAAGTTCGCTACCGGACATGGCTCAAATGAAAGGTAATAACTTAGGGAAGGGCCCACTGGAAGGTTTTTTGGGAGTTAGGCCCATTCGATATTTGTAGATTTTCAAAGTTGTTGTTATAGAAAAAAATACGTCTCCACCTTACACTCTTTCGGCAAGCTTCGCCAGCTTCGTACGGCAAAGTTCGCTACCGGACATTGCTCAAATGAAAGGTAATAACTTAGGGAAGGGCCCACTGGAAGCTTTTTTTGGGAGTAAGGCCCATTCGGTATTTCTAGATTTTCAAAGTTGTTGTTATAGAAAAAAATACGTCTCCACGTTACACTCTTTCGGTAAGCCTCGCCAGCTTCGTACGGCAAAGTTCGCTACCGGACATGGCTCAAATGAAAGGTAATAACTTAGGGAAGGGCCCACTGGAAGGTTTTTTGGGAGTTAGGCCCATTCGATATTTGTAGATTTTCAAAGTTGTTGTTATAGAAAAAAATACGTCTCCACCTTACACTCTTTCGGTAAGCCTCGCCAGCTTCGTATGGCAAAGTTCGCTACCGGACATGGCTCAAATGAAAGGTAATAACTTAGAAAAGGGCCAACTGGAAGGTTTTTTTGGGAGTTAGGCCCATTCGGTATTTCTAGATTCTCAAAGTTGTTGTTATAGAAAAAAATACGTCTCCACGTTACACTCTTTCGGTAAGCCTCGCCAGCTTCGTACGGGAAAGTTTGCTACCGGAAATGGCTCAAATGAAAGGTAATAACTTAGGGAAAGGGCCCACTGGAAAGTTTTTTTGGGAGTTAGACCGATTCGGTATTTGTAAATTTTCAAAGTTGTTGTCATAGAAAAAAATACGTCTCCACCTTACACTCTTTCGGTAAGCCTCGCCAGCTTCGTACGGCAAAGTTCGCTACCGGACATGGCTCAAATGAAAGGTAATAACTTATAAAAGGGCCCACTGGAAGATTTTTTTGGGAGTTAGGCCCATTCGGTATTTCAAGATTTTCAAAGTTGTTGTTATAGAAAAAAATACGTCTCCACGTTACACTCTTTCGGTAAGCCTCGCCAGCTTCGTACGGCAAAGTTCGCTACCGGACATGGCTAAAATGAAAGGTAATAACTTAGGGAAGGGCCCACTGGAAGGTTTTTTGGGAGTTAGGCCCATTCGATATTTGTAGATTTTCAAAGTTGTTGTTATAGAAAAAAATACGTCTCCACCTTACACTCTTTCGGTAAGCCTCGCCAGCTTCGTATGGCAAAGTTCGCTACCGGACATGGCTCAAATGAAAGGTAATAACTTAGAAAAGGGCCAACTGGAAGGTTTTTTTGGGAGTTAGGCCCATTCGGTATTTCTAGATTCTCAAAGTTGTTGTTATAGAAAAAAATACGTCTCCACGTTACACTCTTTCGGTAAGCCTCGCCAGCTTCGTACGGCAAAGTTCGCTACCGGAAATGGCTCAAATGAAAGGTAATAACTTAGGGAAAGGGCCCACTGGGAGTTTTTTTTTGACAGTTAGGCCCATTCGGTATTTGTAGATTTTCAAAGTTGTTGTTATAGAAAAAAATACGTCTCCACCTTACACTCTTTCGATAAGCCTCGCCAGCTTCTTACGGCAACGTTTGCTACCGGACATGGCTCAAATGAAAGGTAATAACTTAAGGAAGGACCCACTGGAAGGTTTTTTTTTGGAGTTAGACCTATTCGATATTTGTAGATTTTCAAAGTTGTTGTTATAGAAAAAAATACGTCTCCACCTTACACTCTTTCGGTAAGCCTCGCCAGCTTCGTACGGCAAAGTTCGCTACTGGACATGGCTCAAATGAAAGGTAATAAATTATAAAAGGGCCCACTGGAAGATTTTTTTGGGAGTTAGGCCCATTCGGTATTTCTAGATTTTCAAAGTTGTTGTTATAGAAAAAAATACGTCTCCACCTTACACTCTTTCGGTAAGCCTCGCCAGCTTCGTATGGCAAAGTTCGCTACCGGACATGGCTCAAATGAAAGGTAATAACTTAGGGAAGGGCCCACTGGAAGCTTTTTTTGGGAGTAAGGCCCATTCGGTATTTCAAGATTTTCAAAGTTGTTGTTATAGAAAAAAATACGTCTCCACGTTACACTCTTTCGGTAAGCCTCGCCAGCTTCGTACGGCAAAGTTCGCTACCGGACATGGCTCAAATGAAAGGTAATAACTTAGGGAAGGGCCCACTGGAAGGTTTTTTGGGAGTTAGGCCCATTCGATATTTGTAGATTTTCAAAGTTGTTGTTATAGAAAAAAATACGTCTCCACCTTACACTCTTTCGGCAAGCTTCGCCAGCTTCGTACGGCAAAGTTCGCTACCGGACATTGCTCAAATGAAAGGTAATAACTTAGGGAAGGGCCCACTGGAAGCTTTTTTTGGGAGTAAGGCCCATTCGGTATTTCTAGATTTTCAAAGTTGTTGTTATAGAAAAAAATACGTCTCCACGTTACACTCTTTCGGTAAGCCTCGCCAGCTTCGTACGGCAAAGTTCGCTACCGGACATGGCTCAAATGAAAGGTAATAACTTAGGGAAGGGCCCACTGGAAGGTTTTTTGGGAGTTAGGCCCATTCGATATTTGTAGATTTTCAAAGTTGTTGTTATAGAAAAAAATACGTCTCCACCTTACACTCTTTCGGTAAACCTCGCCAGCTTCGTATGGCAAAGTTCGCTACCGGACATGGCTCAAATGAAAGGTAATAACTTAGAAAAGGGCCAACTGGAAGGTTTTTTTGGGAGTTAGGCCCATTCGGTATTTCTAGATTCTCAAAGTTGTTGTTATAGAAAAAAATACGTCTCCACGTTACACTCTTTCGGTAAGCCTCGCCAGCTTCGTACGGCAAAGTTCGCTACCGGAAATGGCTCAAATGAAAGGTAATAACTTAGGGAAAGGGCCCACTGGGAGTTTTTTTTTTGACAGTTAGGCCCATTCGGTATTTGTAGATTTTCAAAGTTGTTGTTATAGAAAAAAATACGTCTCCACCTTACACTCTTTCGATAAGCCTCGCCAGCTTCTTACGGCAACGTTTGCTACCGGACATGGCTCAAATGAAAGGTAATAACTTAAGGAAGGACCCACTGGAAGGTTTTTTTTTGGAGTTAGACCTATTCGATATTTGTAGATTTTCAAAGTTGTTGTTATAGAAAAAAATACGTCTCCACCTTACACTCTTTCGGTAAGCCTCGCCAGCTTCGTACGGCAAAGTTCGCTACTGGACATGGCTCAAATGAAAGGTAATAAATTATAAAAGGGCCCACTGGAAGATTTTTTTGGGAGTTAGGCCCATTCGGTATTTCTAGATTTTCAAAGTTGTTGTTATAGAAAAAAATACGTCTCCACCTTACACTCTTTCGGTAAGCCTCGCCAGCTTCGTATGGCAAAGTTCGCTACCGGACATGGCTCAAATGAAAGGTAATAACTTAGGGAAGGGCCCACTGGAAGCTTTTTTTGGGAGTAAGGCCCATTCGGTATTTCAAGATTTTCAAAGTTGTTGTTATAGAAAAAAATACGTCTCCACGTTACACTCTTTCGGTAAGCCTCGCCAGCTTCGTACGGCAAAGTTCGCTACCGGACATGGCTCAAATGAAAGGTAATAACTTAGGGAAGGGCCCACTGGAAGGTTTTTTGGGAGTTAGGCCCATTCGATATTTGTAGATTTTCAAAGTTGTTGTTATAGAAAAAAATACGTCTCCACCTTACACTCTTTCGGCAAGCTTCGCCAGCTTCGTACGGCAAAGTTCGCTACCGGACATTGCTCAAATGAAAGGTAATAACTTAGGGAAGGGCCCACTGGAAGCTTTTTTTGGGAGTAAGGCCCATTCGGTATTTCTAGATTTTCAAAGTTGTTGTTATAGAAAAAAATACGTCTCCACGTTACACTCTTTCGGTAAGCCTCGCCAGCTTCGTACGGCAAAGTTCGCTACCGGACATGGCTCAAATGAAAGGTAATAACTTAGGGAAGGGCCCACTGGAAGGTTTTTTGGGAGTTAGGCCCATTCGATATTTGTAGATTTTCAAAGTTGTTGTTATAGAAAAAAATACGTCTCCACCTTACACTCTTTCGGTAAACCTCGCCAGCTTCGTATGGCAAAGTTCGCTACCGGACATGGCTCAAATGAAAGGTAATAACTTAGAAAAGGGCCAACTGGAAGGTTTTTTTGGGAGTTAGGCCCATTCGGTATTTCTAGATTCTCAAAGTTGTTGTTATAGAAAAAAATACGTCTCCACGTTACACTCTTTGGGTAAGCCTCGCCAGCTTCGTACGGCAAAGTTCGCTACCGGAAATGGCTCAAATGAAAGGTAATAACTTAGGGAAAGGGCCCACTGGGAGTTTTTTTTTGACAGTTAGGCCCATTCGGTATTTGTAGATTTTCAAAGTTGTTGTTATAAAAAAAAATACGTCTCCACCTTACACTCTTTCGATAAGCCTCGCCAGCTTCTTACGGCAACGTTTGCTACCGGACATGGCTCAAATGAAAGGTAATAACTTAAGGAAGGACCCACTGGAAGGTTTTTTTTTGGAGTTAGACCTATTCGATATTTGTAGATTTTCAAAGTTGTTGTTATAGAAAAAAATACGTCTCCACCTTACACTCTTTCGGTAAGCCTCGCCAGCTTCGTACGGCAAAGTTCGCTACTGGACATGGCTCAAATGAAAGGTAATAAATTATAAAAGGGCCCACTGGAAGATTTTTTTGGGAGTTAGGCCCATTCGGTATTTCTAGATTTTCAAAGTTGTTGTTATAGAAAAAAATACGTCTCCACGTTACACTCTTTCGGTAAGCCTCGCCAGCTTCGTACGGCAAAGTTCGCTACCGGACATGGCTCAAATGAAAGGTAATAACTTAGGGAAGGGCCCACTGGAAGGTTTTTTGGGAGTTAGGCCCATTCGGTATTTGTAGATTTTCAAAGTTGTTGTTATAGAAAAAAATACGTCTCCACCTTACACTCTTTCGGTAAGCCTCGCCAGCTTCGTATGGCAAAGTTCGCTACCGGACATGGCTCAAATGAAAGGTAATAACTTAGGAAAGGGCCAACTGTAAGGTTTTTTTGGGAGTTAGGCCCATTCGGTATTTGTAGATTTTCAAAGTCGTTGTTATAGAAAAAATACGTCTCCACCTTACACTCTTTCGGCAAGCTTCGCCAGCTTCGTACGGCAAAGTTCGCTACCGGACATTGCTCAAATGAAAGGTAATAACTTAGGGAAGGGCCCACTGGAAGCTTTTTTTGGGAGTAAGGCCCATTCGGTATTTCTAGATTTTCAAAGTTGTTGTTATAGAAAAAAAATACGTCTCCACCTTACACTCTTTCGGTAAGCCTCGCCAGCTTCGTACGGCAAAGTTCGCTACCGGACATGGCTCAAATGAAAGGTAATAACTTAGGGAAGGGCCCACTGGAAGGTTTTTTGGGAGTTAGGCCCATTCGGTATTTCTAGATTCTCAAAGTTGTTGTTATAGAAAAAAATACGTCTCCACGTTACACTCTTTCGGTAAGCCTCGCCAGCTTCGTACGGCAAAGTTCGCTACCGGAAATGGCTCAAATGAAAGGTAATAACTTGTGGAAAGGGCCCACTGGGAGTTTTTTTTTTGACAGTTAGGCCCATTCGGTATTTGTAGATTTTCAAAGTTGTTGTTATAGAAAAAAATACGTCTCCACCTTACACTCTTTCGATAAGCCTCGCCAGCTTCGTACAGCAACGTTTGCTACCGGACATGGCTCAAATGAAAGGTAATAACTTAGGGAAGGACCCACTGGAAGGTTTTTTTGGGAGTTAGACCTATTCGATATTTGTAGATTTTCAAAGTTGTTGTTATAGAAAAAAATACGTCTCCACCTTACACTCTTTCGGTAAGCCTCGCCAGCTTCGTACGGCAAAGTTCGCTACTGGACATGGCTCAAATGAAAGGTAATAAATTATAAAAGGCCCCACTGGAAGATTTTTTTGGGAGTTAGGCCCATTCGGTATTTCTAGATTTTCAAAGTTGTTGTTATAGAAAAAAATACGTCTCCACGTTACACTCTTTCGGTAAGCCTCGCCAGCTTCGTACGGCAAAGTTCGCTACCGGACATGGCTCAAATGAAAGGTAATAACTTAGGGAAGGGACCTCTGGAAGGTTTTTTGGGAGTTAGGCCCATTCGGTATTTCTAGATTTTCAAAGTTGTTGTTATAGAAAAAAATACGTCTCCACCTTACACTCTTTCGATAAGCTTCGCTAGCTTCGTACGGTAACGTTCGCTACCGGACATGGCTCAAATGAAAGGTAATAACTTAGGAAAGAGCCCACTGGAAGCTTTTTTTGGGAGTAAGGCCCATTCGGTATTTCTAGATTTTCAAAGTTGTTGTTATAGAAAAAATACGTCTCCACCTTACACTCTTTCGGTAAGCCTCGCCAGCTTCGTATGGCAAAGTTCGCTACCGGACATGGCTCAAATGAAAGGTAATAACTTAGGGAAGGGCCCACTGGAAGGTTTTTTGGGAGTTAGGCCCATTCGGTATTTGTAGATTTTCAAAGTTGTTGTTATAGAAAAAAATACGTCTCCACCTTACACTCTTTCGGTAAGCCTCGCCAGCTTCGTATGGCAAAGTTCGCTACCGGACATGGCTCAAATGAAAGGTAATAACTTAAGAAAGGGCCAACTGTAAGGTTTTTTTGGGAGTTAGGCCCATTCGGTATTTGTAGATTTTCAAAGTCGTTAATATAGAAAAAATACGTCTCCACCTTACACTCTTTCGGCAAGCTTCGCCAGCTTCGTACGGCAAAGTTCGCTACCGGACATTGCTCAAATGAAAGGTAATAACTTAGGGAAGGGCCCACTGGAAGCTTTTTTTGGGAGTAAGGCCCATTCGGTATTTCTAGATTTTCAAAGTTGTTGTTATAGAAAAAAATACGTCTCCACCTTACACTCTTTCGGTAAGCCTCGCCAGCTTCGTACGGCAAAGTTCGCTACCGGACATGGCTCAAATGAAAGGTAATAACTTAGGGAAGGGACCTCTGGAAGGTTTTTTGGGAGTTAGGCCCATTCGGTATTTCTAGATTTTCAAAGTTGTTGTTATAGAAAAAAATACGTCTCCACCTTACACTCTTTCGATAAGCTTCGCTAACTTCGTACGGTAACGTTCGCTACCGGACATGGCTCAAATGAAAGGTAATAACTTAGGAAAGAGCCCACTGGAAGCTTTTTTTGGGAGTAAGGCCCATTCGGTATTTCTAGATTTTCAAAGTTGTTGTTATAGAAAAAATACGTCTCCACCTTACACTCTTTCGGTAAGCCTCGCCAGCTTCGTATGGCAAAGTTCGCTACCGGACATGGCTCAAATGAAAGGTAATAACTTAGGGAAGGGCCCACTGGAAGGTTTTTTGGGAGTTAGGCCCATTTGGTATTTGTAGATTTTCAAAGTTGTTGTTATAGAAAAAAATACGTCTCCACGTTACACTCTTTCGGTAAGCCTCGCCAGCTTCGTACGGCAAAGTTCGCTACCGGAAATGGCTCAAATGAAAGGTAATAACTTGTGGAAAGGGCCCACTGGGAGTTTTTTTTTTGACAGTTAGGCCCATTCGGTATTTGTAGATTTTCAAAGTTGTTGTTATAGAAAAAAATACGTCTCCACCTTACACTCTTTCGATGAGCCTCGCCAGCTTCGTACGGCAACGTTTGCTACCGGACATGGCTCAAATGAAAGGTAATAACTTAGGGAAGGACCCACTGGAAGGTTTTTTTGGGAGTTAGACCTATTCGATATTTGTAGATTTTCAAAGTTGTTGTTATAGAAAAAAAAACGTCTCCACCTTACACTCTTTCGGTAAGCCTCGCCAGCTTCGTACGGCAAAGTTCGCTACTGGACATGGCTCAAATGAAAGGTAATAAATTATAAAAGGCCCCACTGGAAGATTTTTTTGGGAGTTAGGCCCATTCGGTATTTCTAGATTTTCAAAGTTGTTGTTATAGAAAAAAATACGTCTCCACGTTACACTCTTTCGGTAAGCCTCACCAGCTTCGTACGGCAAAGTTCGCTACCGGACATGGCTCAAATGAAAGGTAATAACTTAGGGAAGGGACCTCTGGAAGGTTTTTTTGGGAGTAAGGCCCATTCGGTATTTCTAGATTTTCAAAGTTGTTGTTATAGAAAAAATACGTCTCCACCTTACACTCTTTCGGTAAGCCTCGCCAGCTTCGTATGGCAAAGTTCGCTACCGGACATGGCTCAAATGAAAGGTAATAACTTAGGGAAGGGCCCACTGGAAGGTTTTTTTTGACAGTTAGGCCCATTCGGTATTTGTAGATTTTCAAAGTTGTTGTTATAGAAAAAAATACGTCTCCACCTTACACTCTTTCGATAAGCTTCGCTAGCTTCGTACGGTAACGTTCGCTACCGGACATGGCTCAAATGAAAGGTAATAACTTAGGAAAGGGACCTCTGGAAGGTTTTTTGGGAGTTAGGCCCATTCGGTATTTCTAGATTTTCAAAGTTGTTGTTATAGAAAAAAATACGTCTCCACCTTACACTCTTTCGATAAGCTTCGCTAGCTTCGTACGGTAACGTTCGCTACCGGACATGGCTCAAATGAAAGGTAATAACTTAGGAAAGAGCCCACTGGAAGCTTTTTTTGGGAGTAAGGCCCATTCGGTATTTCTAGATTTTCAATGTTGTTGTTATAGAAAAAATACGTCTCCACCTTACACTCTTTCGGTAAGCCTCGCCAGCTTCGTATGGCAAAGTTCGCTACCGGACATGGCTCAAATGAAAGGTAATAACTTAGGGAAGGGCCCACTGGAAGGTTTTTTGGGAGTTAGGCCCATTCGGTATTTGTAGATTTTCAAAGTTGTTGTTATAGAAAAAAATACGTCTCCACCTTACACTCTTTCGGTAAGCCTCGCTAGCTTCGTATGGCAAAGTTCGCTACCGGACATGGCTCAAATGAAAGGTAATAACTGAGGAAAGGGCCAACTGTAAGGTTTTTTTGGGAGTTAGGCCCATTCGGTATTTGTAGATTTTCAAAGTCGTTGTTATAGAAAAAATACGTCTCCACCTTACACTCTTTCGGCAAGCTTCGCCAGCTTCGTACGGCAAAGTTCGTTACCGGACATTGCTCAAATGAAAGGTAATAACTTAGGGAAGGGCCCACTGGAAGCTTTTTTTGGGAGTAAGGCCCATTCGGTATTTCTAGATTTTCAAAGTTGTTGTTATAGAAAAAAATACGTCTCCACCTTACACTCTTTCGGTAAGCCTCGCCAGCTTCGTACGGCAAAGTTCGCTACCGGACATGGCTCAAATGAAAGGTAATAACTTAGGGAAGGGCCCACTGGAAGGTTTTTTGGGAGTTAGGCACATTCGGTATTTCTAGATTCTCAAAGTTGTTGTTATAGAAAAAAATACGTCTCCACGTTACACTCTTTCGGTAAGCCTCGCCAGCTTCGTACGGCAAAGTTCGCTACCGGAAATGGCTCAAATGAAAGGTAATAACTTGTGGAAAGGGCCCACTGGGAGTTTTTTTTTGACAGTTAGGCCCATTCGGTATTTGTAGATTTTCAAAGTTGTTGTTATAGAAAAAAATACGTCTCCACCTTACACTCTTTCGATAAGCCTCGCCAGCTTCGTACGGCAACGTTTGCTACCGGACATGGCTCAAATGAAAGGTAATAACTTAGGGAAGGACCCACTGGAAGTTTTTTTTGGGAGTTAGACCTATTCGATATTTGTAGATTTTCAAAGTTGTTGTTATAGAAAAAAATACGTCTCCACCTTACACTCTTTCGGTAAGCCTCGCCAGCTTCGTACGGCAAAGTTCGCTACTGGACATGGCTCAAATGAAAGGTAATAAATTATAAAAGGGCCCACTGGAAGATTTTTTTGGGAGTTAGGCCCATTCGGTATTTCTAGATTTTCAAAGTTGTTGTTATAGAAAAAAATACGTCTCCACGTTACACTCTTTCGGTAAGCCTCGCCAGCTTCGTACGGCAAAGTTCGCTACCGGACATGGCTCAAATGAAAGGTAATAACTTTGGGAAGGGACCTCTGGAAGGTTTTTTGGGAGTTAGGCCCATTCGGTATTTCTAGATTTTCAAAGTTGTTGTTATAGAAAAAAATACGTCTCAACCTTACACTCTTTCGATAAGCTTCGCTAGCTTCGTACGGTAACGTTCGCTACCGGACATGGCTCAAATGAAAGGTAATAACTTAGGAAAGAGCCCACTGGAAGCTTTTTTGGGAGTAAGGCCCATTCGGTATTTCTAGATTTTCAAAGTTGTTGTTATAGAAAAAAATACGTCTCCACCTTACACTCTTTAGGTAAGCCTCGCCAGCTTCGTACGGCAAAGTTCGCTACCGGACATGGCTCAAATGAAAGGTAATAACTTAGGGAAGGGCCCACTGGAAGGTTTTTTTGGGAGTTAGGCCCATTCGGTATTTCTAGATTTTCAAAGTTGTTGTTATAGAAAAACAATACGTCTCCACGTTACAGTCTTTCGGTAAGCCTCGCCAGCTTCATACGGCAAAGTTCGCTACCGGAAATGGCTCAAATGAAAGGTAATAACTTAGGAAAGGGCCCACTGGAAGCTTTTTTTGGGAGTAAGGCCCACTCGATATTTCTAGATTTTCAAAGTTGTTGTTATAGAAAAAAATACGTCTCCACCTTACACTCTTTCGGTAAGCCTCGCCAGCTTCGTACGGCAAAGTTCGCTACCGGACATGGCTTATATGAAAGGTAATAACTTAGGGAAGGGCCCACTGGAAGGTTTTTTTGGGAGTTAGGCCCATTCGGTATTTCTAGATTTTCAAAGTTGTTGTTATAGAAAAAAATACGTCTCCACCTTACACTCTTTCGATAAGCCTCGCCAGCTTCGTACGGCAACGTTCGCTACCGGACATGGCTCAAATGAAAGGTAATAACTTAGGGAAGGACCCACTGGAAGGTTTTTTTGGGAGTTAGACCCATTCGATAGTTGTAGATTTTCAAAGTTGTTGCTATAGAAAAAAATACGTCTGGCCACCACAGGGGGTCAAAGTTGTCCTTATACGTACTTTTCGTATTACATGTAACTACACATGCTTTCGGTACTCCTCGGCAACTAAGTACGGCAAAGTTCCGAACCAGACCCAGCTCATTTTAAAGGTGTTGCCGTAGGTTATTCCCCGCTTAAATATTTTTCTGGGATCCGGGCCCGTCTAACCACAGTTTGAGTTATATGTCAATTATTTGTACTGGCACATTTGACAAGGAAAATTTCAGTTTTAATTCAATGAGTTGGTAATGATGCATGCCGTACAAAATAGTCCACGCAAGGGTTTTGTGAAAATACTTGTTCACATTAAAATATAGATAACCATTACAAGTATATCAAAATGTTTTCATTTCATATGTACAAAAATAAATATTAAAAATGATTTCAGCGAAAATACTTGATATTTGAGGATGCCGAGTTTATGGAAAGCATGTATGTAACTTTTCTATCGTGCATTGCATCTTGTTTATTCATTCCAAATTGGTTGAATTATATATATAACACGACTGCCAACAAAAAAAGTGACTGCTATCATTATTGGTATTTAGAACGGACTGAAATCCTTTGAGAATGACTACAAGCCGTGAAATTGTCAAATTCCGCTGTTAAATTACATCTAACTAAGATTTTGAGATATTTGGAACGTTTGAGTCTTTTACAGTTTTTTGGTTTTTAGACATATCATCAAAATTGGCTGCTGGAAAAGAGTGGCTGCTATCTTGATTGGCTGCTAAAAGTGGCTGCCAGCTTGAGTCTAGTAAAAACAACTATTCATATTTGTTTACGTGTTGTCCAAATATCTATACTACTAAAGGAAGAGACCGATTTCATTGAGCCGCAACTCCTCTGAAACCATACAAAGTCGGAAATATTTATGATATGACGTATAAATGTAGTGTTTTGTACTTCCTAAATTTGTCTTCGAAACCATCTTTTTTCCACGGAAAACGCCACTTTTTGAGAAAACATCCAAATTCGGAGACCGTTATCGATCCGTGTCTTATACGCTTTCGCGCATGCTCAGTCGGCGGGTCTCACTAATTAGCGACAATAAGCGACAAGTAGAAACAAATTAGCGACAAGAAGAATAATTTAGCGACAAGAAGTATATTTTTGTGATCCAACTGAGATGAATGGGGTCTTTTGCATTATGTTCCTCATTTTCATCTCTTTAAAGAAATAGAATTAAATGCATTAACCGTGTCCAAATCCTTACGGTGTCCACCTTATTACTGTGTCTACACTCTTTGTTTCAACACTTGCCCAATTGTACCGCGATTTCGCGGGCATCCTCTAGTAAATTACAATATTTATATAACAATTATTTGTATGTCAATATTTTTATTTCACACATGCTATATTTGTTATCATTGTGATAGTTATGAGATTCAAATCATTCACAATTACAGTAACAGCCATTGTTTTGCTCTCTCGTTTGAAGTCAAATGTTGTACCTTTATAGATTTTGAGAAGGCATTTGACACTGTATGACGAGATGATTCTTTTTTTCTTTTCTTGTTATTGTTATTCTTCCATCTATTATGTCCGAGGCAATCGTAAAAGACTATACTGGATCAATGTTGATGAAACTCAAGCATAATGAGAAGCACCATATGTAGATGCGCAGAACACCGTTTGGAATTTTTTTAATGGCTGCCATTACAATGGAAACCGAAAACATGTGAAACAAGAATGTATGAGGTTTATTCCCGATTGTCCCACTTTTTAAAGTTTTAGAATTCTGATTGTCCCACATGAAAAGTTCTGATTGTCCCACCTTATTTTACGAAGCAAAATGTTCTTAAACAAACAAGGGAAACTGTTGTTTATTTTGCTAAATACACAATAATTAATTATTACATGTTCAAACTACTATTTAATATCAATCTAATAAATGAATAAAATATGATTTTTTTTTTAAATCATTAGATTATTTAACTTTTGCTTTATTAATATACCATTTCTGATTTATGAAATATATCCATAATGTTACGTTTATTTATAAAACAAATATCCATACCGTAATTTTAATTACATTTTTTTCTAAAGTTTTAAAATAAATTTAGAAATAATGCATGCAATTTAGAAACAAAAAAGTATAAACTCGTTTACACTGTACAGTCTACACGCACTTGTTGATGGAAATATGTTTCCACTAGTCTTTGCACTTTTACCAGGGAAGTAAGAGGACATTTACACAAGATTCTTTACACTACTGAAGACTTATTGCACACAACGTCAGATTCACCTGAACCCAACAACTTTTCTTATTGATGTCCAGAATTCTTCAAAATCATCCATTCCAGTAATCACTATTATAGGCATTATACGGAGGGCATCAGTTCTTGTACCACATGCAGAAATAGAAGACGTCTGGTTCCATGCACTTGAAGACCTGGAAAAACCGGACTCAACAGCAAATACCCCTACGTTTACGGACTACGTCACAACATACTGGGTCGAAAGCAACAGAAAGCTATGGAACCATTACCAAACAGAAGGACCAAGGACGACAAACCACCTCAAAGGATGTCAAAGCACAATGAAGTAGGTGATCCAAGTACTACACCCAAACATATACACGCTACGTAACTACCTACATTATAAAAGAAGAGCAGGCAGTGACCTTCATCCAGTGCCAAGCCGGGGGAATACGATCAACAAAGAGAAGATATTACACACAACTTAATTAACGCCTACAAGACTCTAGAGATCGTCTTCAGAATGGTTAAGTTAGTGTGTTTCAGTATGCTAACATTGCCTCTTATTTGTTACACTTGGACTAAAGTGTTTGCAATCATATGATGTGTTGTGCTGTTTATGTTATGTATTATGTGTGCTTAATTGTTGTACCTTCTGCATTGTGTGTGCTTTATAGAACATTGTATCTGCTCTTCATGTCATATGTGTGCTTTGATGAATTAAGCTGTTTATTATGTGTTTCTATTGTATTAAGCTGTTTATTATGTGTGCTTAAGTGTACCTCTTAAGTACACTTTTATGTATAATTGAGTAGTGCATGATATGAGCTATTTCATGGCTTAATATTATATTTTATGTTTGATGATACTTCAACTGTACCTATTATGTGCAAAACAAAATATGTTAATATTATTTGTTCTTGTTTATTTCATATTTTATAAGTTACATTGATTAGTTACCTGTAAAACCTATAAAAACAAATTAATAACTTTCAAAACAATTCCCGATTGTCCCACATTCAAACTTCCCAATTGTTCCACAAACATATTCCCGATTGTCCCACAAAATTTCATTACATTTTTACCTGTAATTTCAAAAAGTGGGACAATCGGGAAGACACCAGTACACGGATGCCCCACTCGCTCTAGCATTTTCTATGTTCAGTGGACCGTGAAATTGGATCACAACTCTAATTTGGCATTAAAATTAGAAAGATCATATCATAGGAAACATGTGTACTAAGTTTCAAGTTGATTGGACTTCAACTTCATCAAAAACTATCTTGACCAAAAACATTAACCAAAAACTTTAACCTGAAGCGGGACAGACGGCCGGACGAACGAACCGACGGACGGACGGACGGACGAACAAACGGACGCACTGACCGAAAAACATAATTCCCCTAGGTGGGGCATAAAAATTAAAATTTTCGGGTTTGGTGAATAATTTGAGTATGCTTGAACTTTAAATCATTGAATTGCAATACAATATGGATGTCGACTATATACAGGTTTTGGATGATGTTGACAATCATCGGAACTACTATGTTGCCATGGAAACTACAGTAAAAATGTCAAAATTCTACAAAAACTTTAAAGAAGCATTCCTCTCTTAAAATGGTAAGCCAAAACCCATTGAAACTTTGATGATATGGTCCCTCTCATGTACCAACGTGACATCTCATTTAAATTTTGAAAATAATCACCGTTACCATAGAAACAGCAAAAATGTAAAAAAAAAATCAAAATGTTCCAAACTTGACGAAACTTTAAATAAATGTTAACTTGCAGCTATAAATGAGACTTTGGAATTTCCAAAATGGGCGGCTTTGCCATGGAAACGGCAAACATGTGTAAAATTTCATAATGTTCCAAATGTTCTTAAAATTTACAGCAAGATGTACAGCTATGCATATATGCATGATATGTGCATTCAATGTTTAAAATGTCCAAAATGACTGCCACTTAGTGGCAACAGGGAGGGGGGTGACATCCGCTATTGCTTGCAATAGCAATTCTAGTTGTAATTCCGATTACTTGGCTTGCGACAGTTGTGTCCAACAAGAATAAAACTGAACACCTTTGTTGTTTTCTTTATTTTGAATAACTGAGAAAGTCAGTAAAACATTGCAGTACTTAAAACTATGGCAGAAGATCTGGAAAGAGGATTCCAACTATACCTTAAGTTTTTTCAGTTATATCATACGCATATGACACGGTCTTGTTGGCCGAATCAGCACAGAACCTACAGACGCAACTCAATACCTTCCATGATTATTGTAACGCTTTGAAATTAAAATTAAACGTTGACAAAACCAAAGCCTTAATGTTTGGTTTGGAACGTCTGCCAAAAATCTACGATTTTCTTACAATGACATTAACATTGAGATAGTAAAGCAGTATTTTTTAACTATTTGGTGATTATTTTTTACTGAAACAGGTAATTTAATTGTGACAAAAAAAACCAACATTTATCCGAGAGGGCCTTAAAAGCCATTTACGAAATCCTGAAAATAGGAAGGATGTATCTGATTCAGCTTTTTGTAAAATGCCAGCGTGATCTTTCTTTTTTATATTCTTTTTTATATTATATTATATACGAAAAAAATGTTTAGATATCATTCAAACTCAGGCATTACCAGGCGGAAACCCAGTTGAAATTAAACAAAAGAAATGGAACTCTTTGTGAGAGAAGGTAAAAAAGCCAAATTGGTATATTTGAATTGTTTACTTCTGTTTCTATGGGCTTTAAAAGTTTAATAAAGTTGCATAATTTAGGATTTTTCGCATCTTATATACGTGTTTTGTTTGAATTGTAGTAAAGAGCTTCCAGATATTTGTAAACTTTTAAATTAAAGACAAATTTTCATAAAATAGTAGATTGTTGCAGGTTCAAACCCTGTTGGATCTTTTTTGTGCATAAGCATCAATTCCGCCGAAAAAAATTCCATAGATAGAAAATAGATTGATCTTACTGAAGCATTGATTTGCACCTCTGCCCCCGGCGATATTTTTTGGGGAAAAAATTCCCAAAAAGGGCAATAATTACACCGAAAAGAGAAAGTCGAGTGCACCTTTTCATGTTCGGGCGTGTTTGAGTTGACTATTCTGTCTTGAAACGTATAAGGCAAAAATGTTTGATACATCATCTCGCGTCAGATTCTCTTATTTTTATATATTAAGGCTACATGTTGAAAGGATAATATTAAAAATTCACAGTACTAAAGAATGAAATATATGGGTCAAGTGAAATATCTTTCTAATGAGTCATAACAACAGAGTAGGTGTGTTCGAATAACAATTTTTAACGAAATGTACTTGACGACAGACTTTACAGTTGGATATTAAAAATGCATATCTTCAAAAAAACTTCATTTTTTGTGTATGTTATCTATGGTGATTAGTCTTAAACCTCTGAAAAATTTTAGTCTGCCCTTCCACGAAATATTCAATTAGAATTTTTTTTTAAGTTTTTGAACATTCGAAAATTCCACCTGACAACCGATCAGACAACAGGTTTAAGTTGACTGTATGCAGGAAAGTACATTAAATGATGCTCAATAGCTAGTAGATACATTTGTCTTTTAAAATACATCTGGCATATCAGGATAGAAATGGTGCTGTGTGAATAAATTTATCGGTTTTCAAAAGCTAAATTGGTAGCGCGTCATCCCTACAATGGCTTCCATTTTTACAACTGTAAAAATTGACTGGCGTAATGGGGAGATAATTTTGACGAAGGAGAATTCTGACTGTTACGTAAATGTACCGACTAAATGAGATCTGCTTCACTGAAATCATTACCAAGTTGAAATGGGTGATCTGTAGTCCGGTTAAAGACGCGGTTAACGATACTTTTATTTTTTATTATTACTCAAAATTTTTTAAACAAAAAACCTTTTTCAAGCTGTCATTTATGTTTTTATTTTAGATTATAATCAGTAGTGGAACAGTATTAGAAGAGTGTTTATACTAAATCCCCTGAATTTATTGTCTCGCCTGCGACGAAAGTCGCGGAAAGCGGGACATTATAAGTGTTGCTTTTCTGGCGGCGTTGGCGTCATCAAGTGTTAAGTTTTCTGCTTCTTAAGTCAGTTTGATATGAACTACTTGTGACAGATCATTGATATTTTGTATCAAATTGTATTACTGTCGCTACTATCAGTTTGACCAGCAATGTTCCTGTCCATCAGTCGAGACATATCTTCGTGTCAACAGTGTATTTATTATTTACATTTATTATTAAAAAGGTAAAATATGAAAATTTTATTATATTCCACTATATATATAAAAGCTACATGGATTTTGAGTTTCATAAAGATAAATATTTTTGGGGGATTTTGATGGACTTCTTTTTTCATCACTGCAGATGATGGTATTAAATAGACACCTGAATTATAATTGATACTGTCAATAAGTTATAATCTTTAAACAGGTCCGAAACACTGATGTCTTCTCAAATATATAATTTTATGTTTATTTACGTATGACGCATTATTTCTTACCTTAGTTTTTTACCAATCCAATAAATGGGTAACAATGCATGATGGACTACTACGTGTTTACAATCACCCGACAACATATGTGTTATTTACTGTTATACAACACATTTTTTCATGCATTACGGGATAAACAATTTCTCTGAGTTTTTCAACTTTTTTATCTATATGTATAGTTCGTGATATAAAGTATTCGTTTCATATTCAGATTAACGAATAGTTGTTTCTAAGCGAAGAAACGAGCGCTTAAATAACCGAAATATATAGCCTGGCCCATTTATTTTATTGATGATTCAACGAAGATTTCAGATATTCGTCCACAAGACAGCAACGAAACAACAGCGAAAAACACAATTACCCATAAGATGAACTTAGAGTTCATTCAGTTAATTAGAAAATAAGGGATCCTGAAATTTTGAGTAGGTTTGCAAAAAAGTAGAAGACTTTTGAAATGTGTGTCAAATATCGGTTGGGGTCAATAAAATGTCCCAGTTTTTCACATAATTGATGTAATGATATTGGATCTACTTTTATGATATAAAAAGTCATTTAAATCGAGGAAGGATATGTATTTATTACTTTGTCTCTAACAAACAAACACAAAGACCTTTCAGAAAGATTGGTTTTCCATTATCTTGAAACGAGATATTTACTATAGAATTCCATGAAGCATTTTAACCCTAAACCAAATATGAGTTGCACAATGGCCTAATATGATAACATATCTAAGAAAGATTGATTAAATCATAAGTGGGTTAGAAGGAGTTGCGGATACAATACGAAGCAATGGCAAATCTCATGTTTAGGAAATAGAAACCCCAATAATAACTTTGACCAACAACTAAATATGAAGTGCAAAATGGCATTGTTTAATAAAGAATATGAGGTTAAATTTCATTATGATAAGTGGTTAAAGAGGTTGGAGTTGTTGATACAAAAGGGAACCTATCGTACCGGAAGAACGAACAGACGAACGGACTATAAGGCGGGCGGACGGACCGACGGCCGACCGGCCGTACAGACTCTCGTCACGATATACCTCCGTTTTACCATAAATGCGGGGGTATAAATATGTATAGGTGATCTAGTGATTAACCCCGCTCGCAAAAATATATTTTATGGAACAGTTGAAAGAATTTTGGCTTGTAATCCATGTTTCATCTTTTCATCTTTATTTATTCTAAAAAGATTTTATCGAAAGATATTAATTTTTCATATGGCTCAAATAAAATATTTTTTATTTGGAACTCTTAATTTCATAATACTATATTTTCCCTTAATATGTATTTAAATTGATAACAAATTCAAATCCTTAAAGGCCCAGCTCGTTCAGAATGGCGTGGCTCATTCATAATGGCCTGGTGTAAGTCTGTAATGGATCGGTTTCGCTTTTCATTGTTTTTTTTGGGATACAATTGGCAACAGAAGGACTTCATCTACGGAAAAAAGTGAACAAAATATGTTAAGCTATTTACCGTCCCCCCTTTTTATAACACATTTTTTTTATGTTTCTCGAAGCAGTAGTGTTTTAATGGCATTATACAGGATACCCCAAAAAATCCAAGAGCAAATATATAGAGAGGCATGTAACCCATTCCTTCAAACCGCCAAGGCTCCGTGTTGACGGCCGTACTTTGACCTATAATTGCTTACTTTTTACACATTGTGACTTGGATGGAAAGTTGTCTCATTAGCACTCATACCACATCTTCTTATTTGCATTGACCGGTTTCAAAGAGCTCAAATGATTTTTATACTGAACATTGGTCACTTCATTGGAAATTTCACTATTTCATGTGAAATTAATGCACAGGAACAATGCAGAACAATGGACACAACCTGTTCAACTACTTTTACCAGGCGAAAAAGAAAGATGAATCGTGTAACCAATAAACAATTATTATATTTTTTTTAATCTGAGCATACAAATTGATTAGTATGTTAAATATTTTACATTTATTACATTGGCTGAACAAAAATATGTATCATGAGAGTCCCAGACACCATATAGGTTGACATTTTCCCCACTAGTTTCACGTGTTTTATGTGGTAGTAAACTCGTAGTAGCCCACAATGCATTGTAGTTCATTGAGTAAGTTTTTCAAAGACATGTTTACCTTCATTAAATATATCTATTTATTACAACTTGCATCACTTTATCAAACTCGCACAACTAAAAAAAAAGAAATATAACAAACTCGATTGATTTTGATTTTTGGTGTTTTAACGCCATTTTTAAGCACTGCTTTTGGGCTATTTCGTGGCGGCCAGTTTTTATTGGTGGAGGAAGCCGGAGTGCCCGGAGAAAACCACCGACCTTCGATAGGAAAACTGACAATCCTAGTCAATAAAGATTGGAGTCGAGTGCACCCTCACGAGCAACCTCAGTGTTGACTGGCTAGTGATTACAGTAGTAACTACTTAGACCACTCGGCCACCGAGGCCCCTTAACAAACTCGAAGAAATGTGTTTAATCTTTAGATTGTTTTTCTCTTAGTAAATTCCTCCTTTCTCGGAGCACCCGTTTTACACAGAGACAGAACTCGAACCACTCGAAAAAAAAATACTACAAACTCGCACCACTAAAGAAATGTTTTATTTCTTCTTCTTCTCTGAGTTATTTCCTCCGTTCTAGGAGCACCTGTGTAACACCGAGACAGAAACTACTAATTGGACATGCAAACTCCTATGGAAGAAGAACTGACCAACTAATCAAACCTATCAACATAATGCATCAGTGCATAAAAAACAGTTTGAGAAACACGAACCCAAGCTGTGTATCACCATAAACATTTCAAGTAGTCTTTAGTTTTTTCTAGTTCTAGTAATTATTATACTGACGTCAGAAAATCTAGAGTTCCCGACCTGTTAAATCATCTATTGTTGTGTAGATAACTATTATCCTCCTTGTGTCCAAATCAATCACTACAATACAATACAATTGTTACCTGAGAGGGGTCGCATCTCTAAGTTTCACCGAACTTATTTTATTTTGCACCTTTCGCAAGAATGAAAAAAATGCTCAACAACAATAAAAAAAAAATGTTTCTGAAACACAAAATGCATTCAGCTTTTGTATATCTAGTGGAGGCTTGGCTTAAACCCGTCAAACTGCACACTGTTAATTATAAGTATCAGAGTTATAAAAGATGTAGACACAGCCATGTTTATTCGTTTGTTATGAAGAACCGTAATCAAAATAAGTGTATAATAAATTCACAATAATTGCAGTTCGTTCAGATACATTGCACAACTATCAATCAACAATCATTTGTAAACTAAAATGCACTGTAACATATATATATATTACTCACCGTTCTAACGGCCATCCCGATCGTTTACCTGTACAACAACATTCATTCATAGATGACGCAGTTCAAGGTCGAGGGCCCTTCGTATTACGAAATTTACAAAGTGCAATAATTTCAAGCAGCAAAAAAAAAACTAAATAAAAGAGACATGCTATTTTGTATATGTACCAAAGGGATATTGTTTCATTGCATTTAATAGAAAATAGGGATTTTATGGCAAATCAAGCCAAGATTTTACAGAAAATCCATAGACTTTAAAACAGAGATTTTTGTTATAAATTTTAAACATTAATGCCTCATTTCCTTGTCCATGCTGTATTTGCGTTTATTGTTTACTAAAAGTCATAAAAAAAAACTTTACAATTCAAATAACCTCGTGCTGAGTCACTAAAGTCGAGCGCACCCTGAATGGTGTACTTCAATATGCCCATAGTTGTACTTGATTTAATAAATATCTTTAGGAAATCACTGCAGTTATTTTCTATATCTATTAGGTACACACTTGTCATATATAAGAGTACAGGGGGAAAGGCTGTCGATTTTCTATTAAATTTTCATGTTAAGCATTGAAGTAATAAAAGGATACATAATCCTAAACAGGTTCGGACAATCACCAATGGGTTATTATATCCCTTTTGTTCCGTTCCGCACCACAAAGTACCGTGCAGTGGGTAAAAAAAAACCTATTGACATCAAAATTTGAGGTTGGCCATTTCCTATTTTGGGGTAATACTTAAATGCTCAAATATTGAGAGGGGATTCTTTTCTGACTCACCAGCGTATTAACATTTTTCTTTTTTTCGGAAGAATTGTAAGGGTTCTGGTGTTTCTCTAGATGTTTTTTTTTCCAGCAGACATTCTATTTATTTTCTTTACATTATAAAAATAAGGAGATGTGGTATGATTGCCAAATGAGACAACTATCCACCAAAGTTCAAATGCAGTGGATGTAAGCAATTATAGGCAACCTTTCGGCCTTCAACAATGAGTAAAATCCATACCGTTGTTTGTTTGTATGATTGTGTTAAAAACAACACCGTCATTTTAGTTTGTATCTATTTCATTTATAAAGTTTAATCGGATTATTGGTCAAAATTGTACATTAGAGTATTCAAATAATATATATCAATTTTAACAAATGTCCTTCAATACAATGTTCGTCATGAATGCAAGTGTTACTCTTTCAAGTATATTTGTTTGGTGTGTGTAGTTTCCTTCTTGTACATTTTTGAGAAAAAATACTCTGCGAAAGGAGTTCTAGGTAAACGCATTTTTATTGGCAGATATTTGATGTGCTTTTAATTATTCAACTGCTTAAACTAAGAAAGATCTTACAAAAGAAAGAAAAAAGTCCAATCACCGCATAATGATGTTAATATCTGAAACTTAAACTTTTCTGTAATTATCCTTTTTATATCTTAATTTTGACTGATATGACGTTGATGGTAGATCTTTGACATTCCGGTAAAATCAAACTAGAAACTTTTAAGACTTGGGGAATATTTAACTCAACCTATTATATCGACTCCTTTTTTGGGGTGAAAACCCGTATGTTCACATTTAGATATCGTTGGATTGCTGTCTTATTTTAAATTTACCCAACATCTCTTTAAAACATATTTGCAATCAAGTTAACTCTTCCAAACTAGACAAAATGAAGGATGATGCCAGTGCTTCAAAAGTTGGACTGAGTCAAAAGTGATGTTGAAGTACAATTATTTGAAATAGGTTGATGTAAAAGAAACGTTGGATGCTATGCCTTAAAGGTTAAACAATATGTTATAAGTGGAAAACTTAAAGAAAATAAAACAAATGATTAAATTACCCAGTATGATATAAAAGTTTAAGTTTGAAATCTGTAGGAAGAGTTAGTCCGACAAACTTGTACTCTGTATGCAGAATTTCACAGAAAAATACAAAGTTCAACATTCTGTCATTTGTGAAAAAAAAACAAAATCCTGAGATGATACCCCCCTTTTAATTGTACAATTACTCAGCATAAAATAAAAGTTAAAGCTGGAAATCTATAGTAGTAAGCCGTAAAATACATGAACCCCGCAAGCAAAATCTAACAAAAGAAATGAAAGACTTCAACAACCTGCCATTTGTGGAAAAGTATGAGAAAAATCAAAATCGTAACACTATGAACCCCTTTAGTATAGTTGAGAACAACCTGCAGATTATGGAAGGTCTAGCTTGAAAAATGTAATACTGTAATACTGAAGAATAAGACGTACAAACTATACACCCTTATGTATTACTGACGGACGGACCGGTGGGTATGTTACAACAATGATATGATATGATATGCCACCGACATTATATTGCGGCGATAAAGAAGATTTCATGGTCAAAAGCTGATTTAGCTTATTGTACTTGCATACAATTATCTATTTATAGCATTTCAACGATGTGTATGTTGGCAGTTTACCTCTAAATGTAGTTAAACAAGGTAAATGTTAGGTCAACACAACATTGTGTATAAATTATTTGGCACTTTTACAATAATATGTATTAGTTTTGACTTGTTTGGTCCATTTTGATTACCTTCTGTAAAGAAATTATTTATGTGAGCCATGCTTTAAATAGTTTGAGATTTGTGACTATACTATGTTCTGAAACACCTCAGCTGGCATGCTTTTCGAGTAATTGAGAACTTCATAGACATATACAATCATTTTTATTATCATGTATGTCATTTCTTCATTTCCAAATCAACTAATATTAGAAATCCCCTTATGAATGCAAGAAAAACGCTTTTTTCCTAATTTTAACCAGCTTGACTCAAACTCTAAACTTGATCCCAATAAAGATATTTTGTCTAGAGTTGTAGGCTATACAAAGCAATCCATGGAATTGCGAAAATAGGGTCCACATTGGTCAATTTTCTAATGTATATACTTATATACACACGTAGATATATTATTACTATTAACTTGACATGTTTAGTCTTTAAACTAAATTTAGCTACATATTTATGTTAAAAACTACTTACATTTCATGCATTTGACAGTGGCAAATTTGAACGTTGTATAATGTTTTGGGGTCAAACTGCAAAAGTAAATTTTTAGTTGTTTATTTAAAGTGACAACAAATAAGAATTTGGCAATGACCATAACCACCAGTTAAAACATTAAAGCTAATACAGATAGTATCTTAGTTCTTTATATTTTAGTATCTTATTCCTATTGCCCTTCAAAGGATCAATTGGAGAATAGGGAAGAAATAGTTCTCATCAGCAGATTATTAATGAGTGAATTGGCATTACATTTAATGGCTAATCTGGACACATCGACTCATCTACATATTGACACATTAACACATTAACACATTGACACATCGACACATCGACATATTTATTGACACATCGACATATTGACACATCAACATATCGATACACTGACACTGATTTATGATCAATCTGTCGCCATAGCTAGGCTTTTACAAAGACCAATATAACGCCTAGTGCTGTTTGACTTTGGAATCTATACGGTCCTCTGGCACCATGGTAAGTGTAACAGGGAAATTTACCGTCGTAAGGCTGCCAAAAATAAGAATCTACTGGAATAGGCTTTGTCAAATAGAAATATAACGCCGTATATGCTGTGTCCAATGGTAATCTGGCGTCCTAGGCTATGGTTAGGTATTAGGGTCAAATGTAGGGTTAATGTTAGGGTTTAGGGTTAGAATTAAGGTTAGAGATAAGGGTTAGGGCTGGGGTAGGTTTATGATTAGGTTAAGGATCAAAAGGCAATATAACGCCCTAGGCTGTGTGAAGTGACCTTCTAGCGACATAGGCTGTGTCAAAGAGCAATATAGCGCCGTAGGCTGTTTCAAATGGCAATATTACGCCGTAGTATGTGTCAAAGAGCAATTTAGTAACTTAGGATGTGTTAAACGGCAATGTAGCGCCGTAGGCTATATATATATATATATATAAACGCCTAAAAAGTGTACAAAACAACACCAATATTAAAAAATGAAAACATTAAATGTAATTATCTATAAATATTTCGGATAACAGATATCTTTCATCAGTATGGTTATGATGTAAACTGAATCATATCAATCTATTCTGATTTAACGATAACAATCTTGAAATTTATACATTTAAAACAATTAAAACCGAACACAAAAACACTTGTAAAATGACGTAGGTTATATAGCTATTAACAACAGAGACTGCATAGATATGCTTCAAATAAAAATAGTAATGTGCGATATGAACTGGTACAATTCTAAAATTTCAAAGCTGAAGACAGTTAAGATGTTACAACAACGACTGCGTGGAAATACATTCCCAATGAACAGCACTGACCGATCTAAGCTGGTATAATATTTCAAATTTGACAACGGTAAAGTAAATGATTACAACAGAGGCTGCGTATTTAAACATCCCAAATAAATAGCAGTTTGATAATGATTCAAAAAAGATAATAATAAATTTTGACAAAGGTTGAATAATTGAACGTGACTGCGTACTTGTACATCCCAAATGAATAGAACCCTGCGATTTAAACTTGATGTTACCTCTCTCTATACTAACATCCCCCATGACGATGGTATTGAAGCCAGTAGGGAAGTCTGGAGCTCCCGCAACACCTTGCATCCACCTACTGAATGTCTAGTCCAGCTTCTAACTTTGGTATTGAAATGCAATAACTTCACATTCAATGGTGAACACTTTCTCCAAGTTAATGGAACAGCAATGGGAACATAGATGGCCCCGTCTTATGCCAATATTTTTATGGGGAAATTAGAACAGCGAATTCTCAGTTCTTCTCTTTATCAACCTCTCTCTTGGTTCCGATTCATCGACGATATTGACATGAAGTGGGATAATACTGAACAACAACTTAATTTGTTCATTCAACATGCCAACGATACTCATCCCTCAATAAAATTATTCACTTATGACATCTCTGACTCTAAGAGCACATTTCTTGACACTGCCACGCAAGTGAAGGATGGAATCATATTTACAGATCGGTATTGCAAGCCCACAGACAAACATCAATATCTTTCTCCTTTGAGTTGCCATCCTAAACATTGCACCAAGAGCATTCCCTACAGCCAGGCCATACGAATAAAACGGATTTGCTCCACCAACGATACTGCAAAAAGGCGACTACAAGAACTTCGCGGTCACCTAAAAAATCGGGGCTACAAAAGAAAAGACATTGATAAAGGTTTCTCTCGTGCTACCAACATCAGCCGAGATGAACTTTTACAATATAAAGACACAAAGGTCAACAAGAGAGTGCCGTTTGTGCTGACTTACCATCCCAAATTTGACAAGTTATCACACCTAATCCGCGAAAATTGGAAAGAAATCGAAAAACATCCTAAACTATCCAAAATCTTTCCCGAGCCACCTGTACTGGCTTTTCGTAGGCTCAATAGCCTTAAAGACTTGCTGGTGAGAGCTGATTTATCATCTAAAACAGGATCTTCGTCTGTGGGCTCTTGCAAGGGATGCGGAAACAAACGATGTCTAACTTGCAAACAAATACTGAATACCAAGACTTTTAACAGTTACTCCACTGGTACGGAATACAACATATTTTGCAATGTTAATTGCAAGACTACAAATGATGTGTATCTTCTACAGTGTAAATGTGGTAAACAGTATGTTGGCGAGTCAGAACAGCCATTTCACAAACGAATGAACGGCCATCGTAGCGACTATGAATGCAAGCCAGACCTTCCACTCAGTCGACATTTGAGATTTCTGGCCACACTAAGGCAGATCTCAATCGACTGACCATTACAATCATAGACAACAACACTGCTTGGTCTAGGGAGGATAGACTCACTCGGGAAAGATTTTGGATAAGAAAATTAAAAACTTTGGCACCAAATGGGATAAATGAAAAGGTGTAGTTCTAATTCGCGCAGTGCTTTTCATTTGGGTTATATTACATATTACTACACAGTCTCTGTTGCTATTTTTTTACCTTTGTCAACTCTAAAATTCTTGTATTATACCAGTTTAAATCGCAGGGTTCTATTCATTTGGGATGTACAAGTACGCAGTCACGTTCAATTACTCAACCTTTGTCAAAATTTATTATTATCTTTTTTGAATCATTATCAAACTGCTATTTATTTGGGATGTTTAAATACGCAGCCTCTGTTGTAATTACTTTACCGTTGTCAAATTTGAAATATTATACCAGCTTAGATCGGTCAGTGCTGTTCATTGGGAATGTATTTCCACGCAGTCGTTGTTGTAACATCTTAACTGTCGTCACCTTTGAAATTTTAGAATTGTACCAGTTCATATCGCACATTACTATTTTTATTTGAAGCATATCTATGCAGTATCTGTTATAAATAGCTATATAACCTACGTCATTTTACAAGTGTTTTTGTGTTCGGTTTTAATTGTTTTAATTGTATAAATTTCAAGATAGTTATAGTTAAATCAGAATAGATTGATATGATTCAGTTTACATCATAATCATACTGATGAAAGATATCTGTTATCCGAAATATTTATAGATAATTACATTTAATGTTTTCATTTTTTAATATTGGTGTTGTTTTGTACACTTTTTAGGCGTTTATATAATTTATTTATTGTGTACATGTATCGTTACTCGTAACGATCCAGCGCCCTCGTAAGAAAGATCGTTGACTAATATCTAGACGTATATATATACATATGGGAAATTGCAACAAATAAAAGACAGAAGAAAATATTTTATTACACGTGTAACATATAGTATGGAGACTTCGTTAACAGGCATACATAATATTTGATAGAGGTCTCATGCATATTCTTGCTGCTGTATGAAAATGTAATTCGGTAATGAACTACTTCTACCGTATATTACAGTTGAGCGTAAACATACCTATAAAGTCTTCTCCACAATACAATATATATAACGATACAAACAAAATGTGAACTGCATTATATAATATTATAAACAACATAAATATTACTAAACTATACAGAGATTATGATGATGATGATAATGATGGTGATGTTCGTTTTACCTATGTTGATATTATACTACGAGGAATCTTTTTGATCTCTTTATAAGACTGTTTAACACTTTGTACATTTTGATCATAAGAAAGAGTTTCTTTTCCCAAAACCAATGCAAATTGGTAATCAAAATGAAATGGGAACAAACGAACACTGTCATTTGTAAGCTTCAACTTCCGTATTGTTTTGAAATAATTTAAATGTTCAAATATGCAATAATGCTTTGATAAGAAGCTGACGAAATTGTTTATAAATAAATTCGTTTTAAAATCTATACGTCGCCATGATATTCCATTTTTAATAGCCGAAATGCAAATGACGATTTTAAAGACCCGTACATACGACCTGTAGCTTTAAAAAATCAGTAAAATAAACTGGGAGTTTTCTTGTAGTAGATCTCTTGATAAATGTTATAAAACCATTAAATATTACGCAGAACGTGTTTAAATGTCACCAATAAGGACTTTATACATTTATTTTATTTACATACTTTATACAAAATAATACATAACTACGGACAAAGGGGAATAAATCAATGATTATTCCAATCATCTGATCTCGCTCTAATAGTCAACTACACGCATTTAAAGTCTCATTATGCCATGCTTTAGAGTAAAATAAATTAGCACAAGTCATGTACTAAAAGCTATTAATTAGTAAAGCCTATCTCAATGATATCGTTCTGAAATATTTATGGAAATGTAATACTACGCGGTTTCTAGCAAAATTACATAATTACAAACACTATTGAATATATGTAGTTACAATTTCAAATAGGCAAGACAACAATAAAATCTATGAACATACAACACATTCATTACCATAGATATACGTGGTAAAAAAATTCCTGCATGGAACCATCAGTAGTAACTGAATGAAAGGTACCAGTTTACTATCTACATCATAACCTGAATAAAATAAATATTACATGCATAAGTCTACTGATTTAGACATTACTTTTACATAAATCTAAACACAAAGTATTCAATGAAATGTCTACTAGTTTCAAAGCTCTTATTAATCTTATATACTATTTCATATGAGTCGATGTTGTCACCTGGAAACAAATAATTTTTTTTTAATTTAATGCTGCGTTCACACGTAATTCGAATTCGATTTTCGAATTTTTTTAATTCGCATTTGAAACGTTTTACGTCCAAACGTAAATGTTAATACGAATATTGCAATGCGCGTCAAATTCGCTTTTAATAATACTGTCCGAACGACGTTAACTTTTCATTCGCATTATCAATTAATTAATTCGAATTCGAATTCGAATTACATTTTAGAAAGTGTCAAGATTTCAAGATTTCAAGATTTATTAGGAAAACACTCAGACACATTTACAATGTGTTACAAGAGATCATTATTGATAACATATATACATTAAATATGACAGAAATGAACATGTGATTAACAAAATAATACAAACAAAATTTAAAGAAGAGAAGACAGTTTTCTGATAAACACTGACAATTTCTTTAGTTATATAATTCAATATTGCGAAGTGACAAAACACCTTCCATTTTTACAGTGTTTGGGTTATTTCTATAATATTGTGGTAAATATCTGTAACAGCTTGTTTCTCAATTCTACTGCATCTCTGCATTTTTACAAATAAATAATACATGATATTCATCACCAATATCCTCTTTGCACACCACAGTTATCTCGAATTAAAGCGAATTAACTTATTCGCATTAACAAAACGCATTTCTAATGCGAATTGGATAATGGGAATTAGCCAATTCGAATTCGATTCGAATTAAATAAAAAAGAAGAGTGTGTGAATGCGATTAGCGAATTCAATTCTCATTAGATTCGAATTCAATTCGAATTAAATGTACGTGTGAACGAGGCATTAGATACTTGAGGAGAATAACTCTTTAACTGTAAAGTCAAAGCCATCAAAATCAAACGTCGTAAGAGATAGAAAAAGTGTTGGGTGCTCGCAATCATTTTCAACCTCGTCACATTGTTTTAAGTCCGGAGCTTGTAGTTCTCTTAGTTGTCGTTGGTTGCTGTCTCTCCTACTGTATATTTGTTACTTTTATTATTTTGAAGATAAATCAGACCGTTGTTTTTGTTTTTTTGTTTTTTTTTAATTGTGCACGTTTTAAAAGTCAAGTTGGGGCCTTTTATAGTTTAAAGTACTACATTGTATGTTTTATTTGTTTTGCTCATTGTTGAAGGTTCTACGGGGGCCTTTTATAGCTTACTATTCGGCATATGATTACATGTTAAAGGCCATACGATGGATGTCAAATACGCGCTTTCATCTACGTTATTCAGATTTTGTTTGATAGTTGGCAGTCATACCACATCTTCTTATCTTTATATTCACCTGTTGTTTAGATTGATGACATTCTATTCAAACATAAAAAGATTTGGTTAACTGGATCTTACATTATCATCTGGTAACCAACGAATGTAACTGTTCAAAGTAAAAAAAGAGCGTAATACTTGAACAGTAAAAGAGAGGCGGAAGATAGAATAAAGTGATCCTCATACGCATATGTCGATGACAAACTGACAACGTCATGATAAAAAAAAACGAAAGAAAAACGACGGAAGTATATATAAAACAAAACACAACATAGAAAACTAAAAAGACTGAGCAACACAAACCCCACAAAAACCAGTGGTGATCTCGGGTGCTCCGGAAGGGTTAGCAGATCCTGCTCCGCATATGTCAGTAAATATCGAACATGATCTGCATTTTACTGTTCATGACATTGTTTTCAAGTTAAAAAGATTTGGCTAAGTGGGATTGTAATTTTCATCAGGAAACCAAAGAAAACTCAACTTCATGTATACAAGTAAGTAAGGGGTATACCTCTTGAACATACATGTCAAAGCCATTATATTCTAATTTTATCTGTTTTGTTCAAGTTTCAAAAGATGTGATCAAGCGGGTCTTTAAGTATCATCCGGTAACTAGACTTAAAGTCATACGTTCAGTTGTCTGTCCAAATTAAAGAAGCTTGTCATTGCTTGCTTTATACCATAAATTTATATGCTTTTGTTGTTTGAAGAGTTGTGTGTTACCAACAGATCTTTGATTGTTTTCGTTTAATGTATGCTCTACCAGCGCGTGGATTGTTTAGCGTGACATATTACAGAGATACCTGGATATTCTTGGAATGCATGTTGGCATCCAGATATTTTCTGGTAATTTGTGTCGTTGGTTTGCTGTATCAATGACGTATGCCCTACATCATTGGTCCTTTTATTCATATGAATAAAGCAATATGCATGTAATAAACGAAAAATAAATTAATTTAATGACATGCAGTTGAGATACGTTCTAACCTCTCTTTAGAACTTCAGAATAATCTGTCATAGAACAGTTCCCGATCAATCTAAAAAGGTTTTACCTAGGAACTGTTTTAGGTTAGAACTGTCAGAATTAGTTTTAGGTCAGAACTGTCAGAATTTGTTTAAGGTTAGAACTATCAGAATCCGTGCAAGGTTAGAACTGTCAAAATTCGTTCTAAGTAAGAACTGTCAAAATTCGTTCTAAGTAAGAACTGTCAGAATTTGTTTTAAGTAAGAGATGTCAGAATTTGATATAGGTTAGAACTGTCAGCATTTGTTCTAGACTAGAACTGTCAAAATTTGTTCTATGTTAGAACTGTCCAAATTTGTTTTAGGTTAGAACTGTCAGAATTTATTTAATGTAAGAACTGTTAGAATTTGTTTTTGGTTAGAACTGTCAGCATTTGTTTTTGGTTAGAACTGTCAGAATTTGTTTCAGGTTAGAACTGTCAGCATTTGTTTTTGATAGAACTGTCAGCATTTGTTTCAGGTTAGAACTGTCGGAATTGTTTTTGGTTAGAATTGTCAGATTATGTTCTAGGTTAGAACTGTTCAAATTTATTTTAAGTTAGATCTGTCAGCATTTGTTTTTGGTTAGAGCTGTCAGAATTTGTTTCAGGTTAGAACTGTCAGCATTTGTTTTTGGTTAGAACTGTCAGAATTTGTTTTAGGTTAGAACTGTCAGCATATTTTTTTTCGTTAGAACTGTCAGAATTTGTTTTTGGTTTGGTTAGAACTGTCAGCATTTGTTTCAGGTTAGAACTGTCAGAATTTGTTTTAGGTTAGAACTGTCAGAATTTGTTTCAGGTTAGAACTGTCAGCATTTGTTTATGGTTAGAACTGTCAGAATTTGTTTCAGGTTAGAACTGTCAGCATTTGTTTTTGGTTAGAACTGTCAGAATTTGTTTCAGGTTAGAACTGTCAGCATTTGTTTTTAGTTAAAACTGTCAGAATTTGTTTCAGGTTAGAACTGTCAGAATTTGTTTCATGTTAGAACTGTCAGCATTTGTTTTTGGTTAGAACTGTCAGAATTTGTTTCAGGTTAGAACTGTCAGCATTTGTTCTAGGTTAGGACTGCCAGCATTTGTTTTTGGTTAAAACTGTCAGAACCCGTGCTAAGTTAGAACTGCCAGAATTCGTATTAAGTAAGAACTGTCAGAACCAGTCTTAATGCAGATATTTATTACAGTCTTGAATGGATTATTTTTTGGGGGGGAGAGTTTTCATACCTGAGTTTACCTGACACTATACAATCTTATGCCACAGTAATGATACATACGTGGTTTAGTATACTAGTCAACAAAAGAAACGATACAAGGCAATGTATTTCCCATATAAAATGAAATTGGATACACTGTACCAAGGTAAATAAGTGCTCAATTGGTCTTATATTTACAGAGTGTTATTTTCTTATCAAAACCATTGATTTAAGGCAAATACGCGAAATTTTTTTTTTTTATTTTTTGTTATTTCAAAAATCGTATTATCACCCAAAAATTCAAAAATCGAAATTACAACTTAAAACTTTAAACTTAAACATGATCATTCTGCTTAAAATCTTAAATGCCTTTGCAGATATTTGAATACTTAATTCTCATCTTCGAAATTAAGTGCCTTTTTGTCATCATTTTCCGCAAAATAAAATTGACCCCTGTGATCAAATCACACGGTATTTTCTCACTTTCCAATTTGGTCAGATTGTTTCAAGCATATGCATTTGCTTTGCAAATGAATGTTTTTCATTGGATAATTTAACATATTTTCCTATTTATTATATTTTATGATAAATTGGAGTTCAAACTTGTGTAGGGGCCTCGGTGGCCGAGTGGTCTAAGTAGTTACTACTGTAATTACTAGCCAGTCAACACTGAGGTTGTGAGTTCGAACCCCGCTCGTGAGGGTGCACTCGACTCCAATCTTAATTGACTAGGATTGTCAGTTTTCCTATCGAAGGTCGGTGGTTTTCTCCGGGCACTCCGGCTTCCTCCACCAATAAAAACTGGCCGCCACGACATAGCCCAAAAGCGGTGCTTAAAAGTGGCGCTAAAACACCAAAAATCAATCAATCAATCAAACTTGTGTATCGTTTCTTTAGTTGGCTAGTATATTATAATTATATGTGCAAGTATTATGTAAATGTTACCACATTCTTATACTTCACAAACCTAGACATAATAGGAAAATAATTTAACCATTTAACAACTGAACAACACTGAATAATTAATCATGAGATGTAACACCAAAAATCAAATCAAATCAATCGAAACCTATGTGAAAACACTATGTCGATTTCGTTGTGTTGAAATTGAAATTGAAATAAAAACCAACAGAACCGTTACTCCTATTCTAATGCATAACAAAAAGAATTAATGCATAAGAGCTTAAAAGATGTATAAAATCAAAATGAAATAAAATTCCGCGAAATTTCATGAATGATCTCGGCGCATTAACGTTATGTCATAGGGGGAAATCGCCTAATTGCGGACAGCGCCGATATGCGGACGGAAAACGAATATCTCACTTTTCAATAAAATTATGGAAAATTGAAATAAAATAGATATAAGAAATAAGGTGTTTTGTTTACTATTGAATCTCTATTTTGTTGCAGTAAGGTTATCATGTCTATTGCCTACGATTTACTTTTGTGTCATGTGATTGAAATTGCATGCTATAAATAGCTTATGTCAACAAGTTTGAAAACCGGGAAATTTTGAAAAAGGTCCAAAGTCAGCGTGTCACATTCAATACACAGTTGTTCATGTAAAAATGGCAATTTATGTGTTGAAAAGCAATAGGCATTGCGTATTTTATGCAAGGAAACATTTCTTTCAATTATATTTACTGATTTGTCTAAATTTTGATTACAAAATTGGAATAAGCAAGTGTCCGCATTTTCACCACCGAAAATAGTATGATAGCCGAAATGCGGACACAAAATATTTCGAACAACTAACACGTGCAGTGGTGCATATGTCAATACCATGATGACGGAAATAAACAAAACTCTCTTATAATCTAGCATTATTAGTTTCAATCCGATACATTTATATCAATAAAGTGTTGATTTGGGTTTATTTGTTTTGCTTTTATTTTGCATATTACGAACATAATGCAATTACAAGTCTGATTTCCACTCCAATTTGCAACTTGCACACATCTTCAATAGGTCAAAAACTGAAAACGTCATCCCCTGGATGGCAAGCCAATTCATTTCTCTTTCTTCGCAGAATGTCTACATGTTTAGGACTTTTTGCAAAAGCAAGAATGGAATAAAATAAAATGTACAGAATCAATCGCCCGAATGAAATTGCAACAATGTCTCGTAGACGAGTGGCTATTTGACAATGATGTTATTGGCTGTTTATTTGGCTATTTGACAATGATGTTATTGGCTATTTATTTGGCTATTTGACAATGATGTTATTGGCTATTTATTTGGCCATTTGACAATGATCTTATTGGCTATTTATTTATTAAATTTTACGTTTATCAAAACATGAATATGTATCAAACACTACTGAGGGGGAAAAGGGGGGGGGGGGGGGGCACTACTATGCGAAATTATTGAAAGTGATAAGGAAAATGAATTCAGCAACATTGTGTTTATTGCTAGAAAATCAAGTATAGGAGGTAAAGAGTTGGACATTCTTACTGCGGAAGAGGAAGATGAACTTATTGATATCACGAATATTCCTTTGAAAGAAATGTTTTTATAAAACATTTTAAAACATGATAGAAATAATGTAACCAATACATTGGTTTTAAAGACCTCTTTAGACTTTTTTGAGCCTACAGTAACGACATTGTGCATCCAGTCCTCTGTCTGTCTGGTTGTCCATCCGTCTGTGACAAATCGAAAAACAAACGACGCCCCTCATGGAGAGGTACCAGTAATCGCATAATCACCAAATTTTTGCCAACATAATCACATAACCATTAAATATTTGCTTTGGTAATCAAAAACTTCTTTTCTTTAGTTATCAAATAATCATAAACTAAAAGCTTTGTAATCATATAACAAATTCAAATGTAAACTATTTAATAACTAAAAAGATTTTAATAAGCTCTTCCTCGTCCTCATCCTTCTCCCCGGGTGAAACTGTATCACCTGCATCTTCCATATTTGGTTCGGTAATTTTCTCATGTGAACGACGTATGTCTCACTTTTTTTTTTACCTGCATGGACGAATGAATGTTATTGTAATTAATCATCTTTTGCACCTATTGTTAACCTGTTGTGTTTTAGACATTTCATCTTAGACACAGAACTCGGTATGCATGTTCTGAACACGCTGGTATCTATTCGCCAGTCGGATAAAATCCCATGCCATTATTGGTCGGAGAACGGGCATTATATAGAAAAAAATATATATGTGGCGAAATGCAACGAATAGCATATCATCATGCGTGACCTGATAATCTCCAGGACTACGTCTTTATTATGTCCTGTCGACTTTTGGCGGATGCCCTATTATAGTAATCACTCTGCCCGTCTATTCATCCGTCCGTTTACACTTTCTATGTCGTAGGATAACTCAAATCAACTCCACAGATTTTAAAAGAAATTTTAGCACAACATTTAGTAACATTAGGGGAAGCTCCCTTTCATTTTTTTTTAACTTTTCATTTTCAAGATATTGGACTTAGGCCAGCAAGACCCTTCATTGAGGAGTGACATGGGTCAGTATTCATAAGAGAAAATAAAAGGATATGGAGTAAATGTACATGGGACAAAATCGCACACAATACATATAGAAAAAAATATGAAAATTATCAATGAACAAGGCTTTAATTCCTGTTCTTCATCTTGACAGTTGATGTAGGGTCTTCAACAATGAACGAATCATTCATATCCTACAAGGTCAAGACGGCCCCTAGCGTCGACTTAAGCTGTACTATTGATAAAAATAAACCAAAGTTCACCTTCTTGCTCCCTACCCGCCTCGGACTGCCAACTTGTGCGATGCTTGTGTACGACGGTTCTCCAGTCGAAAGCACCAGGGATACAAGAAAAGTGCAGTAATTTTGAAAGACATCGATCGCCGCTAAAATATGCTTTGAAGTTACACATGTCGGGGAGCGGTCAATGAATTACATAATTTATAATTACGGGCTAGGTTTTTCAACATATATTTGGAGGGGCCTCGGTGGCCGAGTGGTCTAAGTAGTTACTACTGTAATCACTAGCCAGTCAAAACTGAGGTTGTGAGTTCGAACCCCGCTCGTGGGGGTGCACCCGACTCCAATCTTAATTTACTAGGATTGTCAGTTTTCCTTTCTCCGGACACTCCGGCTTCCTCCACCAATTAAAACTGGCCGCCACGAAATAGCCCAAAAGCGTTGCTTAAAAATGGCGTTAAAACACCAAAAATCAATCAATCAATCAACATATATCTGTCATACATTGCCCAACAAAAGACCAATACATTAGAAACAACAGATGATAGACAATACATATAAAACTAAACATAATAACAGATGATAGACAATACATATAAAACTAAACATAATACTGACTTTTCCATAATTCCCTAAAATTTTTGGTGTCCATTTTTCCATAGTCCTAATTTATTTTTTGAACATTTCAATTTACAAAATTTGCATGTTCCCTCACACCTTGCGTTTTCCCATTTTTGATTTCACAATTCTTAAAAATGAAGTCTTTTTACCCATTCCATAAACTGTTTTCAGATGTTCATGGTGTTGGATGGGAAAAAAATCTCGCCTCAAGGCATCTTATGCTCTAGAGTGAGGGCTACGGATTTTTAAGTGATAAGGACATTAAAACACATTACAATGAATGCCATACGATTTGAAATTGAAAGTTATCACAACTATATCTCGTATATATGCATGCATGCATCTTGGAAGACAATATCCCGATGGAAGTTGTCAGTACAAAAAAGTTTCTGCATCTTATATCATTTAATAATTGGTGTGGTATAAGATATTTAATGAACTTCTTTAATCTTATTTTACTCACCTTTCCACATGTATTACCAGTTCATGCGAGAAAACCATTCTCAAACATGCTTTAAGATGTACTGAGAGGGTATTCTTGAGGGTTTATTCATGAGAGTTAATGTTATATATGCATAATACCTGCGTTTTGAATAGCAAGAACTGTTTAAAAATAAGTGTCCGCAATTTGACGACAAGGTGTCCGTATTTTAACTCCCCCTGTCCGCATTTTAACTCCCCCTGTCCGCATTTTAACTCCCCCTGTCCGCATTTACGCGACTCGGCATTTCCGCGGGTTTTAAGAGTTTGCAATCTACCAATCTAGAGAGGAGACCTGAAAACGCGGGAAATGGTCCATTTGATACCCCTCTATCCTCTCCTGTCAAATGCAACCACCTGTATGTCCGCAATTGGCCTCGACGGTATCCAAACTTCCGGATTTGAAAAAGTGTCCGCAATTAGGCGAATTTCCCCTAACATGACGTCATACGAATGAAAACTTTCAGATGAAGGTTTTCCGTTACGTATACAGTTGGAAAGCAGGTCACGGTTTGACCCCAAGTCTATCAGCAACAAAAAAAACTTATTGATTAAAATAATCTTGAATATACATAGTTTCAATTCGTCAAAACTTACACATCATCTCAAAGTCCTTCAATCTTCATTTTATCTTCAAACTTGAAGTTTGTATGACAATTGTCAAGTCTCCTGATCGAAAAATCTAAATATTTTCGAGGAAACTAAAAATGATGGGCTGAATTTAAATTTTATGAAGCATCTCATTAAAGCAAACACTCGATATGAATATCTAGGCAGTAGAGTTTTGGATACGCAAACGTCAAGTTATTTTCAACACGAAGCGGTGGGTTTTTTTTTTGCCGATTTGTGCAAGCGGTTATCTCCCCTTGATATAACCAGTCAAAAATAAAAACCTAGCAAAATGAATAAAAAGGAGTTTACTTTATGAAAATTAAGAAGAAAATAAATGAAATTCGATTTACAAGTATGCTATTATAATATCAAGAAGAGATACTTCCCTATTTTTCAGAGAAGGATTAGAGGAAAAAAATTAAAGACAAAAAAATGGTAAAAATTCAGAAACCTAGCTGAATTGATATAAATAAGCTCTGGCTGATGAAATTTACTTTGTAATTTTTATAATGGGATATGGGACCACTCTAAGTAGATTTTTTTTTAAATACTAATAACAATGTTTAATGCAATAAAACATACTTTACACAATTTTGATAATCTTTCTGAAATAAAAATAATAAATAATACTGATCATTTAAATTTTATATTCTATAAAACAGTGGTACCAAGAGTCAAAATTGTTTTTCAAAGTAAAAAAGCCTTTTAGCTCAACCTTATGTTTCTTTGTTGAACAGTACTGTACTGCCTAGAAAATATCCTACAGAAAAAGGATAAGTTTAACCAAAAATATTGACAGAAATTCTGTAAAAAATAATACTTAAGTGAGATAATTTTGAATTTTAAAATCATTATTATTGTAAAATTCAATTATTAGATTAGCTAGCTAAGCTAGAAGCCCTTGCCAAATTTCTCAGTGTATTTTATAGATAATGAAAGTAAACTTTTAAAGAAAAAAAAAACAAAATGGGGCTTTTTTTTTTCTATATTCACTCTTCAGGTTGGTAAACATATTTATAAACAAAGTATTGTATATTTTACCTTAATAATTGGATATTTGTATCACAAATGAAAGTTGGTGGGACAAATCTTGTGCCTTTTACTTAACATGCTTAATGATTGTAAAATTTGACAAGAATTTGCCATTTGAATAAATTCAATTTTGTAAGAAAACATATCTATGAAATTTGTTGTTTGATATGGCATGATATTGGTTGCAAAAATTTTATATTTTTCATTTAAATGCAATATTTCTTATTTAATTGGTATATTTCTTCATTTAAATGCAATATTTTTTTATTTGAATGGTATATTTTTTTCATTTAAATGCAAGATTTTTTATTCAGATGGTAGAATTTTTCATTCAGATGGTAGAATTTTTCATTCAAATGGTGTAATTTTTCATTCAAATGGTATAATTTTTCATTCAAATGGTATAATTTTCGTTCAAATGCAATATTTTTTATTCAATTGGTATTAAAAGTCATTTGAATGCAATATTTTTTATTCAATTGGTATATTAGCTTTTTTATTTATATGCAATAATTGCATTATGGGAAATTCTTTGACGTCATAAGGTCAAATTTGCAACAACGTTTGTGATTGGTCGGTTATTTTTTGGATTTCTCCCCTTCTTTCTAAACTTGAGTGACCAAGAATTAAAAAAAGCGTCACAATATCGCCCCTCGAACTAAATTTGGCGTTCGTGCGAGTTCGTGCACTGGCTGTTTATGCCAATAATGGCCAGGACGAGCAAAAAATGCGAGTGACAAGTAATAATAATTAATTTGACACACAACTTGTTCATGGATAGAAACAGATGCCTGCGTCCTTGGCAAAAACACCTCCAATGAAAACCTTTTCTGAAGAAACTCTCCTACATAGATATAAGAAGATGTGGTATGAGTGCCAATGAGACAACTCTCCATCCAAGTCAAAATTTATAAAAGTAAACCATTATCGGTCACAGTACGGTCTTCAACACAGAGCCTTGGCTCACACCGAACAGTAAGCTATAAAGGGCCCCAAAAAATTACTAGTGTAAAACCATTCAAACGGGAAAACCAACGGTCTAATCTATATAAAAAACGAGAAACGTTTTTTTACAGTCTACACATTGAAATAAAAAAAAATGCATAGCTAGCCCCCCTTCCCCTTCTAATTAGATATAAGAAGATGTGGTATGAGTGCCAATGAGACAACTCTCCATCCAAGTCAAAATTTATAAAAGTAAACCATTATAGGTCACAGTACGGTCTAGTCCAGATACATGTAATCATGACGTTCTTTAGTGCTATATCATTTTTTTACTTTTCTTGATCATCAGAGACGTTGCAGGAAGGTACACATGAAAAAAGAATAAAAAGCATCTAGGACGTTACAATTATTTGGACTAAGCCCCCTCTTTTTTACTACATGTAGAAAAAAAATCACCTAATTACGACAGCAGAACCAGAAACCCACAAGTAGAGACATAAACTCCGGAACTAATTCTTTAATAAAGACAATTCAGGATAAATTGGAACCAGTTCCTAACCCATGTTACAACAATTGTCCTATGACATAGGACTTCACTATATGAAGCGTGAACTTCATTTTTAATACTATCTATAATATGTGCTCTCATGTCTTATGCTGCAAATCATTTTACATTTAGGATTCGTTGCAGAGCTTTTTTTAACTGTTCTCGTCTCCGAATCCCTTAAATAGATTGTTTTCAAGCCCCACAGTAGTTCAATAATTACTATATGTCTTTGCATAAATAAGTATGCAGGGCATATTTCAAAACATATTTTATCTTCAGGACTTTTAAATGATTTACTTTTCAATACTGCATTGGGAAGGGGGTATACAAGTTTATTTTGTGACACATTATATAATATAATTAGGTATCCAACAAATTATATGATTGTACGTTTAGCTATTATCTAGACCCGTACAAAATGTATATAATTAGACACATTTAACAGGGGCGGATCCAAAACCTCGGTGTCTAGAGGGGGAGGGGAGTAGGTTCAAATTTAGATATTTGTATAGAGATGTATATATGGTATATATGCGAGTATTGGCAGTAATGGTTATGGTGTGTGTGTGAGAGAAGGGGTTTCAGATCAAAGATCGTTTCTATAATTCTATATCTTTTAGTTTTTACCATTTCACTCTATTCTTTATCCTTTGATCTCTATTATATTTGTCCTAAACATGCGTGACATATTTGCCACTGGACATAAGGCAACCAAAAGTCAATCAACGTATTTTGTATATTTCATCATTTCTTTATTATGTTATCTATAGGTTTGGTCCCGCCCCTTATCTATTTTTTTGCACATTAGGGACGACATCAAAAGTTCAGTGTAGGATAAAAAAAACTTAATTCATATAGTTTTTTTCACTGACCCCTACCCCTCCCCCCTCTTAACTTAATTTGGGAAAAATCGATTGACAATAAGGATATATTTAAAATCGATGTTAATTAAACAAAACTTGCAGCAATTTTGACCCCCCCCCCAAAAAAAAAAAAAAAAAAAACTATTTGAATTAAGTCTTTTATCTTTCATTGATTTTCTTATGTCGTCCCTTATCCTCTCTATGTAAACCCAATTCATGTCCTGATAAATGGTGACTCATGCATAGCATCATAGGTGGTTATTAAAACAAGAAACATATTCATATTATAATAATTAATGTATGCTAGGACTTATAGATAGATGTCATTAGTCCCAGGTCATGTAATAAAGTAGGTCTTATAAAAATACATTAGCATTTTAATTTTGATTATTATATATATGTTTATATATTTAATAGTGCCAATTTTTTGGAAAAAAGGGTAGGGGCAAGGCGTTTTTAAAACATATCAATGGGGCGCGTTTTTTTTTTTTGTTCTTCGGAAGTGAGCCAGAAGAAGTCCATTTCTGTTTTTTTTTTTGGCATTGGGAAGATCTTCTGGCTCTCTTCCACCTCTTCTTTTTTGATAGGTTGACGGTAGAGGCACATAACAAACATGGCGTCGTTTAGTCTAAATGAAATTAATAAATATATGAATGCAGATATATTAGAATGTGAGCTGTTTTATAAACGTGTTTATGGTATGACAGCCTTAGAAGGACATCCCTGTAGGACGATAAGCTGGATAAATATATAAGAACTACACGGACAATAACAGTTAAGGGACGATTATTTTATATTCTAGGGAAGGGATTTTGATTGATTGGTGTTTAACGCTACTTTCAACACTATTGGGCTATTCCGTGGTGGTCAGTTTAAATTTATAGATGAAGGATGGTGAAGGGAAGAGAGGGCATTATTATTCATTTCAATCTGTCGCTAATCATGCCTATTTTTCAGCTCTTACCAGGCAACCATATTCATATATGAAATCCTTCTGTCCCCCACCCCAACAAATAAATAAATATCAAATGGTTTTCCTCTTATTTAACATAAGTTTAAATTGATTGAATGTTTGTTGCTAATTTTAACGCCCAGTGAAAATTATTTCATGCTTGTTCAGGAAAACACGAGTGTAGAAGTCACGTATATAATATAAAAATGAAGAGATGGAATATGATTGCTAATAAGGCAACTATCCACCGGAGTTCAAATATGAAGTGGATGTAAGCAATTATAGATAAGATAAGATAAGATAAGATAAGAAAAAAATATTATTTATTATTAACAGCCTAATTATACATAACAAAACAATTCACAAAATATCAAATATGAGTCGAGACAGGTACCAACGACAACCACTAAACTACAGGCTCCATCCCTGGGACAGGCAAATAAAGAATATGGCAGGGTGGATATAAAAACGAAGATGTGGTATGATTGCAAATGAAACAACTCTCCACAAGAGATCAAATGACACAGAAATCCACAGCTATAAGTCACCGTACGGCCTTCGACAATAAGCAAAGCCTACACCGCATAGTCAGCTATAAAAGGCCCCGAAATCAAAAATGTAAAACAATTCAATCGAAAAAACTAACGGCCGAATTAATGTACAAAAAAATGAACGAAACACAAATATGTATAACAAAGCAACAAACGGCAACCACTGAATTACAGGCTCCTGACTTGGGGCAAGCACATACATACAGAATGTGGCGGGGTTAAACATGTTAGCGGGATCCCAATCCTCCCCCTAATCTGGGACAGCGGTGTAACAGTACAACAACATGTTTGTGAGCAACCCATCCCGAAGCTGGGACATTGGTGTAACAGTACAATAAAATTACAACCTACACAAATCAGCAAATTAACTCAAAAGATCGGTACGAGACACACACAAAAAATAACATTAAGACAATAGACACAAAGCACCGACATAAGAGTATTTGCAATTACTGGAAGTTTGCTCAAACCTAGTTAGGGGACAACCATTTGATATTCTGGGGGGGGGGGGGGGGGGGGGCAGGAGGATTTGTTTTGGATCGGTTATTTATTTTTGTAAACTAAGAGGACAGATTATTTATTTTCTGCACTGTTGAAGCAAGATTTTTCATTTTCATTAAAACAAGGGACTGATTATTCATTTTCATAACTATATTGATAATATTTGAAAACATACAATTTTTATTATAAATAATACATGTACAGTCAACTGGAGTCAAGTCATTAATGTACCATTTAATCAGAATTAATCATCATCCTCTGCGGAAATGAATCTTCTGAATTCCAAACTGCATGTACATGTATTGCGTACATACACGGTATTAGAGTTGTGCTGTGACTAGCCTCTTTTAAAAGTATTGCCAAATATATTTACGCCGAGCGGAGCGAGGCAAAAAAATTTTGTAGGGTTTTGAAGCCGCTGAAGGCCCAAAGAAACTATAGAACAAATGATGCAAAATCGTGCTTTCTGGGCATTCCCAGACCCTTTCTTATTCTGAAAACGCAAGTTCTGTTTTAATAATTTTTTGACAATATTTTGGTCTCAAAGCAAAATGTATAGATTCAGCGTAAGACTTAAGTTTTTATGGACAACATCAAAAGACCAATATGAAGAATAAAGTAAAAATGTAATTCACATAGTTAAGTATGTGGCTGCTGTTTTTTTTTGTTTTTTTTTTGTTTTTTGTTGCTGTTTTCGGCATGCAGAATTTAAATCTTTTATACCTGTAAATTATATGGGTTTTTTTTCAAATTAAGTTAAGAGGGGGCTGATTATCAGTGATATAACTTTGTCAAGTAATTTTTAATAACACATTTCAATTACAACTTGATGTAGCTCTTAACTGGGATACAATTTAAAGTAGTTAAGTTGTAAAATTAGCTAAAAAGTCTTAAATAAAATAAAACTCATGATCAAGTTGAAAACAAAATTACTAAATCACAAAACAAAAGAAATGTAACACTAAGAGATTACAGAAGGGCAATCAATGAACAAAAGACAAATTTAAAGAAACATTGATCCTGAAAAAAACAGGTGCTACGTCCAAGGGAGAACAGAACTTGCTTCTTGCAAACACTCACTGTGAAAACAATTTGATATGAAGACAAGCTTTTGGTTTTAAAATTTCCTACATAAAGGCATTTGCCTCAATGTAGTTACAGCCCTGTAATAAAAGTGAGGTAAGTGTTCCTGAGCCAATATACCTCAAGTTAAATGAAACCCATTTTCAGACATTTCAAGTATATTTGAATAATATTTATACCTTTATTATTAAGAGATTTGGGAAGTGTTTCCCAAATTTTTTTTTTAAAAAAGATGAATTTTATGAAGAATCTGGTGCCACCTCATACTTTCGAATAGCATTTATAAAATGGCTTAAAGACCTGCCGAGTTATTCATTTTCAATACATTGTAAGTCAGGTTATTTATTTTCGAACTACCACAGGACAAACTATTTATTTTTGTGATTATCAAGGCTGAGTTATTTATTTTCAAAATCCTCCTGCCCGAACCTTAGATTTAGTTAGAGGGGCAATATTCTGACGCGTTTTTTAATTCTTGGTCACCCATGTTTAGAAAGAAAGGGGAGAAATCCAAACAATTTCCGACCAATCACAAACGTTGTTGCAAATTTGACCTTATGGCGTCAAAGAATTTCCCATAATGCAATTATTGCATATAAATAAAAAACTACTATACCAATTGAATAAAAAATATTGCATTCAAATGACATTTTATACCAATTGAATAAAAACTATTGCATTTGAATGAAAATTATACCATTTGAATGAAAAATTATACCATTTGAATGAAAAATTATACCATCTGAATAAAAAATCTTGCATTTAAATGAAAAAATATAGCATTCAAATAAAAAAATATTGCATTTAAATGAAGAAATATACCAATTAAATAAGTTTGACTTGATTAACTAGTTTTTGCACTAATCACTGTAGCTTATTTAGTAAAGAGATAATCAAATAAGAGCAAATAAGCAAGGTTTTTAACTTATAAGTATAATTAACTGACCTTCAATTCCTTTTCATATGTTTTTCCTCCAGAAATTTTCTATGCATTTTTTTTGTGTTTTTGTCCATCCATACTGTAGGCTATTTGTATATACAAATCCTTGGCTATCATTAATTTTTCAGATTTGTTTCCTGTATGAATGAAATATTCTAAGACGAACAGTTTCAAATGCAACAAGAAATGATTGTAACAGGATGCTGTTACGAAGTCTCCCAAACAAAGCTCCCATAATTCGTAATTCCCAGGGTCGCCTGACATTGGACAAAGTCCAGTGAAAATAGGTTTGGTCCAGTAAAGTTATATGCATTAGTGATGCCTGGGGACTAACCCTTTATATCATTCAAATCATCTTGGCATGACAAACCAGAATATATATGGTTTAGGGGTGGGGATCTCGACCATTTACAAGATACTAGAACATTGGGGGTGGGGGGAACCCCTGGGGACTGACCCTATACGTCATTCAAATGTTTGAGACATGACAAACAGGAATATATATGGTTTAGGGGTGGGGATCTCGACCATTTACAAGATATTAGAACATTGGGGGTGGGGGGAACCCCTGGGGACTGACCGTATACGTCATTCAAATGTTGGAGACATGACGAACAGGAATATATGTGGTTTGGGGTCGGGATCTCGACCATTTACAAGATATTAGAACTTTCTCAAATGGCAGGGGGTCGGGATGACCCCTGGGGACTAACCCTGTATATCATTCAAACCATCTTTGCATGAAAAACCAGAATATATATGGTTTAGGGGTGGGGATCTTGACCACTTACAAGATATTAGAACTTTCTTAAAATGGCAGGGGGTGGGGGTGACTCCTGGGGACTAACCCTGTATTTTATTTGATGTGCTTTATTATGACAAACCAGAATATATATGGTTTAGGGGTGGGGATCTCGACCATTTACAAGATATTAGAAATTTCTCAAATGGCAGGGGGTCGGGATGACCCCTGGGGACTAACCCTGTATATCATTCAAACCATCTTAGCATGACAAACCAGAATATATATGGTTTAGGGGTGGGGATCTTGACCACTTACAAGATATTAGAACTTTCTTAAAAGGCATGGGGTGGGGGTGACCCCTGGGGGCTAACCTTGTATTTCATTTCAAGTGTTTTATCATGACAAACCAGAATAAATATGGTTTAGGGGTGGGGATATCGACCATTTACAAGATATTAGAACTTTCTCAAATGGCAGGGGGTCGGGATGACCCCTGTGGACTAACCCTGTATATCATTCAAACCATCTTAGCATGACAAACCAGAATATATATGGTTTAGGGGGTGGGGATCTTGACCACTTACAAGGTATTAGAACTTTCTCAAATGGCAGGGGGTGGGGTGACCCCTGGGGACTAACCCTGTATAACATTCAAACCATCTTAGCATGACAAACCAGAATATATATGGTTTAGGGGTGGGGATCTTGACCACTTACAAGATATTAAAACTTTCTTAAATGGCATGGGGTGGGGGTGACCCCTGGGGACTAACCCTGTATTTCATTTGATTTGTTTTATCATGACAAACCAGAATATATGTGGTTTAGGGGTGGGGATCTCGACCATTTACAAGATATTAGAACTTTCTCAAATGGCAGGGAGTAGGAATGACCCCTGGGGACTAACCCTGTATATCATTCAAACCATCTTAGCATGACAAACCAGAATATATATGGTTTAGGGGTGGGGATCTTGACCACTCACAAGGTATTAGAACTTTCTTAAATGGCAGGGGGTGGGGGTGACCCCTTGGGACTAACCCTGTATATCATTCAAACCATCTTAGCATGACAAACCAGAATATATATGGTTTAGGGGTGGGGATCTTGACCACTTACAAGATATTAGAACTTTCTTAGATGGCAGGGGGTAGGAATGACCCCTGGGGACTAACCCTGTATATCATTCAAACCATCTTAGCATGACAAACCAGAACATATATGGTTTAGGGGTGGGGATCTTGACCACTTACAAGATATTAGAACTTTCTTAGAAGGCAGGGGATGGGGGTGACCCCTGGGGACTAACCCTGTATTTCATTTAATGGGCTTTATCATTTAGAACATTTTCAATTAAAAAGATTGTGTCTATCACAAACGGTTTTCAATTTATAATCATTTGAAAATTTAAAAAAATAAAATCCCATAGGGTAATTAATTTCTATAGTTAAACCCTCTTTTCTTTTTGCCCCTCAAAGTACCCCTTTATAAACCCCATTGCACAAACAAAACCCTGATTGCACCACTAGACATGTTAGTCTAACATATTGTGAAACCCTAAGTTAATCTGACAAGCAGTTTTGGAGAACAGGTGCGGACAAGTTCAAATTTAAAAGCGGCAGAAGAGGAAGAGGAAGAGGAAGAGGAAGAAGAATAATAATAATAATAAGAACTGAGCAAAAACAATAAGTCTTCCCAAACTTCGTTTGGGAGACTTAATAAAGATGATCTTTGTTTTACTTTTCCATTGTGTACATTTTCACTATGCACATGACCCTGACACATATTTTGTTAACGTTATATGACGTATGTTGAAAAAAGAAAACAATGTCACCGTCAATTTGACTGTGTAGGGGATCAAGAAAGGTTTTCAATGAGTTACTTTGAAATGGAGGTATCGTATGGAATTGTGAAAATAACAACTTTTAAGGTGGCTGGGGCGTCTTTATTAAAATTGATAGAATTTTTTTGATAATTTGTCAAAATTGTCAGATTTTGTATATATTATACATGGAAAATCAAATTTTGTGTGAAAAAAAGAAAACTACTTGATAGAACTTTAAGATAAAATGTGAGAAGATAGCTCTTATACATGTAACATGCTTACAGATAAGAAAAAGAAAAAATGGGGTCACCGAACTTGTTTTCTTGCTACATATCAAAATAGGTAAATTCACAACACTTTCTATTATAAAAATTACTTTATCTGAGTTATCTCCCCTTATTTGGTGAAGATGAAAAAAATCTTATCAAACACACATAAGGTGTTTTTGAAAAAGTACAGCCGTAATTATGATAAAACACACGATTTTCTATATTTACATTAAAGGTCTTTGACATAAATTACATACTATTCTCAAAATTTGCACATTTCATCAAATATCTAGACCAACGTTATCTGCTACTTCAAAATCCAAGATGGAGGCAGACACCCGAGCCACCTTGAATACAATTTCATTCATATCGCTAATTAAATCAGTATTTTAGAGTACTTTGAAAACAGGTACAATGAAAAGAAGTTGAACGGTCGGTGTAACACTTATCAATTCAAAATTTCAAAAAGTTTTGAAATTTTAGATTTTTGGAATTTTGATCAAAGTTTTAAAATATCAAAATTCCAAATTTTTTTTAAAGTTTTGAAATTTTGAAATTTTCACCAAATAAGAAAAAATTTAAAATTCTAAATATCGTTTTTAAATTTGATAGTTTAGATATTTGATCAAACTTTAAATGTACTAAACTTAACGTGCAGTTTTGATTATATCGCTTTTTGAAAGTTTGATTTTTTAAATTTTTGATTAACATATCAAAAAAAGAAAAGGGGCGAAAAGAGGGATACCTGTAAACACGGCTCTGATTATGATCATTCTTAGTTGGGTATAAAAAGCACGAAGTATATCAAATAAGTTTTAATTACAAACTAAATAATTAAAAGAAGAATTCGGATTTTTATAAATCATATTAGACATCACAGTATCATGAAATTTTTAATGTTGTGCATCTATTAAAAAAAATTTTTAAATCTATTTAAACCGGCATCAAACAAGTTGATTTACTTTTTTTTTAAATCTCTAATATTTGGTGTCCCCAGCGCCCAACATTTGGGAGTAACAGTGAAAACTGACCAACTCGCAGTAAGCCATATAGTATTATTCGACTTTTGAGCGTTCCTGATGAAGGTAGATCCAGAAAAAGCGCTTCGGTCGCATGCAATTTTTAAAGTTTTGTTCTCATTTTTTATCGATTGCATGACGATAATATATTGCCTTTTATGATTGATTTCAGTTCCAATAAATATAAGAAGATGTGGTATGAGTGCCAATGAGACAACTCTCTATCCAAGTCACAATTTATAAAAGTAAACCATTATAGGTCAAAGTATGGTCTTCAACATGGAGTCTTGGCTCACACCGAACAGCAAGCTATAAAGGCCCCATAAAATTAATAGTGTTAAACCATTCAAACGGGAAAAGCAACTGTCTAATCTATATAAAAAAAGAAAAACGAGAAAAACTTATCTGAAACAATAGTGTAACATCACAACATAGAAATACACAAGTATTGATACAGAAGGAATACTGAATTTATGGTGTCGCAATGAACGTTGTGATAGGCGTGCTTCAGCTAGCCCCTAGCCAAAAATGTGTACTAGTTCAGTGATAATGGACGTCATACTAAACTCCGAAATATAACAATGAACTTAAATTAAAATCGTACAAGACTAAAAAGGCCAGAGGCCCATGAATTGGGACAGGCGCACAAATGGGCGGGGTTAAACATGTTTTGTGAGATCTCAACCCTCCCTCTATAACTCTAGCCAATACGGCAGTTCCAGGATACGATTTTTAGTTGAATCTGTCATGTGACTTCCATCACCACGTGACAAATGTAGGCATCGTCACTTCCAACACATGTTGAGCAAACGGGTGAACAGTTTGATTTTATTCTGCACAAAATATTTGGGAAATTAAAATCTAATAAGATGATCACCCTCCCTCAGTCGTACGGGAATCAAGATTACGTACTTACGGAACATAAATTATTTCCATACTACCCTACAGAATGACGATTATGAAAGTGCTGGAAACTTTTAATAGAGCAGGGATACAGGCGCGCCTTCTATCTGGTAAATGACGTCATAAAGGCGTGTGAAATTGACGATCTTTTCCTGTGAAAGACATGATTCCAGAAATGACGTATGTAGAAAAAACAAACACACAGCAATACGCACAGTAAAACGCACTTTACAAGAAGTCCAAGTCCTACGTCAGAATAGGAAACAAAAGAAACTAATCAAAATGACAATGATATATAAATTAACAAAAAGTCAAATCACAAAAATACTGAACTCCGAGGAAAATTCAAAAAGGAGAGTCCCTAATCAAATGGCAAAATCAAAAGCTCAAACACATCAAACGAATGGATAACAACTGTCATATTCCTGACTTGGTACAGGTATTTTCTTATGTAGAAAATGGTGGATTGAACCTGGTTTTATAGCTAGTTAAACCTCTCACTTGTATGACAGTCGCATCAAATTCCATTATATTGACAACGATGCGTGAACAAAACAAACAGACACAATTGGTAAAAATGTCAAAAATAGGGGTACAGCAATCAACATTGTGTTATCATCTTAATCACTATAAAAACAAACAAATGTAACGAAGAAGCACAAAAAGGCATACATCAAATTTAACATCCTCATTTTGCTTTTTTATTATACGATTTTATTCATCTATGTAAAATCCACCCATAAAGGATGGAAGGTTTTAAGTACTGGCGTAAAATCGCGCGTTTGAAATTCGCACAGGTAGACATAAAATAATTTTGTCGTTCAAAGTATGATGGGATACATAAGTACAGAGTCACGTAAAATGGATATCACAAAAACAGACTTAACAGTAAAAGTAATATTAATAAGTAAAATAATTTTGTGGTTCAAAGTATAACGGGATACATAAGTACAGAGTCACGTCAAAGGACTACTAGCAGTTACTTACATGCCAGCTTTAGACCTCAATTAAACTAATTGAAAGATTATGTCTTCATCATATGAATATCAAGCACAATCCCTTCCTGTTGTATTTATTGCTAATTTATTATCGTCCTGAACATACATGAAATATATGCCACTGGCAACCAACAATCGATCATTTAAAATAGTTCGTTTACATACAAATTACAAAGAAACTAAGGTTTCAACTGCCACGGGCAAAGTAGCCCTTAGATGGATTTTGATATGGCCAAACACCTTTTCAATTGTTTCGGTTCTTATATTTACTTGACTTTCAAATATTCAGTTGTACAGAATGTTTTTCCCTATCAAATTGAGGATCAAATATTTTTTTAGGAAAAAGACATACCCCCCTTTGAAGTTAGATTATCGTTCCCTGACTAGGCCCCCACCTTTTCAAATTCATTGATCCTCACCTGAAAAATGTACCATTATTGTGGGAGGTCAAATATAGTGTCACCTTAGTGACAATATTTATATTTCGGATTCCCAAATATATTACCATTTATCGCTGATACATTGTATAAACTTTTAAAGATTAATTTCAATTTTCACAATGCCGACACCTACAAATGAATAGATGAGCGCTTCGTGTACAGCGGCAACTATTACATAAGTATGCAGGCTGAAAATAATGTTAATGGTATACGTTTAATATATGATATGAATGTGTTCAGCTTTTACAAAACCAGAACGATGAGTTTGATGTTAACGTTTACTTTATTTGGCCTTTTTAATTTTCTTTGACTGTATTGGCCTTTTTAGCTTAATTTGATTCGAGTATCACTGATACGTCTTTTGTAGACGAAATGCGCGTCTGGCGCAAATACAAAGTTTACATCCTGGTATCTATCTATGGTGAGTTTATGTAGATACTTTATAACAGTATCCTGGATCCAAGCTACTGATATTTGGTCTTACTTTTAAATTCAGCGTAAAAAAGATATCAACAACCACTCACATTCGAGGCTAGCACAACGATCATTGAATTCATTTTTCCTACTGTAACAATACTTAGAACTAAAATCAATGATACAAGGCAATATATGATCGTCATGCAATCGATAAAAAATGAAAACAAAACGTCAAAAATGGCATACGTTCGAAGCGCTTTTCTGGATCTACCTTCAAAAAACTGAAATAGTTGATTAAAAGGTTAAAGATGATCGTTCAAAATGTACAAGCAATGATTTCATCTGCCGACATGATTGCAGAAAGTAAGAAGTCGTAGGGCAAAACAGAAAAAATTTGAAATCAAATTTGAGATAACACAACGTGTATTGAGCCATTTTATTGCTTAAAGTTCAATAGAAAATATATATACATACTCAACCTAACCATACTATTTGACCTACTGCGAGTTGGTCAGTTTTCTCTGTTACTCCTAAATGATGGGCGCTTGGTAAACCACATAGTTCTGAATTATTTATCTGAAACGCTATAAAGCTTATGTCAGAGATTTTGAAAACGTAAATCAACTTGTTTGATGATGGCTTAAATAGGTTAACATTTTTTTTTCAATAGATGTAAAACCTTGAAATTTTCAGGATACTGTTATCTCATGTGATGTCCAATTTGTTTAAAAAAAGAACTTCTTCTTTAGATTATTTATTTTGCACTTAAAAATGATTTGCTATATTTCGTGCTTTCTTTTCTAAGGTAAGAATCATCATAATCAGAGCCGTGCGTCTTGTTTTAAAATGAATTTTCTTCTTTTGAGAAATATTTATTTTGCTATCCAATATTTAACCGCTTTCTACTGTCTGCCTCTGGTTTCATTTTATACATTAACTTTTAAGTAACAGTAACTTTTCACTTCATTTTGTTTCGCTTCGTTCCGCTTTTATTTCGTTTCGCAGTTTACAGGTATACTTCGTGCTTTTTATTCCTAACTAAGAATGATCATAATCAGAGCCGTGTTTACAGGTACCCCTCTTTTCGCCCCTTTTCTATTTTTGATAACTTAATCAAACTTTCAAAAAGCGAAATAATCAAAACTGCACGTTAAGTTTAGTACTTTTAAAGTTTGATCAAATATCTAAACTATCAAATTTAAAAACGATATTTAGAATTTTTAATTTTTAATTATTTGGTGAAAATTTCAAAATTTCAAAACTTTTAAATAATTTGGAATTTTCATATTTTAAAACTTTGATCAAAATTCAAAAAATCTAAAATTTGAAAACTTTTTAAAACTTTGAATTGATAAGTGTTATACGGACTTGAACATTCACTGTTCTAAACTAGAAACGCAGCCAAAAAACAGCTACAAATTGACATGACTGGTGGTCACTAAAATTGTTGTACTAGAGTAAAAAATGATGGCTTCATAATTGTGTAGAAATATGAAATAGGTTACCCGGTTTCATTTAAGACTTTTACCGTTATTTTCCGTATTTGGATACGCAAACGTCAAGTTATTTAAATTCGATATTTTTGGCGAACAAAAAAAATGGCTGATATTTTTTAGAACGGACAGGAAAAGGAAATAGCAAATAAAAGTTATTTTGGACAATGTTTCTATGTCGTATTGAAACTATATTGCTCACAAAATCTACAAGCTTTAAAAATCAATTATAATAAAAGCATGACATGTTGAAAAAAGTACTTTAAAAGTAAATTTTTTAACCGATTGATTTCGCGGACTTTTTAACGTCACCGACGACTGTAGCGCCATCTAATTAATCCCCCGGCTATTGTTGCTGATAGAGCTTGACGACAACGGACGTTATCAAGAACTTGCTTTCCAACGGTATACGCTCTAAGTTCGGATAATACTGCATTAAAATGGAGTTTTGAGGTAGGTGTTGTTTCATTTTCTGTTCTATTGCATTATTCGCATTTCAGTAACTCAACATGGCGACTCGATCCTTAGTTACGACATTTCAACTCTGGATTTGACAGTAAATAGTAGCCAAAGAAAAAAAAATGTTGGGTTAAGAATTATGAGAATTGAACACATTTTTTCTAGTTGTTATTTAAGAAATAAATCATGTAAGACATATATTTATTTGAAATTTGTAGCTTTTATATTACAGGGGGTAAAATACACACGACAATCTTACCTTCGCTTCAGTTTTTAAATTACCGAATTTGTCCTATTAGAATCGAAATAATTCATGGAAGCCATAGATTTGTTGGACATTTACACATGGCATGGGCCTTGTGTAAATGTCCAACAAATATATGGCTTCCATGAATTATTTCTTAAGTATATTTAGTTAGAAAGAATATCGATAAAATGAAAAAGAATTAAAATTAATACATAAAAAACAAAGAAACAAATAAAGAAACAAAGAAACAAATAAAGAAACATAGAAACAACAAAATGAAATGTTAAAATATCTTAATAGATAAATACATGAATATATAAATAAATAAAAAAAACTTAAGAAAAAAAATAACGAAATAAAGAACTTTATCAATAAATAGGCTGTCCGAAACTGTTGTAGTGTAGTATTGTCCTAAACGGTGCTAGGGAAACATTGTTATGATAGAAACTCATTTAATGTGTCTAGAGAACTGCTTTAATACTATTCTAGAACAGTCCTCCTTGTGGTTCCTGGTAGATTTTAAGAGAGGTTAGAAATCATGCCAAATGTATAGGGGGCAATACACTATTTAGCTAGGCAAATTTTTACAGTGGTCGAAAGTAGTGCTAAAATAATTCATAGGTGCTAATACATTATTTGAGATATATGTCTCTCAATAAGCAAAGAAGGAGAAAAAAAAGTAGCGATCATTGCTTAAAGAACATAAAAATTGTGTTTCGACGTGGGACTTATCAAATTTTGAAGATTTGCTTGAAGATAAGTAATGTGGTCACGTTTTGGCGGCAATGTTTGAAACTGAATTATTTTTCTTATTTGGTAATAATGAATCGATACATAAAAGTTTTTTGTATTGTAAAGTACTAAATGTTATATACGATGATCATCATGGCAATACTGGGGAAAAATGATTTTTTTTTTTGTTAATTCTTATATTTAACATTTAACCATTAAGTTATGTGCTTTTTGTATGTTAATGTTTAATTTAGAGTTTTAATGATATCACATGACAAGAATGTTCTTGAATGATCAGCTCATTTTAGTATAACACTTTAATGAATTTACACGAACGGACTGAATAAATTACTGTAAACTTGTATCACATAGGTTTTATTTCTCACAAAGGAATTATTATTAAATAGGACACACTGATTAACAATGCAACTGAATGAAATTTAGTCTTTTTAGCATATATTGCAATCAACCGTTATAATCATTCTGTAAGTTGTGAATAAAGTTATTCAAAATGAATAAATTTATTAATCTATTCAGTATATTGTACACTGTTGCAGTTTTATGATGACTACTTTATAAATATTGTTTTTCATTTTAAGCATGTGACAATTATGTCGATATGATCATTTTATCTGTCGTTTGAAAAATCTTGTAGATTTCTGAATCCCAATACCCAATGTAAATAATGTGCGAATCCTGAAATACCATTTTTACTGTATCCGTTATGGATTTCTAATGTAGAATGATAAATAAAGAGACGACAAATTCATGAATTTTGAATAAAATAAGAAATAATATATAATATGCACTGTTTTTATAGATTCATGATATAGTGCGGATGGGTTTTCATTGCGCCTACAGCCATCCAGGTGTAAAATTGATACACAAATAGATAAATATTAAGAATAGTTCACGAACTGAGCGTGCGCGAGATTTTAAAGCAGCAGTTAAGTTTCATTTGCAGAAAAATGTACCTTTCAACATAATTATTAATGTTATATAACTTAAAACAGGTTTTGTCATTCAGGTTGTTGATATTAAATTAAATTCCACTATGCTGTTTTCGTTATGCGATTCATGTTTACTGTCGAAACATGATACTAGACTTTCATTTTCACTGTAGGGGCGATTTATTTCTATTGTATATGCGATGCATTTTAACAGAAGGAAATTAATTAATTTTCATCATATAAAGTCTTAATTCAAAATTTATGAAATCAGAAGGAGTGATTATATATGCATACTTTGTGAGTGAAAGTTTGAGGTAATACATTGTATATCAATAAATTCCGTATAAATAACATTTATTGCTAATATAGTCTATTTTCTCTAATAATTTGTCAGGATTTATATGTAGGATAAAGTTTATCCTTTCCTATGACACGCCATCATTGAATACATATATCTTGGACAGTTAAGCCAATCCAAGTCACCGAAAAAGCAATGTTTACTTAAAAAACTGACCTCAGAATTTCGGCACTGTACGATTCATTCTCTTTGTAGTTTGTTTGCTTTCTTTAGTACCGTTCGTTGTAAATTCTTGTACTATTCGTTGTGCGAAAGCCTATCAATATGGTAGAAATATGTATGAAACGGCGTGACAAATTTTCGAAGCTTTTTTAAGCGAGTACTAAAACTTTTCAAGGAAAATTTGCCATAAAAATACGTTGTATTCATGGATGTTCTACTCCAGTATATTTTCGGATATATGACACCCTTATAGAAAACTCACAAAAAATATTTGAATATGCATAATATGATCGTGTATCACCTTAAGACGATGTGACGCATATCACCTTGACCTTCGTGTGAGCTTGACCTTTGACCTCAATATAAAAAAACTGGATTTCTAAGAAACTGGATTGCCATCAAGCGCTCCCGATGAGTGGGCTTCTCTTGCTCCAGTAAGTTCTGATTCACGTCAAACAAATACAAAATTCAAGTTGTTTTAATCTTCAATATGAAATGTTAGAAATGTCAAATAGTTTTAGTATTTGCAAATGCTTGCAAACAAAAAATAAAAGATAGGTATTTCAATAGAAACAGCAACTTATGTTCTCGATGTTTTACTAACGAACGGTACAGAAAAAAACTATGACGAAAACACCCAACGAACGTACAGAAAAAAAAAGTCGACGAACGGTACACAACACACAACGTCCGGAATCAACCATACGTTGATTATATCCGTGTATATTCAAGTAAGCATCTACGACTAGCTTGCATTTCAAATTGTAAATATAATCAATATTAAAGTCATTAAAAGACTATTTTCAGTTGTTGCGTGTCGAATTATCATTTAAAACAACAATGAAAATTCATCGCACCTCCAAAAATTCCACATCAGAAATGATTGCATTTATAGTTAAAATGAATCGCATTCAGTAATTAATATTATGGATTCAGCTGCTTTAATAACACTTTTTTGGACTTTAATCCTGTTATAATACATTAAAATTTTTTTTAAGTTATATTCTAATGAAATTGTGTTAAAACATACATTCAAATCAATTATTTAGTATTTCAAAAAGTAAACAAACGCAGTTTTTTCCATCTTCCTTTATTCTACAATAGTAATACTCGCGTACGACAGTGAAAATAAACTAACTGGATTCGCACTTTATATACACTGATACCCTTAACATGTTGTGACATTTTACATTTGTAGTTAATCATGTTTTGATCGTACATGTATAAGAAATGTATGAGTCAAGCTAAGTGTATGTCATCATACAAGCTATACAGTTAATTAAGCTGGATTGCCTGTAAGAACTATAAAAAATATAAGTATACACTAGGGACGAGCAAATATCAGATGTTAACATTATATTCTAAGTGAAATGAATTTATGACGTTAAAGTGACAGGCTTTGGCTAGAACACCATGAGTGTATAAGAACATATACATACATAGTTTTTTTTGTATATTTGTAAACCCTTTTATTCTTTTACAATAACTGTCTTTTCACATTTCATGTAATATAACGGTTACAACAATTTCCTTCATGTTTCTCTACATTCCATCTTGGCATTCAAATTAAGTAGATGCAATTTTAAATAGATTTGGAGCTACGGAATTTATGTAGCAGAAAATTAAATAGCCCCCCCCCCCCCCCCCCCCCCCCAAAAAAAAAATAAAATAATAAAAAATAACACAAATATTGTTTCGGTATCGTTTATGAAGACAGAAAATCCGGTTGTTGAAACGTCTGCATTAAAGAGCTTTAATTTAATTTATTTTCCACATATCGTACTTGATTGGTATATCCTACTTTTGTGATTTGAAACACGTCACTTAAATTCAGTCTATATAATGTAAAATATCATACATTACCATTTACATATTGATTTTTGAAATATAGTTCATTTTATACTATTTCAAGGTAAACAAAAATACTATGATGACAACTGCTACATTAAATCCATTTTCGGTTTGTAAAATTATACTATGACGACCAAGACAGGAGACAAATACAATGTATACATACATAATGAAAAAATATATCAACGTGATTGTACATTGTACTTACGTCTGATATCTCTCAATAACACTTCCTTGCAACATGTCTGACAGCTATAAATAAATAAATATATAATCAATATCATATACTACTTCGTCACGCAAGGAATTGTATTTCCATCAATTCACCCACTAAAATTTAGAACATATGTAAAGTAGCCCTTTCCTGACAAAAAATAGTGCTTTTGATATCATTATTTACTTAAACTAACCAACAAATTTGCAGAAATGAAACTTTTGGCGAAAGAAAAATATGTGTAGACCGTTTGAGCCAAAATTTACTTGTCCATGATTTTGCATAAAAAATTGAGGACTAATATGCTCCATAGTACACTTGTTTAAGATATCCAAAAAACTAAGGGTTATTTGAGAAGAAGTTGACTTCTGAACGGTGGAGTTTCACTGCAAGATTTTAAACATTGCTGAAAATTGGCATATACTGAGAACGGTGACACATGTACTATTCAGGATTTATGAAAAAAGTATTTATTTCTTTCATTTAATCTGTACAATGCCACTACTATGCAATGCTAAGTAAGTCTTTTCTTGGACTAAAACTGTCGCCGAGGTACGCGGAGTCCGGCTGAATCACAGGGCTCAAAAGACACGACATCCGTAATCAGTGTGTTTTTTTATTAAGAAAATTCGGCCGACTGGCTCCCGATGGAAAACCATAGATTACTAGGTAAAATATTAAAAACGAGATTCCGATTGATGTTTTCTTAAGAACAATCAATTTGATTATCATTGGTCTCTTTAAGCATGTGAACTTTCGGAATTCAAGGGTTAGGGGAACCCCATTTTATAATCGAAGAAAAAGGGGGGATTTTTAACTTATTACGGATTGATAATTTTATGCACGGCTTCGAAATTTATTTTCACTTTTGTACACATTTGTTTCCTGCATTTTGCGTTGCAGAATATTTATTTTCACCTTGTCTTGTGCAAAGTTATATAATTAATCTTTTAAAGCCAATGAACCATGACTGAAGGCATAGTGCCAAAATATTTCAGTGGGTATAAGACTGTGTTAATACATCTGCATACTAAATATCACTGAATTATCATAAGTGGTTCCCCTTAACACTGTCCTAATCACAAACTTTAACATGTAAACTATGCAAAAATTAATAGATTATAACTGAGTGCGCATGACCAAGTAATCTTATCTCCATTGCAATAAGATGTGCATATGCTTATACAACTGCATACCAAATATTATTAGATTATCATAAGTAGTACCCCCTAAACACTGACGTGGCGGTGCTTTGTAATCTCTATGGATATATGATATGATGTGCCAAATACTTATACAACTACATACCAAATGTCTTTGACTTATCATAAATGGTCCACTTAACCTCGCCTAATCACAAACTTTATCATGTAAACTTTGCAACAGTTTTAAAGTCAATAGAACATGACTGAGGAGGAACACTGAAAACATAATTTGTCATTTTGACCAATTTAATTGGTCATTTTGACTGTCCTCTAGATGACAATGCACTTTAATCATTTTCACTATGCTCTTTGTCGTTTGACTAGATGGGTAGTCACATCTGACTGAGTAGGGTGGTAATTATGACTATGTTTGGAAGTCAAAATGACCATATGTTATACTCGTTATGACGAATTGGATTGTTCAATTGACTATGCACATTTGTCAGTTTGACAATTGAATGCAGTCCATATGACTTATTGAAATAGTCGAAAGTGACCATGTTGTTTAGTCAACATGATTACTGTGAATAGTCACGACTGTTAGACTGTTATTTTAATTTGTGTTGTGTTTTTTGTTCCACCAATTTACTTTGTGTGTGTTTCTATCCGTTTTGTACTTTTATGTTTCATTATTCTGTTATTCTACTTTTTGTTGTTTCTCTTCCATAAGATTGACAAATACATCTGGAATATAATATCATGAAAAATACCACAACAGCAAAACTAACATCGAAATCGTATAGGACAACAAAGTGCTCAATGTTCAAAACCTTCCTATATCTTCATGATTTTCATGTGTTACCATTACTCAGTGACATATATTAAAGTCTAAAAATCAAATAAAGAAAATATATTTATTATAAACTCATTGTTAATTTGAAGTGTTTATTTCAGATATTTTTTCGGTATCAACTGTGTCAGTGTAATAATCTCTCTGGTCAAAAATCTCTCAGCTGTGTTCATACAAATAGCAATGTCTTCATTTGCTGAAAAATATAATGATATCATTAAAGCTAAAATATAACAATAAACAAGTATATCAGTCATGTTAAGAGTTAAAAGAAAAAACAAATTTCAAATCTTTGATCTAGTGATTTTGTCACTCATTTTATACCATTATTTTGTAATGTAAGTTCCGGGATTTTGACAGCCACCCATCTTATACCACAAAATTGTAATGTAAGCACCAGGATCTTGACAGCCACCCATCTTATACCACAACATTGTAATGTAAGCACCGGGATCTTGACAGCCACCCATCTTATACCACAACATTGTGATATAAGCACCAGGATCTTGACAGCCACACATCTTATAACACAACATTGTAATGTAAGCACCAGGATCTTGACAGCCACCCATCTTATAACACAACATTGTAATGTAAGCACCAGGAGCTTGACAGCCACCCATCTTAATCCACACCATTGCAATGTAAGCACCAGGATCTTGACAGCCACCCATTTTATATCACAGCATTGTAATGTAAGCACCAGGATCTTGACAGCTACCCTGAGGGTTTTTTTTTTAATTCATTGTTGTGAATATCGATTGCAGTGTTTATTTTTAACAGTTTTTGATCAGGTGAAAAATAGATATCGCTAAATACTCTTTTCAATCAAAAATACGTTGTATGTGTATCAAAATTGATATCCCGTATACATATCTCCCTCTGTTTTGTATTGTCATTAATTTACGTCAACATGTGCCGATATATTACATTCATTACACTTCTTTTTCTCAAATTTAATTTTTGTAAGTTAGAATTAAAACAAATGTACATGATACTTACTTTAAACAATTGGTTTAATTGACAAAATAGCAGTTTCGTGCCTCCTGGTTTGTTTACATCTACACGATCTAGGGAACAAAGGGAACGCGAAAGAGTGCGCGTGAAAACCGATACTCTACACCACGTGGTGCTGTGACCACCTAACATAGTCAATTGACTATGCAGGTAGTCATAATGACTTGATGGGTAGTCATATATGCTGTTGACTACCTATCGGCTAATATTTGACTAACTGAATAGTCATAGTGACTAATTTAAATTTTCAGTGAAGGTCAAATAATCCCCATGAAAATGGGATGTGCCGATGCTGCTACAACTACATACCAAATATGTTTGATTCACCATTAGTGGTTCCCCTTCAACTGACCTAATCCCTAACCTGAAAAAATTGTTGAAGCTGCTGCCGCCACTGGAATCAGTCTCTCTTTTTGTCTATGTCAAAGCGAGACAAAAACTGTATTTAAAAAACTGTATATGTTTCTTGTCATGTTAATTTCTCGCTTATTATGAGTAATAAGATAACTCTTTTTGACATATCATGCATATGGCATCCTGGCAATGTCTACATGTCCGTCAGACAGGGTTTCCCTAACCTCGACCTCATTGCATGGATCAGTGATCAAGGTTCGGTTTTCGTGGTCAGGTCCGTATCCCAAATACTATAAAAAGCAGGTCGAATATTTGTGGTGTCGGGAGTTTTAGATCTGACAGGTTTCATGTGACATTGACCTGATTTTCGTGGTTCATTTGTCAATGTTAAGTTTTTGGGTGGTTACTCTATTTCACAGATACTATAAGTTATAAATCAACTATAGTTGGTGTATGAAATGATTGTAAGATGTTCAAGTCTGCCTGCAGGTTTCATATCAGCTTGACCTCATTTGTATGGTTTGTTTGTCATTTTTATGTTTTCATGGTTAAGTTCGTTTATCCGATACTATAAGCAATTAATAGGTTAACCAAGTTTGGTTTATGGTATGATTGCAAAGAATACATGTCTGCCACGGTCTGGCAGTTTTGTCTGTTTTTATGGTTAAGTCCGTTTCCAAGATAACAAAAGTAATAGATTAACTATAATAGGTGGTTTATGGAATGATGCAAGTTGAAAATGGCCGAGTTCGTTTGATTGTAACCTTAATTTCATAGTTCATTGGTTAAAGTTGATTTTTTCTGGTTCGGTCTGTTTCTCAGATACATGTACTATAAGTAAAATGCTAACTATGTGTGGTATATGGAATGATAGTAATGCCCGTTTGTCCGTCTGACAGGGGTCATCGGATGTTTACCTAATTTAAATTAATCATTTATTTCATCAGGTTAATACATGTACTATGTAATTCTTGTTGTGTAACCTTTTCTCAAAGACTTTAGCATAAATGTAGTCATAATCAGTTAAGCAAGCGAGACAATTCGTCGTGCACTCTTGTTTAAAAACATATAAAACATATCATTTTTCAGGTTTACATTTCATTAATGCCACTTTCTCATTGCTTTCAACTGAGTTGATCATTTTAAAATAATTTTTCTCGGGAATATTATAAACATTCTATATAATAAACAATCATCAATGAAAGTCTTGCATTACAAGTAACGTTGGTTGGTAAATCGTTAATAAATAATACAAATAATGTGGGGCCTAAAACTGATTCCTGAGGGACACTAGAATCAACAGCTAGTTTATAAGATAATTGTTCACCATTTAAAAGTACCTGTTGAATGTCAGCTAAAAAGTCTATTAATCAATTTAAGTTTTGATTTCTACTTCTGTTCACATTTATGTTTGATTGTTGTCTTTATCAAGGGCTTTTGAAAGTATTTGGCTGCCATTTGTCCACCGATGTTGCAAGATCTTGGATACTTATAATGGGCTGTGATGCACAAGACCTTTTACTAATAAAACCATGTGGACTGTCATTTAATATATTATTTACTGGTATTACTTGTTAAATGTGTCCAGTCTTACGGAATTTCTCCAGAATCAATCAATTTTTGGAAAAAAGGACTTTAAAAATGAAGCCATTTCCTCTAAATTCAAAATACCATTAGCATTAGATAATAATGTTGGGAATAATTGGATGGGGATTTGAACCTTTATTTGGCATAAAAGATGTACCTTCGAAAGTGAAAGCGTTTTCAAATTGTTAAAATCACTGTATAATAAACAATTATTTTCACTGAGTGGTGAAACTCCAGATGTTTCTGTTATCTTACTTTTAATAAATTACCAGAAGGATATACATTTTTCGTCCAACTTGGGGCTTATAACGTCTAGCATTTACCATAAGCTTTTCTGATTGCATGGCTTAATTTGTGTACCTAGTAATTGATTCATAAATAAAAAGAAATGAATCATCTTACTTTCGTGCTTTAGCTTTTAATAAAAATATATATAATTTAGTGTTATCCAGCTTCAAATACATAATTAAGTATGAATCGTTTAGATGATGTTTTGATACTGTGGTCTAATGCTAAAGTACTATAGCGCTCAGGTACAGCTAGATGTTTGTTTTATGTCTGTGAACACACGCACGCTTTACTTAATTGGGCTGATCTCTGCTTTTGAAAGACTTATGAATAAAATTCACAGGTAAAACACCTGCGTATGGTAAGCTTTTGATGCGGCTAATGTCTAGGCAGGTAATACTTATACAATGTATATGTGTCTACTGTGCCAAAACAAAACTAAAACACTAAATAAGAGTAAGTTAATATCTTTTAGAAACGCCCAATTCGAGATTTCGGGGAGAGCTCCCTCGTTATGATTGAGGTCTATTATGTTATCTTTCAAATTTTACTTTCTCTTGTTTTTCTTTTGAGAATCAGCACAGTCATGCAGGTAGTTCATTTCCGGCTGTACACTGCTGCATTGGACCACTTACGGTCAAATGATCAAATATTTAAAAATGAAAACCGTCACATACGGAAACTAAATAGCTCAGGAATGGTATTTGAACAGTACGAAAGATCTCCGCGATAAATGTATTGTCACTATATTACATATACTGCATTCCCTGGGTACAAAAATTAAAAAAAACCACAGTACGGTACTGCTAGTCTGAATTAATATGCACACACTAAGATTCAGTCTTTTACAACTCGTCCCTCTTAAAAACGGACTTTGCAATGTTCTTCATTATTGCATCATTACAACAAGATATATGGGCAGTATCCTGGTTCCCGGTACTTCTGTACGTTCCAGGTATTAGCTAATAGCCATACGCTGTCACGAGGTCCCGGTACGGGGTTTTTTTAAAATTTCAAAATGGACAGGAAGTCGGCATCTGGGAGTCCGCCTCAGGTAAACAAAAGCTCTAAATTTTGGACTTAAGAGACAAAAAATAAGAAAATGACTTTGCACATTTCTGCAAAAAAGTATTTTCTTTAATTTAAGGTATTAATGATTCAAATTTGGATACAGACGAAAAATGTGCAAACGATTTAATCCAAGCACATCCAACTTGTCTTACAAGAAGGGCTTGTTATGTGGGTCAGACTAGGTTTAACTGTCAACGCTAACCACTATTCTACAAATTATGTCTGTAGACTTCATAAATAAGTATTGGACAAGATATAATGCAGAACAAATTCAAATTTTTTTTGCTGAATCATCTAGTCTAAATAATACCTGGCTACAATGTAAGTGTTGAAGTTTTGAAGCAAAATTATATGTGGAAATGTCCATATTATACTTATACAAATGAAAAACATGAGGACAAGCTGTTCATCAGAGGGCATTTACACATATGGTCACCTTTGCACTTGAAAATTAACTAAAAGTTACTAACAAACTGGTGCATACCTGAAACTGAAAGTTTTAAGGCATGACATGCCCTAGTCCAAATAATTATGACGTCTTGAAAGGCTATTATATTTTTTTCTTTGACGCCTTACATCGATGTAAGGCGTCAAAGAAAAAAATATAATAGCCTTTCAAGACGTCATAATTATTTGGACTAGACATGCCCCATATACTATAGGAAAAAGTTGTATATCAGTTAGGTTAAATAATGTAAAAAAATCTTGACATTTGATGTGCATTTTTTCCCCCAATATGCTGAAGAATACCAAATAAACAAACACATGGGTTTCATTTGATACGGTCCACTCTATATCTAGTCCAAATAATTATGACGTCTTGCAAGGCTATTTTAATTTTTTTCTGTGACGCCCTTCCTACGGCATGGTAGGAAGGCGTCACAGAAAAAAATTAAAATAGCCTTGCAAGACGTCATAATTATTTGGACTACTCTATATCATGTTATATGTTCCCAGTTAAGTGTGTTTGCAGTCTTCATAAATGAGTTAAATGCACATGTAGTGAACAGTTTATATCTTATTATTTTTATCTGATACCCAATTATTTTGAATTATGAAAACAAATTTATCTGGTCATCTGATGCCATTGAGATCCTTCAGTAGCTGCTTACAGAACTATTTAAAACAAAACAAGAACTGACTAATAATATTCAATAATACAATAATAATAATAATAATAATATAATCCAGAACACAGGGATTCATGACTTAGTCTAATTTGGATTAGGTTGAAGTGTGTTACTTGCAAAATTTTGACAATTTTATCATTACATTATTATCCATGTATTATATTTTACTACATTCAATTTGTATTAAACCTTATTTTATAACAATCATACTAATCATTAATAACCGATTATTTTGTTATTTTATTTAGTTCAAATATTATGTTGTATTGTACATGTATGTAGACTTTGTTTTGTAATTACAATGATTATTCTGCTCAGTAATCATGGTAATTGGCCCTGTGATTTGCACAATAAAATATCTTGTATCTGGATCTAGACACAATTCCAGATTAAAAGTTGAACTGCAAAGGCTTATTTCTTTTTTTCTTTTTTTAAAATGTTTTAATTTCTAAAATTAATTTAAAATTCTGAAGAAATTAATTTCACAAGAATCTTTCTGGGAGTTTGAAGGAAATCATTCCACATTTTAATTTGTACCAGAAGCTTTAATCGTACATTTAATAATTAAAATGAATTTCAAAATGTTAACGATTAAAATCACATGTTGACTATGATAATTTAAACAAAGAATTAAGCTTCATGTAGAGTAACCAGAAGCTTTCTAATTTTACAATCCAATTATTACTTAAGCAACCTCGTTAAAGTCTAGATGTCAGCAGTGTATTTCAAATCCGGTGTGGATCAAGGATAGTAAAAGCCGGATCTAGCAAACCAACATTTATAGTAATACAATGAAAGACTATGCATTTACCATATATGGAGCTTCTTAAAAGGGTTGTGACTCCTCCCCACAAAAAAAATCTGCTTCGGCAAATTTAAATCTATTTATGTAGCTGTACAGTTGAGCTTATGTAATACAATCCAAGTTATATACATCTCAATGACTGAAAATCAACTTATATTTTCCACATAAAATACGGCATATTTATAAGAATATAATTCATAATGAACACATTTATATATTTTTTTATACTTTATTTGTTTGGTTGTTTGTTCTAGGAGCAAATTTTTGTTCATTTAAAAAAAACAGAGTTGGTGTACGTGGGTTCGATTCCCACCCTAGGCATTCATTTATATCAGCTGGTGCAAAGCGGGCAGTTTAGCTTAGTGGCTCCACACTGACTCTGTTGTTCCAATGTAAAAAAAAAGCAGGCAACCAGGTCTTGCTATTTTTCTTATCGAAGACAACAAAACCATGGTATAACTGTGAAAATTATATCAAAGATAGCTATGGTATAATTTTAGGTTAGTGAGGTTTATACTCGGGTTGCATTCCCATAGGTTCCATTATACAGCTATAGGAAGTTATGATCATGATGATAACCCATGAAAATACAATTGACTTTTGATAGGTATATACATGATATACAAGGCATGTTACTTGGAAGTATGTGGCTAAATCCAGTGAAATTCAAGCTGCTGCCACATTATTTGGATGCAATATAAATATTTGGCTCCCACCGCCCCTGTATATTTTATGCATCAGTTTAAACCTTATCAAAACCTTTTCAATGATATACTTTTATCAGATGCACATTTCAACCCTTTAAATAAATCAACACCTATGGCTATACCAACTTTACCACTGCAAATTAATTTACAATCAGTACGATGTTCTTGCTGGTCAAATACATATATGAGATGCAGGATACAATATGAATACCTAACTAATTCAGAGAGATTAACTAATTTAACCAACAGAAAGCATTGTCATGATTGTTTCACTTTGCAATACAAAATTAAAATAACAGCTACAACTTTTAAATATTAATCATGTGTTAATGAAAAAGACATCCCAAATCCTCCACCTCTTCATGAAAATCAACAATTTAATAAAGTTATGGATTGAAATCATAGTTTTTAAACTAAACAAATGTCTTGAAGTTATTGTTTTAAATTATGTAACATTTGCAAAGAAAGAAAAATTGATATGAAAATGGCACAAGATAATGAATGTAAGCATCATTTAGATAAATCACCAATAAAATTATTTTCAGCAGAAAACAATATGGACCCTTAAGCAGTCAAGGGTGTAACTTGAATAAGTTATTAGAGATAAATAACATACACGTGTTATTACTGATACTTTCTCTTAATCTGTAGTAAAATATGTTTGTTATCAGTTAAATGTACCATAAAAATTTTTATTTTCAGTGGGCACTTGGGAATTCTTGAAACTTGCGCAGTAACTTAATACATGTAATACATAACCTTGAAAAAACTAATTTTCCAATTCAATTAATACATTTTTGATCAACCATGGTAAATCAGTGAGACAAGGCTTTTAAGTGATAACTTAGCTGTAATAACAAGGCTTAGTTATTACAGGCATTTAACTTATTACATGAGACACTTGGGAATGACTAGGAAGCTTGCGCAGAACCTCATTACATGCTCTTGTCATTATTTATTACAATAAATTAAAATACATTGTGATATATGTAGGATAAAAGGCTTTGAAGAGATGTAGAGAAGCTGTAATAACAACTTTTAGTTATTACAGGCATATTTTTTAACATGGGTGTGTTATGCATGATTGGCAAACTATGGGCTGTTATATCTTTCTAAAGTTTAATATACATAAAGACAATTATAATATCTATAGAACTAGTACTCAATTTAACAAAATAAAGGATGTATAATGCCCCTTTGAAACATGTAACATACATATGTTATCACAGATTTTTGATTTTTTTGCCCTCAATAACAAGTGTATGTTATTTTTCTCTAATAACTTATTTAAGTTAGACCCTTGACTGTTAAGTACAGCTATAAATTTATAAGAACCAGGCAGAGTGTGATATATGAGGGTTCCAGATTTTTTTCTAAAAATTGCCTGGTAGAAGCAGTAAATGAATAATGCTCAAAAATTAAATTTGAGTGGGAAGATATGAGTGGTTGCCATGGTAACAGACACTCAATTTTTTGGTAGTTAAGCGTGGTAAAATCTTTCAAAAATCAGCTAAATCACTACAATTTAGAGCCTGAATACGAATAGAATCAAACTTTTTCCATAAATTTTCATATATAACATTGATATAACTTGATATAAGATTCATTTCAGTTAAGATCGCATGTCAACCAAATTTGTGATTTTTTTGGTAAAAATTTACCAAAAAATGCATATTTTCAACTTTTCTGAATTGTGGATTTTTGTGAAATTATCAAATTTTGTCGTGTGTTTTTAAGAAAAGTGCAAATGTGTACAGCATAGTTAGCATTGTAGTTATAAAGTTTGAATACTTCTTTACCAATTTAAAAAGAAAAATGCATGGGACTCTCGTTAATTTATCACCATAGCAACCCATTTTTTCCCTTGGAAACAGAGTTATTATTTGCAGAATATTGCAGTTTAAGAACTTAAATGTCCTTAATTGCTTCATAGCTGATAAGAAAATACACATATTGTCTCTGAATTGTAGTGATTTAGATGATTTTTGAAAGATTTTACCACACTTAAATACCAAAAAAATAGAGTGTCTGTTACCATGGCAACCACTCATATTTATTTTTTGAGCAGTATTCAATTACTGCTTCTACCAGGCCATTTATAGAAAAAAAAATCCTTATATATCATATGTATATGGCACTCTGCCTGGTCCTTATAAATAGCTGTACTTCATGTACTTAAATATTCCATCTGAACTTTTTATTTTATTTTAGACAAACACTATATATATGTAGGGACATAGTCAATTGGCCTGGTTAGCTGGCATTTAAGGTAGCACCTTCCTCATATTAAACCTTGGGGTTACACTAAAGACCTGAACGTGGACCTGAAAAACCTGAATAGACCTGAACGCATACGACTCAAATTATTCAAATTACATTTACTTCTTTATTTTATGCCCCAATTTCACGGTCCACTGAACATATAAAATGATAGTGCTAGTGGGGCAGCCAGGTACTATGGACACATTCTTGTTCAATGATTTTTTTGTCAAGTTAGAATTTTACTAAATGTAAAGAACCACACTTTATCAAAAATATTTTATTTCAAATAAAAAACAAATATTTGATGCCAAAACCTGGGACCTGAACAGAGAAATGAATATTTAGACCTGAACGGATATGAAAATCTATAAGGTCCGGGTACACAGTTATCGAATATAGTCCCTAGTGTGGACAGTGTGTTACTTGTCGATTTTTTTTATACCCCTTCCAAATTTATTTCTCCATGTTTCATGACTCCAATAGTAAGTAGGGGGGTGAAATGACACTGTACAAAAATTTGGGTCATGAATTTTAAAGTAAAGTAGTGATTTGGTCCAGCTGAAAAGTGTTAAAAATTAGCACTTCGAAAGCTGTCAAAAGATTTGAAGACCCCCTTAGCATGCTTAGCATGAAATTGTCAATATTTTGAGTTAGAGCCGATGAAGTTTTCTATAATTTTGATATAATTTGTCCCAAAAGTAGTACAACACACTGTAAAAATATTATTGAGAAAGCGCAGGTGGGATTTTTTTAATTTTCATTTATTGTCTAAAAGAAATGCACTACGAA